>NW_027187372.1:12318069-12372769 GCF_028583685.1 Petaurus breviceps papuanus
TATATATATATATATATATATATATATATATATATATATATATATATGTTTGTCAGATAATACTAAGTTTAACAGACAACAACTATAAAACTTCAGATCTGATCAGGAATTTGGTTACTAAAAAAAAGAAAAAGTCAGCAAAAAATAACATTATAGCTAGGATTTTATAGCCTATTAAGTTTTGCAAAGTACTTTAAGAATATTTTCTCATTTGATTTTTCACAACCCTGGAAGATAGGTGCTATTGTTATCCCCATTTTACAGAGACAGAAACTGAGGTAGAAACAGATTAAGAGGCTTGAATAAATGAATATACTACCCAGTCCATAGTACACATCTAATGCTTTGTTTCCTGTCTGCCTGTACCCATGATATTTCCCAAGCCTAAAATGTTAACTTCTATCACTGCCTTCTGAAATGCTACCCAATTCTGTAGGCCCTCCTCAAATATTATTGATGAAATCTTCCCTAATCAGAAGATATCTCTCCTTACCCATATATTTGCATGCCATTTTGTACTATGTATCATGCACTCTTGGTCTTTTTGATATTTACCATATGCCATTAATTATCTTTGTATTTCCTCTGATGTCAAGATACTAAACTCTTAATGAATTTCTGCTGAATCAATTAATCAATATGTATATATAACCATCTTCATACCATGCAAGTTATTACAGCACCATGTTTCATTTTTAAAAATTTTTGGCTTTAAAATGCTTATGGTATCATACATTTGTTATATTTTGCACCAATTACAGATTTCAGAATTTTAAGAATTGTTTTAATAGAGCAACATGCTCTAAATCAAATGGAAAATTTAATAACTAGTGTATTCTGAACATTTGGACCATTTTGTTTGAAAAATTCCCTCTAAAGGAAAATGACTTTAATTTTGGTTGAGAAATTACCATACTGTTGTCTAAAATCAGGACATGTTTTAACTTTTAAAAATTCATACAGTAAACAGTGATTTTCAAAGATCAACAAAATTATTATTATTATTATTATTATTATTATTATTTTGCCTTTTTGGAGGGCAATTGCAGTTAAGTAACTTGCCCAACGTTATAAGGCTAGCTGT
The DNA here is from genome assembly GCF_028583685.1 of Petaurus breviceps papuanus. Lineage (NCBI taxonomy): Eukaryota > Metazoa > Chordata > Mammalia > Diprotodontia > Petauridae > Petaurus > Petaurus breviceps. The sequence goes on from NW_027187372.1 coordinate 12,319,154, forward strand.
GTGTGTGTGTGGGGGGGGGTGGGTGTTAAGTGTCTGAGGCTGGAATGGAACTGGGTTTTCCTGACTCCAGGGCTGGCACTTTTCTCACTGCGCCACCTAGCTGCTCCCCAACAAAATTATTGATGAATAAAATGTTAGAAGCAAATATAAATGAAATTTATCATTTCTAATACTAATTTTTAAAGTATTTCAGCTAGGATAAAACATATTTTTTTCCTAAAACTATTTATCAGGATTTTTAGAGCAGCCACATTTTACTATGGGAATGTCACTATTATTATGATATCTCCTGGGCAAAACACCCTTCACAATGGCATAACGATAAAATAAAAGAAAATCTGCTCACTTATATCTATGAAAATATCTTCATCATGAATGAAAACATAATTTCTGCTGAGTTTGTTTTATACTCTTCCAATTTCTAGATATTCTATTGGACCTCTGTATTAATTTCTTTACTCTAAATTAGTTTCTTTACATGAGCACTAGAGTTTGAGATGAGATAGAATTTATTTTATCACATGAAACATAATTGCCAATGGAAACTAGGAATGAATATTTTAGCCTGACCAGCCCACCATGAAAAAAGAACTATATAACTTAATTCTTCTTCTAGATTAAGAATGTATATGTAATGATGATTTTTATCATGGAAAAAATATAGGAAATGAATTATGTCACTAGGCTATAAAATATAAATGAAAATTTATATTTTATATGAAAATTCTGTTTATATAGAAATATTTGGAAGAAAAAAACTGTTACGTAGAAATTCCCTGGTTAGTAAAACTTAAAATGGCCAGAAAACTGACTTTTCCTCCAGGAATAAAGTCTTTGTATGTCAATGTGCACAAAGGAAGCCTCTAAGTTTAAGGACCAAATAAAATCTGCCAATATTAGAAATTCCAGTTTGTCAAATGATTACAATTAAAGATCATGACCAAAACCAAAACTTTATCACTCAGTTACATTAAAGACAATCAAGTTTAGCCCTCTCTATCATCATCTAAAATGGGATAGATATTATTAACTAGCTTTTCAGAATTTCTTCTACTGGTTTCCATAGTACTTTACAAATACTTAGGTGCATACAGTCCTGGTCTCTTTATTTATTATCATTTGACCCAAAAGCTTGCAGGCAATCCTAAAGTCAAATTTATAATAAATAGAAAAGGAAACTTTTTGGTCAAATACTCTGAACTATAGAATTTAATTGCCTCCCCTGGAGATTTGCTTCAGTAACAAAACATAAATATTCAAAACAAGATGTATAACTCACCTTCAAGTAAACTTTAAAATTACACAGTAGTCTGCACACTTTCTAATGCAAATACATAATTATTTACATGATAAATAAAAGTTAACCCCAGAATGAGGTCAAATGTTTGTATAACATTGCCAAATGGTATACTCCTTATAATCAGGAACAATGTCATATTCACTTTTGTATTCTTTTTAATACTTAGCACATTATTTTAAAGTGACCTATTGATACAAGTCAATAGGCATTTATTAAGTGCTTACTATGTGCAAAATATTGTACCTAGAACAGTGAATACAAAGATGAAAAAGATAGTCTTTGACCTCAAGTCATTTACATTCTATCATTAGGCTCATGGCAAGTATACAGATATGTATAATACAAGACATTAAGAAGGCTAGAGTCCTAGTAAACATATCCTTCAACTGATTCACGATTTCATCAGTATGGCTACTCTCTCAAACAAAGCAGATAAACTATCATCATCTTCTTTTCAAGAATTGCCCATGTCAACTTCTAAACCCTCCAGGAGTATGTGGGGGCTGGATGTGTGGGGAAAGAGTTCATTTTTCTAGGTCTCTTTATATTAGGTAGGTACTAATTCATTTGTAAGCATATAAATGTCAGTGGGCAATTTGTTAACCCTCATCTTCATTACCTGACTGACCCACACACTTATCTGTTGTTCAATCTGCTTGATACACTATGTGTCTTTTGGAGGTTATATAATCCATCCCTTATATGAAAACCTATTTATACCCACTAGGCGCTTCTTGGCCATTTGGGTAACTCCCTTCTATAACTGTTCAAATTCACTCACAGATACACAGAAAAACCAAAAGGATAATGATGTGAAAACTTGGTCTTCACTTCAGGGGAAACTTGAAGTTTATCAAAAATGTTATACAATCTCTTAAATGCAATCTTCTTCAGTCTCTTCCTCCTATTCAATTCTGAATCTAGTTCATTGTCTCACTGCCTTGTCTATCCAAAATATATATACAGATGGACCAGTTCTGTGGACTATACATATACATAGAATAGTACACTATACATGGAATTGCATTTCATATTCTGGACTGGCAGTTCCTAAAGTGTGCTCTGAATAACACTTGGTATCCCCAAGACCTTTTTGATAGAATTTTGAGATCAAAATCATTTTCATAATAATAGTAATGTTTCAATTTATAAAATGATAAGTACTAAAGGGCAAGTTCTATAGGGGTCTTCAATAATTTTAGAGAACTCAAAGAAATTCTGAGATCAAAGAATTTGAGAGATGTCTAAACAGTAGACATTTTCCATCTACTTAAAATTTTTTAAATTTTATTTCTAATTTATGGGATAACACAAGCATTTCCATAGCCCAGAACGATAAAAAGATGATTGCACATGAAACTGCAAATATACTATAAACAACTTGATATTCCTTTCAAATATACAACATATTATCATGTAAATTTCCTTGTTTTCTTCCCTATTTCTTCCCCCCCCCAGAGATGGCTACCATTAGTTACAAATATGTACACCCACAATTCACACACATACATATATGATTATTTTATATATACTTCTATGTATCAATTCTTTCTCTGGCTGCTGATAGTGTCTTTCTTCATATGTCCTTTATAGTAAACTTGAATGTTTATGATAGTCAAAATAATTTTTTTCATTAAAAATCTTTCTTTAAATAATATTGCTGTTATGGTATACAATGTTCTCTTGTTTCTGCTCATTTTGCTCTTCATTATTTTGTGCAAGTCTTTCCATGCTTTTCTAAGATCACTGAACTCACCATTTCTTATAGCACAGTACTAATTCCACCAAAATCATTTACCAAAATTAGTTCAGCCATTCCCAATTGATGGGCATCCCTACAATTTCTAGTTTTTTCTACCACAAAGAGATCTGCTATGAACATTTTAGAATTTATAGGATCTTTTTCCTTTTTCTCTAGTCATCTTTGGAAAAAACCTAGTAGTGGTATTGCTGGGTCAAAGAATACAGGTAGTTTAAAAACTCTTTAAGTCTCATTCCAGATTTTTCTCCAAAATGGTTAAATTAGTTCAAAATCAGTCGCATCTACTTTAAAATCTGTTTTTACTTGTGTGGACAGTTAGCTCAAACTATTTTGAAAAATAAGTGATCTCACTAAATGGGTCTGACAATGTTCTAGAGATTGACATAATGAACTTGGTATCATTCACAAAAAAGGAACATTAGGAGTATATAGGGAATTCTACTTTAGCAATGTGTCATCGTAGAGTGTTAGACATGTTCTCAAGAATATCTGACTTAAATCATACATGAAACACTTACTAGCTCTGTGACTATGGGTCATCATTCAACTTCAAGTTTGTACTTCTTCCGATGTAAAATAGGAATGGTAATATTCATAATACTAACCTCATGAGGTTATTGTGAGACTCAAGTAAATATAAAAAATAATATGTAAATGTCAATTATCCCACTTGAGAGACAATATAGCTAAATATACAGAGAACTGACCTTGAAGCCAAGAATACCTGGGTTTAAATCCTGCCTCTGACACATACTGACTCTGAAACTGGCCAAGTCATTTAGCCTCTCAATGCTTTAGGAAGTTCTCTTAAGAATATAAATTGCTTACCTGAATGGGTAGAGCTTCTTCACCAGGAATATCCTATACCAATGAACATGTCTAGTACTATTCCTGCTGCTCTACAGTAAATATTCACCAACAGTGTCTTATGGTTCAGAATTCCTATGATTCTGTTACAGGGTGCCTAAGCTTATTTTCCCTTCCCTGGTCATCACTCATATGTATCCATATATACCCATCACAATCCCCATTTCACCATATCCTGCTCTATCCTATACTTTAATTATAACCTCAACCTCTAGAATCTTAATTCTATTTAACAAATTTTTTTTTCATTTTAGATTTATACAATCCTTCCAGAAATTTCTCTTCACATATTACATATTTAATCTTTCTCTATGTTAATTTATTCATCCATAAGTTGAGGGAGTTGGATGTGATGCCTCTGAATTCCCTTCCAACTACAAATCTATGACCTATGACTTCTGCAACACAATGAGGTACTGGGTATCACATCTAAAAAGATAAAAACCAAAACTTTTTAAATGTAGATGAGACAGACTTTTCTTAAATTATACAGAAGGATTAAGATTCCTTATTTACTCCTTTTTCTATTCTCTTCTTGAATTCCAGATTTTATGTAGTGATAGAAAAAAGTTTCCCCAAAATTGAAGTGGAAAAATTTCAGATAAAACTTTAACTAGAGATGAAATTAAGAGGAGGGATATGGACTAGGCCTTTGATTTCCTTGGTGAAGGGAATTCCAGATGTAAAAATTCACTATACCAATGCAGGTCACCAACTTCTCTTCAACTAGAGAGCACTGAGAGGTTGTGAGTTGTTCAGAGTCAAATATTATGTGTCAGTCAAGACTTCAAACTAGATCTCCTGATTTTGAGGACAGCTTTCTCTCCATTATACCATAATGCCTGCCATGACACTATGTGTAACAAATGTAATACAAAGTACAAAATATATACTTAACACCCTAAGGTGCTTTCGCTTGGTAAAACACATCTTCATCCCCTCCCCAATAATCGCCTGGTCCATATGCATAGGAGCAGACCCTCTACAAATGTTAATTATGTTATGAATTTTCATGCCAGGATGGTTAAGAACATGAAGAAGTTGTAACATTTCATCCATTGTTTTGTGAAATTGTCACTAAAATGTGTTTTATCATACTGAAATTATGCTGCATCCACCATTGCAGAATTTTACAATTTTAAGAAGCATTTTAAACTATCAATATGCCTTCAAGTTAAGCAAAAGGAATGACTCTGATAACTAAAGTTCCCTAAGTGTTTATACCAATTTATTTTTAAATTTTCTTCTACTCATAAAATGACTACATTTTGCTTGAGAAATGCCTAAATGACATCATAAATATTTCCATTATTTAATAATGTCACTTTAAAGCTGGTTTTATTTTAAGTGAATTATAGTTAGATTTTCCCCCCACTAGACCTGTGATTTATTGATATAGGGACTTGCAAAACCAATATAAATCTCCATATGCTCCAGAGATTAAATAATTAGTTCTTTGGGATCACTGCGAGGGTAATAGTGTCTCTCTCTCTCTCTCTCTCTCTCTCTCTCTCTCTCTTTCTCTCTCTCCCCCTCTCTCCCCCCTCCCTCCCTCTCTCTCTTTCTTTCTCTCTCTCTCTTCCCCCCCTCCATCTCCATCCCTCCTCCCCATTGCAGTCTAGCTTTCAACCTCATCATTCAATTTAAACTGCCCTCTCCAAAGTTCCCAATAATCCCTTCATTCCCCAAACTAACAGAGATCCCTCAGTCCTTATTTTTCCTGACCTCTGGATATAATGATACTACTAATCACTTCGTCCTCCTAGGTGCTCTTTCCTCTTTCTCCCCCCAGCATCTAGTACTTCCCCAATTATCTCCAAAATCATATTCAAAATTATATGTTTTCTATTTAAAGCTCTTCATATGGAGCCAAGATGGTGGAACAGAAACAGAACTTCCACATGGCTCCAGTTCCTACCACCTCCAATACACGTAAAAAATGACTCTGAACAAATTTTAGGGCTAGAGAACTCACAAAGTGACAGAAATAAATCTCCCGCTGAAGGCAGCCTGTCAGGCTGACAGGAACAGTCTATCACAGTGCACTGGGAACAGAGTGCAGTCTCCTGTGAGCCACGAGTTTCTGGCATGGCAGCCCCAACAAGCATCAGCCAAAGCAGACTTCAGGAGAATGAATCACCAGCAGCTGTGGCAGTTTCCACACTTCTCAACCCATAAATGACAAAAAGAAAGTAAAAGGTCAGTGTGGAACTCTGTTGGTACTGTGTAGAGAACAGCTCAGTCCAGCTCCTGCCCCCATTGGTGAGAAGTGGCTGGAGATGCTGCATCTGCAGCTGCTACCACAGCTGCCTCAGGAGCTCCTGGCCTGCAAAACATAGGGAGACCAAGCAACCATTCAGAGGGTAATCACTCTTGCTTTAACATGCTTGGATCTGGATCACGGTGTTGGGTGGTGGTCCTGGGGTGTGTGGGCAGGGTGCCAGAACTCATGGGGGCTGCATAGAGGGTGCTCTCCAATAGCTCTGACAGCTGTGAAAACCCCAACAATTTGGGACAGAGCTCTCTACAATCTGGAAGTAGAGTTCTACTGTGGCAAAGAGCTCAAAAGTCAAGTAATGGGCTGACAATATAAGCAAGCAGAGGAAGCACAAACAGACCATAAAATCCTTTTTTAGGGACAAAAAGGATCAAAGCATGGAATGGGAGGAAGACAACGAAGTCAGAACTGCATCAAAAGCTTCCAAGAAAAATATGAACTGGCCATGGAGGAACTCAAGAAGGATTTTGAAAACCAAGAAAGAGAAGTGGAGGAAAAATTGGGAAGAGAAATGAGAATGATGAAAGAAAATCATGAAAAGAGTCAATACTCTGACTGAAGAAAATAACACCTTAAAAATAGATTAATTCAACTGGCAAAAGAGGCCCAAAAAGCCAATGCGGAGAAGAATCCCTTAAAAAGCCAAATTGCCCAGATGGATAAAAAATTTCAAAAAGTCACTGAAGACAATCATTCCTTCAGAATTAGATTAGAACAAATGAAAGCTAATGACTTTATGAAAAATCAAGATACTATAAAACAGATCCAAACAAATGAAAAAATAGAGGGCAATGTAAAATATCTCATTGGAAAAACCACTGACCTGGAAAATAGATCCAGGAGAGATCATTTAGAAATTATTGGAATACCTGAAAGCTGTGACTAAAAAAAGACCTAGAAATCATCTTTCAAGAAATTCTCAAGGAAAATTGCCCTGATATTCTAGAACCAGAGGGCAAAATAGAAATTGAAAGATTTCACTGATCACCTCTGGAAAAAATATTGCAAAAAGAAAACTCCTAGGAATATTATAGCCAAATTCCAGAGTTCCCAGGTCAAGGAGAAAATACTGCAAGCAACCAGGAAGACACAATTTGAATATTGTAGAAAAACAATCAGGATAACACAGGATCTGGCAACTTCTATATTGAGGGATCGAAGGGCTTGGGATATGATATTCTGGAGGTCAAAGAAGCTAGGATTAAAACCAAGAATCACCTACCTAGCAAAACTGAGTATAATGCTTCAGGGGAAAATATGGTCATTCAGTAATAGAGAGAATTTTCAAATATTCTTGATGAAAAAACCAGAGCTGAACAGAAAATTTTACTTTCAAATACAAGAAGCAAGAAAGGCATGAGAAGGTATATAGGAAAAAGAAATCATTAGGAACTTATTAAAATTGAACTATTTACATTCCTACATGGAAAAACAATAATTGTAACTCTTAAGACTTTTCTCAGTATGAGGATAGTTTAAGGGAATATATATGTACATATATATATATATGCATACATATATGTATGTATAGAAGGGAGTATGTGGGTATAAATATATATATATATGTGTGTGTGGATATATATGTACATGTATACATAGAGAGCACAGGATGAGCAATATGATGGGATGATATCTTAATAAAATTAAGAGGTGATATAGGAATATATTGGGAGAAAGAGAAAGGGAGGGATAGATTAAGGAAAATTATCTCATATAAAAAAGGCAAGAGAAAACTGTTTCAATAGAGGGGAAGAGCAGGAAGGTGAAAGGGAATGGGTCAACCTTACTCTCATTGAATTTGGGTTAAGGAGGGAATATCATACACACTCAATTGGGTATCTTACTCTACAGAAAAATAAGGGGGAAGTGGGTAAAAAGGGGCATGATAGAAAGGAGGGCAGGTTGGATAGAAATCATCACTTTTGAAAAGGGACAGGGTCAAAGGAGAAAATAGAGTAAGTGGGGGAGGAATAGGATGGAGGGAATTATAGTTAGTCTTTTCCAATACAACTACTATGGAAATGTTTTGCATAACTACACATGTACAACCTATATTGAATTGCTTATCTCCCCAGTGGGTGTTGGTAAGGAGAGAAAAGGGAAAAAATCTGGAACTCAAAATTTTAAAGACAAATGTTTGTTTTTTTAATTGTTTTTTACATGCAACTGGGAAATAAGATATACAGGCACTGGGGTATAGAAATCCATCTTGCCCTACTTGAAACTTGGGGTGGGGGGAATGAGGGAGGATATAAGAGAGAACAGATCAGGGGAAGGGGTATTCAGTAGGCTTGCTATTTAGGGGTTGGGGAAAGATGGGGAAAAAATTTGTAATTCAAAATCCGGTGCAAATAAATGTTGAAAACTAAAAATAAATAAATAAATTGGGGGAAAATTCCTAAAATAAAGCATATAAGATAAAAAAAGTTCTTCATAACTTGGCCCCTTTTTACCAATACTCCCCAATCCAATAACACCGAGACATTTGCCAAGACACTCTGTCTCTCCTCTCCATGACTTTAACAAAAGTTTTCCTCACCCTTTGAATACTGTAACCCTTCACTTCTATCTTATATGTATATAGCTTTATCATGCTTTTTTCTCTCCCCTCCATTAGAATGTGAGTTCTTTGAGGGCAGGGACTGTTTTTACCTTTCTTTGTTTCCCCAGTGTTCAGTACAATGCATGATGCATAGTAAATGCTTAATAAATACTTCTTAACTGATGTGTCATTCATTACATGTCTGTAGGACTTGAATAAGGGTCTCAATAATTCCTGAGGCTTACTAAAATTAAAAATTTTATCTCACTTTCACTTCTTATAAGCTAATTTAGTCTCATCATTAGAGACTATTTAATGAACTCTCTGAACTGAAGAGAATTTCCTTTTAAAAAAATTAAAATGGGATTATTAAACAGAGTACAACAATTAAAATGTCATTATTTTCAATAAAACTGATGTTGGCTGGTAATGGGGGTCTTGTGCTGCTTTTCCAGCTACTAATTCTCTTTTCCACAGAGGTTATATATACGCACATGCCAAAAAAAAAGCAAATTTTTTTAATTTATGTAGTAACAAAATGAGCTGGTTTCTTCGATCAGCACATTTTAAATGGTAATATTGGCGACCCTTTTCTTTTTTTAAATAAGCTACTTCTATAATATAGTCTATTTGTTACTATAGGGAGAGAAATGAAAACATAAAAATAGCAGGACTCCAACAAGACCAAATATGACTAAGAAATAAAACTTTTTTAAAGATATGAAAAACATTTTCAAATATGATGTTTTATCCAGAGTTCACAATTAAATTTTTACCATTTATCATTTAGAATTATCAGTTGTCATTATTTTTAAAAGATCTTTAATGTAAATATTCCAATAATTATCAAAATTCTTTGTGGGCATTTGTCTATTACATAAAACATACCCATTGAGGAAACGCAGGTTTGCAGGGCTATAAAAGATAATCTTCCCTTAAATTGTAAAGGTCTCACATATCCATTTTGTTAAGTTTTTGTTCATGTTTATATGAAGAATAAAAATTAAGTCCAAGCAGGAACACCACAAATAGCACTTTTATAGGCCTAGTCACATAATGACCAGAAATGAAAAGGTAATATGCTGTCAATTTATGAGTTTAATCAGCATTCAAGCTTAGGTTATGGCCAAATGTTTAGGGAAGTAAGTTTTCTCATGGTTAACAAAGAGAAAGAATGGCACGCTCCTACAATTTCATTTATTTATCTCACAAAATTACAACTTCATTAAAACATGAAAACATAAAAATACAAAAATCTTTCTCTTTACTGAAATTAGACTATGGGAACAGAGCAAGACTGGGAGACATACAAACACAATTAGGTATCCAAATTTCTTAACAGAAGCTCTATTATAATAGACTCAATATAATTCTGCTCCTTGACTTCCCCCTCCTCCATCCCCAGTCCCCCACACATCTAGGTTGATGAGAATGCTTCTTTCAACTCATCCTTTTTTTTTTTTTTTTAAGCAATCGGGGTTAAGTAACTTGTTCAAGGTTACACGGTCAGTTATTTCTGGGTGTGGTGCTAAGTATCAGAGCCCAGATTTGATCCCAGGTCATCCTGACTCTGGGGCTGGTGCTCTTACTCACTGAGCCACCTGGCCGCCCCTTCAACTCATTCTTATTTTTTTTCTTCAATCTGGATCCTCCAAGAGCTTCCTATAGCAACTGCATCTCCAGGAAATCTTATGTCATCAGCCTTTTTGATTGCTTTCCTCAAATGCCAGGGAATTCACCCAACACTGCCATAAATAATCTGTTCACCCTCTGCTTCAGCTAGTGGCATTTAGAAAGGTATCTGTAATCATCCTACCTAACATTCCTGATGCCAGTGTGAATTCTTGTGAATCTTGTTATTGATCAGGAGAGAGAAAGTTTCCCCACTCAGTGCAATGTAAGTTTCAGGAGAGTGGAGATTGTATCCTTGGTACCTAATACACAGCAGCCACTTAATAAATGGCAATTCATTTGAGGATACCAAGACAAAAATAAAACAATCCTTGCCCTTGAGGAGTTTATATGTTATCAGGAAGATACAACATGCACATAGATAAGGAAATGCAAAATAATTTCAGTATTTTCAGTAATGGGGGGAAAGAGCATTATATGAGAGGCAGCATGGAATAGTGGACAGAAAACCAGCCTTAAAGTCAGAAATTACTAGGTTCAAAGTTCAAACTCTGATACACATTGGCTTTGGGACCCTAAGCAAGTCACTTAATATCAGTTTTTAAATATAAATTGCAGAAAAGGTGACAACAGGCATTTGTGGATAGTATTACCTACTGTGGGAGTTCCCTAAAGCAATGAAATCAGAGGCCTACTTGCAATCCCTAAACACCACTAACAAAAAGTGTAGGAAGCACCCAGAAAAGGTCTCATTGTTTGGGTTTTATCTAAGCCTTGAAGGAAGCTAGTGGTTCTATGAAGGTGAAAAAGAAGTTCATGGAAGGCAACTAAGACGATCTAAGAGGTAAAGGTATGGGACAGGAGAGTGAGTTGCACATACATAAAATAATAAGTGTGTCTGAAGTACAGACGGTATGAAGGGGAATGATATTAAAGGGGAAAAGCTGTTAAGGGATGTGGGAAATGGTCTGTGAATGGCTATAAATGCCAGCTGGAGAATATTGCATTTTATTCTAAGGGTGATAGGAAGTAAATGAAAAATTTTGAGCAGGGGAATAAGTAAAGTCAGATCTTTGACCAAGGAAGATTATATTAGCATCTATGTAGAAAATGGAATTAGGAGAAAATCAATTAGGAGACTATTATAATATTGCAGTTAAAGTATATAAAGAGCCTGCACTCCTATGGGGGCTGTATGAATAGAGAGAAAGGGAAGGTTATGCAAAAGATGTTGAAGAAATGCTCTCTCTTTTTGGCATGCAGGGGGGTAAAGGTCTGTTTTACCTACAGCACAAACAACATGAATAAGGGGGGTGGGAAGAAGGGATACTTTATGGTCAGCAACGATGAACTGCTTACTGGAAGCATCCTGGCAGCAAAAGATGACTGTTACTTTCATTTGAGTCATTCAAGTAAAAGAAAGAAGCCTGTACATTGTACTTAATTCTAATATAAGCACAATTATGTGCTTATTGATGTACATTCCATTTAATTTTATCTCTATCATTGATCCATGATATTTGAATCATGGAATATTAGATCAGGAAGGGACCTTGGATGCCTTTTGACCCAAGCTGTTCCTTAAATGAAAAAAAAATGGAGCCTCACATAGGTATTAAGTGGGACTAGAATCTAGTCTGACTCTAAGCCAGTGCTTTTTCCAAAACACTTTCATCCACCAACGTTATGGAAAACACACATTTGCCTGGAGACTTCAGGATCAGAAAATGAGGCTTTTAAACTGAAAGAGGAGATTGGGATAAAGGTAGGAAACAACCTACCCTCATTGACTAAGTCAGATACCATAGGTATCATAGGTACACCATAAGCAGAATAGGGAAGGAAAAATTCAACTCAAGTAAATGTTCCAAAAGAAAAGCATTAATAGTATTCAGTCTCAGGTCTCTAAATACAAACTCACAGATTATATGCAGTAATTAAATGAACTAATGTAAGGATATAAATTAAGCCTTAGAAGTATCCTCAAAACATAGGGAAAATGTTCATTTAAAATAGAAATAATTTAGATGTTATAATTAAGATAGAATTAAATTAATTTTCTTTCTTACATATGTTTAGAAGAAAAGCAATAGAAGTAAAAAAAAGACACTTGGACCAACTTTTATGCCGATAAATTGATGTCAATATTAATATTACCATGCCCAGTGAAATATCACTAATAATAAAGAACACTTGCATAGCAATTTAATGTTTACAAAGCCTTCTCTCAAGACAACATTGGAAAATGAATATTGGAAATTATTATTACTTCCATTTAATAGATGAGGAAATTGAGAGTTACAAAAGCTGAGAGATTTTCCCAGAGTTCTAGAGACAGGAAGAGGCCGAGTCAAGACGTGAGCCCCAGTCTTATGACACTAAATCCTGGGCTGTTTTCAATCCACTACACTGATTCTTTGAAGAAAATAATCACAAGAAACAAAAACCATAAATAGAATCCCTCTTCCCAAAAAAGAATTAACAACAATATAGAAGCCAATATTGTACTCAAATTTAAACAACTATGAACTTATATCATTCCTAGGACAAAATCAAGTGTAAGCACAGATAACTGTCCAATGCCTGACAAGCCACAAAGATTATATACAAATATATGTAACATATAATTTTATGCCATTTATAATTATGTATATTATATATAATTATATTGCATTAATAATCACATACTTCATATGTGCTTTGTGGTTTAATAGGCACACACATAAACACACAAGCACATATGACTTTGAAAATCATACCAACGGCCCAAAATTGAAACTCTGGGTTAACTTGGATAAGTTTTAATTTTAGAAGCATATCCCAAATCATTCTCTTTGACCTGTGTCCTTACCAGGAGTTTCAACTAGGTCTATCAGAATTTGTTTCATTTTTTGTCTCCATCCAAAAATGTCCCTAGGGAACACAAGACTAGAGCTTCTTTCTATCCTCCTGGAAAAGGTAGAATGGTTCCCATCTCTCACATGAACTCAGCTTATTTGTTTTTTGTTGTTCACTCATTCAGTTATGTCTAACTCTTTGTGACCCTGTGAACCACAACACACCAATATTATCCACAGAGTTTTCTTGTCAAAGTTACTGAAGTTGTTTCTCGTTTCCTACTCCAGTGGATTAAGGCAAAAAAGGTTAAGTGACTTGACCAGGGTCACATAGCTAGTAAGTGTCTGAAGCTAGATTTGAACTCAGGTCTTCCTGACTCCAGGACTAGTGCTTCATCCACTGAGCCATCAAGGTGCCTCAAAACTCAGAATAACAATAAATCAAATAGAAGACAAACTTTATTATATACAGCAAAAAAACTGCAAAACACCTGTAATCCAAAAAAGTCAAGAAAATTCTCTTTAGGTACATTTACAACTATCTACATGTCAGGAACCATGGTTCAGCAATAGGTAATACAAAGATTAAAAGCTGAACAGTCCTGCTTTCATAGAGTTTATATTCTCTTACTTCTCTAATTGGCCTCTTATTTAACAGTGAAATATATAATCCTCCAGACTTATAGTATTAAGTAATATTCTAAGCAGTAACCTACTGTTGAGGTTACTGGGAAAATATCATTGGCCAAGAGTGTCTATCTCTTTTCCTCTGGTGAGTCCCACCTCAATGGATCTATACAGTTTTTTAGACTTACAGTGTAACCCTGTGAATGAAGATATCTCCAAAAAGGGAAAGCAATTAAGGTTTAAGATCGATTCTGTAAGCATATTTAGTTCACACAACTAACAAAATTTAAAGGTTAGTTGTGTCTCTCTATGTTATGGCTCTCTTCCTATTCTTGGCTCTTACTTGATCCCAGAAGTCCTCACTTGGTCCAGGAACTGGAAGTTGTTCAAGAACTCCTCCTTCATAGCTAGGAAGTTTCATCTAGAAAATTGATGTCTCTTAGTTCAAAAAAAATTTTTTTCCATTTGTCAGACTGCCATCTCTTTGATCATAAGGCTCTTTCTTTTCCTGTAATCACATGACTCCCTGGAGGATCCCTGTAGATATGCAAACCTGACTTTCAGGGAAGAGGTAAATGTAGTCCTTCCCTTTGAGTCTCTCAGTTCTCCCTGTCTTAGGTCAAATCTAAGGGTATGGTTCAATCAATCGTCTTTAAAATACCATGACTCAATTATTCAAGTAAAATATGCTATCAAGGGGCCAGTGCATTCTCAGGTCAAGGGTATTCTTCATGTCACATCAAGAAGCATAACCTATGTCAGAACAAAGCCTCAAATGTGGTGTCTGAGGATTGATATATCTGTTATAGAGAAATATCTTTAATACCAAGGAAAGGTATTATCCTTTAAAACTGTTAACCTTGGCACCCTTCCTGGGTATCTGTTATATATTTATACTACTATTTAGAGACTACTAAATACTGTGTTTGTTGTGACATTTAAGTTTGACTGTTCATTCAAAAATAAGTTCTTTTAAATTATTAGGATCAAAATGTTTAAAAGTGAGAGTGGAAAGGACTCAATCATACACATTCCCATATTTTTTTTACAAATTTCATTAAAAATATATGTTTAGATTTTGAATATGGAAATAGAAGGGAGGTCATATAAAATGTCCTAAAAGTCTTTTTGGCATACCCTATATATTTACCTCCTCAATATAGTCATTTTGTACAAGCATAATTGTTTTGATTTAATATCCATATGGTTTCACTTACTAAATGATCAGGTAAAAATGATAAGAGTAAAAAATGTTTTAAATTTGAAGAAATATAAATGAAGAGTTATTGATTTTCTAGATTGTTCATCCAGAAAATACATTAGGAGCTTCCAAAAACTACTGGCAAATCAACAGGAATGCAAATGTGTCGATCTGAATTTATGAATTAATACTGTGCCACAATACCTATATCTGGTTTTTTGAAGATGTTAATTTAGTTTTCCTCCTGTGCACTCAACTCTGAAGTTAATGGTTATACATTAAGATGAGTTTAAGACCAATCCATTTCAAGATCTTACAAATAATATTAGAGCTAATTGTCCTCTTTTCTTTCCCACATAAAGAGAAATAGGCTTATGGATAATATAAAATCCAAAGTCATTTTTTTTGCATTAAATATATCACAGTTATTTTAAAAGGTTTACTCTCCTAATTATGCTTGTTTAACCTGTTATTTAAATTAGTTCTTATTCCTTAATCATGCACAGACTAGAAAGTGGAAAGGGGTGTCATGAAGGCATATTAAATATAATGGACAGTCAGGAAATGGAGAGGATTGAAAATATGATTCAAAAATAATGTTACTGAAGAGTTAACTATATTCTAAAATATATTTAAATAACTTTAAAAGCTGAGCTAAAAGACAAAACAAATCAAAGTGAATGGTTAGATCAGCAATTCTCAAAGTCTGGTCCAGGTACTCCTAGAGATGCTTTCAGGGGTTCACAAAGTTACAAATATTTTCATCATAATTTTAAGACATTTTAATTTCTAATATAGTAAATATTGATAGATATAACACATTTTAAAACTTTGTAGGGGGAGAGTCCCTTCAATAATTTTTAAGAATTTAAAAGAGTCCTCAGAACAAAAAGTTTGAGACTTGAGTTCACACAGTTAAAGCAGAACAGGACTCTGGAGGTTTATTAGTCCAACTCTCTCATTTTCTAGAACATAATTCAGAGAAACAGGGAGGTTAGGTGATTTATCCAATATCACAGAGATAGAATGTATTAAAAGTGGGATTTTATTCTGATTTTAGAGGCAGTGCTCATTCCACTGATAGATGGTGAAAGCTAGAGGAATGCTTTTTGAAGAAGATCAGGGAAACTGGGGTTAGGAAAGAGAGTAGAAGTTGGAGGATAAGGAAAGGAATAGGTAATCTCAGGGTCAGTGAGATAGAGCTATATTCTCACTCGCTAGCTTAGTTTACCTGACTTCCTTTAAATCCCAGGTAAAGTCCTACCTTCTTCCAGAAGACTTTCCAAATCCTCTTTAATCTTAACGCCTTCCTTCTGATCCCCAAAACATTCAGAATAACCTGAACAGTAGATTACTACTGCCTTGTAATTCTTTCAAGGAAAGGAAAGCAGAAGAGAAGCAGTGTTTCATCGTATAGTGGTCCAATAAAGAGAAAAAAAATAGGTGTCTGCTTAGAATGTTAAGCAATCAGACCAATCCTTGGGGTTGATATAAGCAACAAATGGAAGTGACTAGAGAGTTAAAACCAAGATATTGCATTGGTGGTAGGGGCACAGAAAGAGGTAGATAGTAAGCTGTGGAAATTGATTTAGAGCCACAAGTGACTACAAGTTATTTAGTTAAATCTGATCATTTTACAGAAATGGAAACTGAAACCCAGAGTGCTTAAGAGACTTTGCATAAGGTCACACATGGCTTATGCAAGTCAGGAACTACCTATAACTGACTTCACAAGCAGCTATAATTCATATATCCATCACAAGCATTATTAAAGCTCCTACTATGTGCCAGGCACTATGCAAAGTGCCTTACAAATATTATATTTTTTCATCCTCACAACAACCCTGAGAGGTAACTGCTATTATTTAATCCCTATTTTATAATTCATAAAACAGAGAAAAATAGAGATTAAGTGATTTACCCAAGGTCTTACTCATAGCTAGTAAGTGTCTGAGGCAGGATCTGATCTCCTGTTCTCCCACCTACAGTCCCAGTGCTTTATTTACTAAGCCACTTTACCTCCAGATACATGAATATGAGTTCTGATGTTTTGAAATTTCCTAAGGCTACAAATAAAGCAGTGATTACATCTGGCATGGGTTTTTACTAATAGAAACTCAAAAGACCCGCACCTCCTTATCTTATAACATATTTAATTGAATCCATTTGTGTAACCAATTCTATACTGAGAAAGATTACATCATTTTTTTTAGAATAATGAAGAAAAAGGGTTCCAAACAGATCTGATCTCCTTTTAAGTGTATTAAGTCAAGGAAATGAATCACTTTCCTTATTTATTCTTTTCCTGTGTAGTCAGATATTTTTATTTTATCTTAAATCTATTTATCTCACAGCTTTTGCCAAAATGGAGTAAGCAAAGAACCAGTTTATATATTTTTTTAAATCAGTATTTAAATGAAGTTTCTAATGGTGTAACTATGAAAAAGGGTTCATTGTTAAACATATCAATAAGGGTGCTATTCAATTTTTAAAATAAGATTCAATACAAAAACTAAATTTTAAGAGTTTAAAGAAACCATAGAATCAGAATAAAAAGGTATTTATATTAACTTTTTAAAATATTTTAAAATTGGGAACTATGCAATGAAATAAATCTATTCTTCCCCTTTTATTTCTTTGCCCTGCTTCCTTCCTCTCTTCTTTCCAAATGCTAACAGCCATGAATAAAATTAGAAATCTTTTCCTGAGAACTAATTTGGAATTCTCTGTATGCCTTCACCAACTTACAATGGCTTAAAGCTAAGTATTAAAGTGACACTGCTTGGGCATGTAACTGAACTATGCCTTTATAAAGTGAAACAAATAGTTACCCTTTCAAATTTCCCAATAGGCTTTGCTAATTAGAAAAACAAAAATAAGTACCTGGTTCTCTTCCACTTCTTTTTCAGTTTCATGATATGTGTAGGTAGGAGTGAAACTGAAGCAGAAAAATATATAATCTGCTTTTCCCCCTTTATATTAAATAAAAAAACTAAAAAAAGCATGAAAGAATGTATCTTGAAACATTATAAATTAGAAACAAAAAATAGAAATGATAAAACTAAAAACTTATTCTTTTTTTAATACTAAAATTGATCAACTTCTAGTTAACCTGATTTTTTAATGAAGCAGATAAAAAAATCAAATAAGTAAATTTTAAAATGAAGAAGGTAAAATCACAACAAAACCTGATGAAATAATAGGTATTATCATAGTATACTATCCACTGCTATTTGCTAGCAAAATTGAGAACACAAAAGAAACAGAGGAATAACTTCTAAAATATAAAAGACCCTAAGAACATAGCTTAATCTAATTTCAGGAAAAGAAAAGTCCAAAAGAAACTACCAAGGGAAGGTGGTGGGGAAACTACTGTCCTCGTGTATTTAGTGGAAGAGTTTATTTAACTTTTAAAGAACAATTAATGCCTATACTGTACAAATTATTCTCAAAAATTAAGAAATAAAGCTTCTTGTAAAAATCATTTTATGAGATAAATATAATCCCTACAATCTAAATCAGGGATGGATAAAGCAAAGAACAAGAAGGCAACATGATAAATTTCATCAATTCAATTTTTAACAAAAATCATGTCAAAAAGACTACAAAAATTATTAAAGTATAACTATTCAATTATTACTAAAGTAATTCATTATGACCAATCTTGATTTATACCATGAATTCTAGGATGATATGATATGATTAGGCAAAATTAGGGAAAATATCATCATAATTATATTAAAACTATCCAATACTACATGACTATATCAACAGATGAAGAAAAACCCTTTGTCAAAGTAAAATTATATATGCTAAAACCCCTACACAATTATATCCTAAATATAGTCTTAAAAAAAACACATCAGAAGTATCTATCACCAGAAGCAAGCATCAAATTCAATGGGTGTCATATCTTGCATTTATGTAGTGTTTTTTATAGACTTGCCAATTGTTTTACATATATATATATATATATATATATATATGTATATAAAATTTCTTTTCTCACCAGTAACTTTCTCAAAAACCATGGGAGTAAAGCAAAAAAGCTTATTCTCCTAGCTACTCTTTGACAAAGTTCTAGTAATTTGAAACTTAAGGACTATAGGCAGGGAAAGAGAAGACAAAGCTAGTCTTATTTGCTTATGACATGATGTTTTACTTAGAAAAGTTGAGGGAATCAGTAAAAAAAGAACATAACTAATAAAGACAATTGATTCAGCAAAGTTTTAGAGCATAAAACAAATCCCCAAATCAGCAGTATTTTCATAAATTTCTATAATGAAAACAAAATTCAAGAGGCATTGATAGAAAAAGAAATCACATTAAAATAATTGCAAAATGAACAAAATAGCTGGGAATCAGTCAAACAAAGCATATTCTCTGTACTCTAATACACAGTCATTATTTTTTCTAAAAGTTCATATAGTGCTGAAAAACACATATACTCTTTAGTGGTTCTATAGGCACCCTAGGTCTTTTAGCTCTAAATTCTCTAGGAATTCCTTTAATTATATATTTTTCTTAAAAAAAATATTTGTATTAGAATTGTCCAACTCTGAGAAAGGAACATTAGAGTCTCCTAGTATTATTATTACTATGTCTGGTTGCAATTCAGTTAATGTTTCTTTGTAAATTTAGATGTTATACCATTTGGAACATATGTGCTTACTGTTGATACTGGTTTGTTGTCTATAGTTCCTTTAAGCATAGTGTGACTTCCCTATTCATCTGTGTTTATACTTTCAACTTTTGTTTTTGCTTTGACTGAGAGAATTATTGCAACTTCTGCTTTTCTGTATTTATCTGATGCACAGTTAATTTTGTTTCAACTTCTCTTTTTTATTCTTTGTATGTCATTGCTTTCTAGGTATGTTTTCTTACAAGCAACAGATGGTGTGTATTTTTTTTTGCAATATGCTATTCTTTTTCATTTTGCTGCATTGTTTAATCCATTCACATTTAAAATTATGTGATAATTTAGGCTTACATTTTCTTCCATTTTTGTCTCTAGAATTTTTTTTCTTTAAATTAGGACTTTTTGTTCCCATTATTTTAAGTCAACACTTTGTCTCTACAATTAATTTTGCTTAATCTACCTCTGCCCACATGTTCTCTTCTATCTACCCTTATCCTCATGTTTCTACCTTTTGTCAACTCTTTCGTTAGTTTTGTTTGTTATTGATTTTCTCTCTTTTATTGAGTTAAGTAGTTCAACAACTTTTTTTGCCCTTCTCTTCCCCCTCTCAGTTAAGTGGTTAATCCAATCTACCCTCCTTCCTCTATACCACCTTCTTTTTTTCTTTATAACATTTAGCTTAGTATCTAGCATAATGTGGTAGCTTATTAAATGATTGTTAATTTCAATTTTTAAAAATTTTTTATGCCTTAAAAACAGTTTTCTTTGTCTTGGTCCCTTCAATAATTATCTTCACTCTATTTCCTACATTCATGCCTTTGTTAATACATACTGCTTTCTCCACTTACTATGTAATCCTGTCACACTGTATTTTGACTGATTAAATCCTATCTATATTTCAAGGCCTACTTTGAATGGCATCTTCAAGACTTTCTCTGGTTTTCTCAATTAGAAGTCATCACTCTTTCCTTTGAACACTTCAATACAATTTGTTTGTATCTTTTTCTGGTATTTATTACATAATATTTTGTGCTCCTATGTACTTGCTTTGTCTCCTTCATTAAAATCATCCCAGAATCATAGAATTCCAGAACTGGAAGGAACTTCAGAGGCCATATAATCCAATTCAGAGCTGAAAAAGAGTTCCATCTACCACTAAACCTGAAAAGTAGTCATTCAGTTTCTTTCTGAAGACCTTGAATGAGGGGCAACCTGCTGTTGCCAAGACAGCCCATTGCAATTTTAAACAGCTCCAACTGACAGTCAATCGAATTTTTATGATCTCTTATGACCAGTGACCATGGCTCATTTTTGTAGTATGCTCCTATAATGCATATATAGCAAGTACTTAAAAAATGTTAAATGAATACACTTTTGTAAATTATTATTAAAATGTAAGGAACCATCTGTTTCCATGTATAACCACTTCTGCTGCTGAAGCAGAGCTGACCAGCCTATTCAGAAATAAACAAATGGTCAGCTCAAGCTGTGAGCCACAAAAAACAGCTTGGGAGCCATAAGAGGAAGGTTATTGAATTTAATCAACTGATGGATTATTGTGAAAACATCAAGCTGAATTCAGTGAAACAACCAGAGACTAATTAGTTTCTTTTTGAAAATAACTGGTCATATGACAGAACATAGGTCTTTATTTGCTTTTTCAACCAGTTTCTTTGACAACTGTAGTTATATGTCAATTCATTACTTTTAACTGAGTTGACTCTAAAATGACCACCAGTTTAGTAAAAATGATCACATGAAGCCAGAATAGGAAGTCCAGTTCCCTCTAACTCATATCTTCATGAAGGGGAGAAAACAGGGAAAGAAAAGCATTTATATGGCACCTACTATGTACCAAGCACTGTGCTGAGTGACTTTTAGAAATATGATCTCATTTGATCTTCACAATAACCCTATGTAATGGGAATGTAAATTTTTAAGATCTTCCCTGCCCCTAGGCTAAAGTGCACCTGGAACCTGGAGTGGGAGGCTTGTTTTTCAATAGATACTTTTTGATTGGCCAGTGTGTCCAGAAGGTTATAACATTCTCTGAGCCAGGAGCAGGCTATATAAACCCTGACTTGAGGTTTTGCTTTGGGGGCTCACTTTGAGAAGTGTTCTGTGATTTGATCAGATGAGACTCTGGGAAGCTGTTGTTGAGAGCACCCTGGCTTTGAAAAACCCAGATGTTGATTTGGTATGGATGTAATGGTTGGACAGTTTGGAAACCTGTCTACTTGATCTGTTTCTCTGTCTTATTCTGTCTGTATACTCTGAGGTTCGGGGTGCTGACCTTTTTCCCCTGAACTAGGTAAATGATACATATTTGACTGATTAAAGTAAGCTTGTTAACCCACTTTGAGTTGCTTTCCTCTATCAAAGCAGATCCAAGAACCTGTGTTGGCAGCCACCCTGAGGACGCTGTGGTGCTTGCTGATATACCCTAGTACATAAGTGCCATTATTTTCCCCATTTTACATTTGAGGAAACTAAGGAAAAGAGAGGTTAAATGAATTGCCCAGGATTACACAATCAAGTTAAGATCTGAGGCTGGTTTCCAACTCAGGTATTCATGACTCCTGGTCCAGTGAATGTAAATTTATGTACTATTCCTATCATATTTTTTGGCATTCATTTTGAAAATGAGGCTGTCCATCTACATTTTCACAGGTTCATAAATTTCCATCTGTCCTAATGTGGTAATAGAAAGGAATAAATATGCATTATATCAGATTTAATTCTGCACAACAAAAGTCTTTTTAAGATAATGAATAATAAAATGTTGTTCATGTCATTAACAATAAAATATAAAACATACAAAATATAACCTCAGCTCACTGGAAAAAAAAATTTAAACATAGCATTTAAAACCAACAAGCCACTCAGTCAAGTTAAAAAAATTCACAAAAGAAAAATTTACTAAAGGGTCACTACTAATACTTTCTATGGTAGTTACAATAGCATAATGTGACAGGGAGAGCACTGCTCTAATAAGGAAGAAACCTGGGTTATATAGTCCTTGCTCAGACACTAGCTGTCAGTTTATTACTTTGGGCAATTACCTTGTCTATGAAAGATTCCTTCCAGCTCTAACTTTCTATTATTCTATGTCCAGGACACTTTTCCTGTGACACTCTCCCCAAACAATGTCCACAGTGTTAGAAGTCAAGGAGATCATGAAATATTTTTATAATTTATTAAATGATCAGTCACTTACTAATAATAGTGATAATTTCCATCAATAACACTTTGCCTGTTTAACTTGGATTTCTGAAATTGGAAGACTTTCAAAAAGTATAAAATGACAAACAATTCAAACACATTCAAATGTTAATGCCTTCTTAAAATCCTCCTTTAACATAAAAAACATGGAACTTGAAATTAGTTATGTCATTTAAAAAATTATATAATAGCAACAATGAATTCTGAAAATCCAATTTACTAAGAGGAATATCCTTCTTGTTTCTGTGTCCAAACATAATTTGTTTGGAGCTGCCTCCCATGGAGGAATCGTCTTATTAAAATCACCAGGGAAATTCATAGAACAGATGAAGAAGCTCTGGGCATGTACATTAATGTTGATATGAACAGAGGATTAAAATTGAACTTTATATTCAACCAAATGAGTGAAACATAAGTCAAATTTTGGAGTCTGCTCATTGTATATGAATATATTGAAATAGCTTTTTGTAAAAATTCTATTGGGGGTCAATCATTTGATTTAGTAAGTAAATAAGTAATCATTCTTCAATGTCTTCTTTGAAGCACTAGGGTTTTTTTGCCTTTTTTGGAGGGCAATTGGGGTTAAGTGACTTGCTCAAGGTCACACAGCTAGTTTTTGTGTTAAGTGTCTGAGGCTGGATCCAAACCCAGGTCTCCTCCTGATTCCAGGGCCAGTGCTCTATTCACTGTGCCACTTAGCCACCCCTGAAGGACTAGTTTTACTCAGTTTTCTAAGGGTATCAGAAAACATAAGTTTGTATTGTAAATAAACATTTTTGTATTTAACTCAGAATTTTTGATTTCCTTTGAATCTCAGTTCAGGAGCTATCTCTTACAGGAAACTTACAGTGCTCTTCCATATCCAATGTGCTAGTGATGCCCCTCCCCCAAAATTTCCTAGCATATATTTAATTTCTATGTAAATATTGTTTAATTACAAATAGAATATAAGCTTTGAGAGGGCAGGGCATGTTGCCATTTCTGTCTTTGAAATGACCCTCAGTTCTATGCCTGGCACATTATTAGCAAGTGCTTATTGAGTTGAATAAATTGATTCTTAAAAATAGGATCCTCTAAAATTGACAAATTATATATTAAAACTACTTAAAAGGTGTCTGATAATAGATCATCATGAAGAAATGTGAGCATGAAGAAAAGAACCTGACAAGAATCTGACCTCATTGCAATGGGGATTATTAAATTGCATTCACTTAACCCCTCAAATTCAGTTGGGCAGAAGACAAATTCTAAAACCAAAGGAGCAGCTGTACAACCTCAGGACTTGTACTAAATTTTCTAGCAAACTAATAACCGCATGAGTGAATCAAAAGGCATGACCCAGCTGAACACAATGAGACTGAGCACCAAACATCATCGGGTCATATCAAGATTAAAAAAAAAATAATAAGAAAATCAAATTCTCCCCTGCTGTATACACAGGGAAACCCAACACTGATGACCATCCCATCTCACCCCACCCCCAAATCATATGTGGCAAGAGAGCCTCCCTCCTTCTAGAAAGGTTCTAAGCTCTGTGAAAATTCATGGTTCAAGGATAACCCTAGGAAAAATGTAAAGTACCGCAGTCAAAATGTGACTTCAGCACTCTCCTCTTTTTTTTTAGTGTCCTTTCCCCTCAAGTTCCCCTCCAAGAAACAGAGACCAATCTTCCCCTGCTTCCCACCTCAGTCTTCAACTTTTACTCCTTATTTGTAATTGCCAAGGATGCTGATCATTAAAATTTACCTATGTTTTATTGCTTTAAAACTCATAAGCTAAAAATTTGACAATTCGATAAATTTTATTTTGTTAATGTGTACTTGGGAATATCCCAGGTGCCAAAAGTCGATTTATCCAATCCCACTATCCCTACCCTACCCTACCTTCCTTACATCTTTCCTGGATGATGACAATAGATTCCTAAATGGTTTCACTTTCTATAGTCCTCTGAACTCTTAGTTGTTTTCTTCCATGTTATCAGAGAAAACTTCCAAAAATATAGTTCTGATGGTATCACCTCCTTACACTCATGCAAAGAACTTTAATACCGACCCAGTAAAACAGAAGTACTTAATGGGAAGAATGTTGGCCTTGAAAGCAGCATGGCTGAGTTAGAATCCTCTCTCTGACATTTATTATCTGTGTGACCCTGAAAAACATCACTTCACCTCACTGCATCACAGTTCTTACATATGTAAAATGGGGTTAATAACAATTGTACCACCTGAGAACTGTTGCTGAAAATGTGCTTTATACAAATGTAGGCTACTGATTGGTAACTTAACCTATGATTGCTAGGTGGCACAGTGGATAGAATGCTGAACCTGGAGTTAGGAAGACTCATCATCATGAGTTCAAATCTGGTCTCAGATACTTACTAGCTGTATGACACTGGATAAGTCACTTACCCCTGTTTGCTTCAGTTTCCTCATCTATAAAGTAAGCTAGAGAAGCAAATGGCCAACCATTACAATATCTTCAACAAGAAAATCCCAAATGGGGCCACAAAGAGTCCGACATAATGGAAATGACTAAACAACAATAAACCCTGGCAATCAAGAACCTTTTTAATCCTAACTGTTTTTTCCAACCCCTAACCTCTGAATATTACTTAAGCTCTGTATCAGTTGTGTTCAATATATGTATATCACTTTGATGACTACAGGTTTTTGCTCATAATACTTTTCCCACCTGGAAAGAGTTTTGTCCCAACTATGTTCTCCTTTTAAAATTATATCCATGCTTCAAGACCTGGCTCAAGTACTATCTTTTTCCTGAAGCCTTTTGTCACCAAGTGAGAATGATCTCTCCCTGCTCTGACCTCCCATATCACTGGGGGGGGGGGGGGAGGCAGCAACTCCCTTATTACACTAATCACAAAGTTAGAAAGTATTCCAGAAACCAACTCATCCAATCAGAAACTGAAGATAAATCTCAGTTTTCACATTCCCATAAAATGATAATCCAGCTTTCAGTTACAGAGCTTTAAAGCCTGGGAACTCACTATCTACAATAGAAACTAACTTTATTATTAAACACCTTGAATTTTAATAATTCCCCCATTAAATGTAGCCAAAAGATGCCTCCTGCTAACCTCTACCTACTTCTGTCCTCTAGCACTAAACAGAAAAATCTATCCAAATGAAAACTCTTCAAATATGTGAAATCAATGATCATATATTATCTAGCAGGGGTGTGTTATATAGTCAACTCATATTGAGAAAATCAACTGTTAAATGTTCAGTGTGAGCATTTATGCTGCAGAAATCTTCCAACACTACAGATCAGGACTTAATTTCTTGTTTTGTTCATTAACTCAATTTATTAAAGTGACAGGAAAAATGTTAATAGTTGGAATTAAACTTAAAAGTATGCCATATACACAATTTTTTTTTCAGAGAGCCTGTTGTGAAACATTTAGCAACATTATTGTTGTTCCCAATTCTCCTCTTCCCCAGACTAAATAGTTTTGTTTCCTTCAACTGATTCTCACATCACATGCTTTTAATCTTCTCACCATTCTGATTGTTCTCTGGAATCATTTCTCTAAAAATATGGCATTAAAGAACTAGGGGAAATGCTCTAGTCTATATAAAGGTGGAACAGGGTAAAATACAGCAGAGCCATCACCTCCTTCACTAGGAACATTATACTTCCATTAATGTAATTTAAAACCTTAAGAGATGGCCTTAGAGTTAAAGAACCTGGGTACAAGTCCTGCCTGACTTATACTGGTTGTATGACCTTGGACCAGTTACTTAATCCGTCAATGTACCAGGTAGCTCTCTAAGACTACTATATGCTAGAAAGCAGTTGTCTATCTGTATTGGTAGTGGTGATTCCATAGGGAAGCATGTGTTCCTTAAATCAATGAAATCATAGTTCTAGTAGTTAGATAATTCATTCTTTTGGCTGCCACATCACATTGCTAACATATCTTGAGCTTGAAAGCCCCTAGTTCTTTCCTCCCTCATTCTGTATTTTTACAAATGATTTTTTTTAAATTTAACTGCAGGACATTGTTAGTTAAATCTTATCTTGTTAACTTTCTTTCACTGGTATAGATCTTTTGTATTCGTATTCTGTCATACCATATATTACCTATTCTACACAAATTTGCGTGATCCACTAATTAAATAAGCATGTCACTGATGCAACCATACAAATAAATGATTTTTTAAAGCATTAAACAACAATAACAAAAAAAGAACAGACCCAAGGAAAGGGCCTTGAGACCACCAAAAATCTATCTCCATGTTGACAAGCATTTATTAGTCAACTCTTTTTAGGTCTGGACAGTCTACAAATTCTAATCACTCCTAACTGTAATGTCACTTTTCCCATATCCCTCCATCCAGGCAACAAAGTATTGTGAGAAATTTTGTTAAATGCCTTACTGAAATCCAGATATGACAACATATGAAATATAAAAGGGAAATTTGGTATTTTGTGCACAAATCAGTAAATCAATACCTGCTGTCTCATATGAATCACCATTTCCCTTCTAAATCCCTCCATCTATCTCTCTACCAAATACATACTTTTTTAAAAAGACCAGAAACAAAATTTAAAACTGGAATTAGAGAAAAGCTAAGAATGTGAATAATATTAAATGTTAGTATTGTAGCCACAGTCCAAGGAATTAAACTTAAATTAATTTAAAACAAATCAAAGCAATAGACTTCAAATTATTAGAGTATAATGATTTTGTATATCAACATCTCTTTATTAGAGGAAAAAATCAATCTATGAAAGTGCTATGACAAAGCTAAATCATATTTACTTGAAATTAAAAATAAATACAAACATTGATATTAAAGAATCCTATATATTTAACAAATAAAAATGGTACTATTATACAAATTATCTACTTAATACAAATTCTACTTAATAGAACTATTGTAATTGCCAAATTCCTCTGTTACTTATGTCCTGGTTCATCAAAATACTTGTTTCAGCTTATGCAACAGAAGTCAGATAATTATTCAAATGTTTTATGATTTATAAAGCAACAATGAAAGAAAGCTATTACTTTAAAGGCATTGGAGAAAAGTCATCATCTCTGAAAAAAGAATGATAGCAAATATAGGCCTAGTTGTCATGAATGGAATTTATAAGTGATTAAAGTAGTTATGTTTTGAATGGATTCTCCAACCATCCTTCTTCTACCAATGCTGTTGAAAGAAATAGTTTTATAAATTTAACTCAATACTTATTAAACGCTTCCCACTCTGCAAGGAAGCTTTAGGTGCTGTTCAGGAGGAGTGCATGAAAATGAACAAGATACTGTCCCCACTCTTAAGTCATGTACAGAAATGGCTAAAAAATGATGCAAAAAAATACATATCCTACATAAATCAGGGTGAAAGGATCCTCCATTGTTGCTACAACATAAAGCATGTAACATTAGGTAAGCCACTGAACTTTTAGAAGCCTTATTATCAGTAAAATTATGGAATTGGGCTCAAGGATGCTGAGGTTTCTTTCCAACTCTCACAATCTATGAAAGGTAGGTGAGAGAAAGGGAGTGGAGCCAAGATGGGGTCACAGAAGCAGAAAAACTCTGTGAGACACCCCCCCCCATAACCACCTCAAATACCTATAATATATGACTCTAAATGAATTTTAAGGCTGCAGAACCCACAAAGTGACAGAGAGAAGCAAATATCCTGCTGTATGCAGCCTGGAAGACCTGCAGAAAGGATCCATCACAGCATTCTGGAAGCCCAGCTCAGTCCTACATGAGCCCAAGGTTTTAGCCCCAGGGCAGCCCCAACCAGCAGTGGCTGGAGCTGACTTTGGGAGAGTGGATCACCAGCAGCTATGGTGGTTCCAGAAACATCAATCCATAAATACCAAAGACAAAGTAAAAGGTCAGTTGGAACTGGGGGGGACAGAGGTGTGGTCCTGCCTCTGCTGCCAGAGCGAGAAGTGGGGGAGGTGTGGCAGCCCTGCAGCTGCCTCCAAGTGGCTGCCTCAGAGTTCCTGAACTGCAGATTGTAGGGGAGCCAAGCAAACATTCAGAGGGTAATCACTCTTGCTTTAACCTGCCTGGATCTGGATTGCTGTCTTGGGTGGTGGTTCTGAGGTGTGTGAACAGTGAGCCAGAGTATGTGGGGGCCATAGAGACAGCACCCTCCTAATAGTTCTGTCAGCTGTGAAAACCCCCAAAATTTGGGACACAGCTCTCCTCTCTGGAAGCAGAATTCTGCTGTGCTCAAAAGTCAAGTAATTGGGTGGCAACATGAACAAGTAAAGGAAACAAAGCAAGCAAAGCAATCCAACTTTATATTCCTTTTTTGGGGGACAAAAAGGATCAAAGCATGGAATGGGAGGAAGACAATGCAGTCAGAACTCCTGCACCAAAAGCTTCCAAGCAAAATATGAATTGGTTACAGGCCATGGAGGAGCTCATATAGGATTTGGAAAATCAAGTAAGAGAGGTGGAGGAAAAATTGGGAAGAGAAATGAGAATGATGAAAGAAAATCATGAAAAGAGTCAACACTGACTGAAGAAAATAACACCTTAAAAAATTAGATTAATTCAACTGGCAAAAGAGGTCCAAAAAGCCAATGAAGAGAAGAATGCTTTAAAAAGCCAAATTGCCCAGATGGATAAAAAATTTCAAAAGGTCACTGAAGACAATCATTCCTTCAGAATTAGATTAGAGCAAATGAAAGCTAATGACTTTATGAGAAATCAAGATACTATTAGATCAAAACTAATGAAAAATTAGAAGGCGATGTAAAATAATTCATTAGAAAAACCACTGACCTTGAAAATAGATCCAGCAGACAGAATTTAAAAATTATTGGAATACCTGAAAGCCATGATCAAAAAAAGGACCTAGAACTCATCCTTCAAGAAATTCTCAAGGAAAATTGCCCTGATATTTTAGAACCAGAGGCCAATATAGAAACTGAAAGAATTCACTGATCACCTCTTGAAAAAGATCCCAAAAAGAAAACTCCTAGAATACTATAGCTAGGTTCCATAGTTCCCAGATCAAGAAGAAAATACTAAAAGCAGCCAAGAAGAAACAATTCAAATATTGTGGAAACACAATCAGGACAAAACAGGATCTAGCGGCTCTACACTGAATGATCAAAGGGCTTGGAACATGATATTCTGGAGATCAAAGGAGCTAGGATTAAAACCAAGAATCACCTACCCAGCAAAACTGAGTATAAGGTTTCAGGGGAAAATATGGTCATTCAATGAAATAGAGGACTTTCAATCTTTCTTGATGAAAAAAACAGAGTTGAATAGAAAATTTGACGTTCAAATACAAGAAGCAAGAAAAGCATGAGACAATAAACAGTGGAAAGAAATCATAAGGTACTTATCAAAGTGGAACTATTTATATTCCTATATGGAAAAAACAACAATTGTAACTTATGAAACTTTTCTCAGTGTGAGGTTAGTTGAAGGGAATATAAATGTGTGTATGAGGGTATATGTGCTTATGAATACATATGTATATGTGCATATATGTGTACAAGTATAAATAGACAAAGGGCATGGGATCAATTAAATAGGAAGGGATGAAATTAAAAGGTGAAATTGAGAAGTGACAGAGGAATATAATGAGAGGAGATGGGGAGAGACAGAATGGGGTAGATTATCTAATATAGAAGAGGCAAGGGAAAACTGTTACAATGGACAGGAAGAACAAGAAGGCAAAAGGGAATGGGTCCATCTTACTCTCATTGAATTTGGCTTAGGGAGGGAATGACATACACACTAAATAGGATATGTCACCCTACAGGAGAGTAGGGGAGAAGGGGATGAGAGGGATGATGATGGAGGGGAAGGCAGGTTGAGGGGGAGGGTAATTAGAATGACACACTTTTGAAAAGGGACAAGGTCAAAGTAGAGAATAGAACATGTGGGGGTGTGGGATAGGATGGAGGGAAATACAGTCAGTCTTTAACAATATATCCACTATGGAAATGTTTTGCATACTTACACATGTACAACCTTTATTGAATTGCTTATCTTCCCAGTAAGGGTGGGTGATGAGGGAGGAAGGGAAAGAATCTGGAATTCAAACTTTTAAAATCAAATGTTTAAAAATATTATTATTAGAATTATTACTATTATTATTATTATCATTATTATTATTTTACATACGACTAGGAAATAAGCTATACAGGCTCTGGGGTATGGAGATTCATCTTACCCTACTGGAAAGTCAGAGGAGGGATGGAGCCTCCATATAGGAGAGAGCAGATTAGGGGAGGAGATATACAGTGATACCACTGTTTTGTATTGGTGGGTAAGGAAAAGATGGGGAGAAAATTTGTAATTCAAAATCTTGCAGAAATGAATGATGTAAATGAAAAATAAATAAAATTTAATTAAAAACATAGGTGAGAGCCAGATTAAGACAAACTAAGTAATTTGGACTTTCATTACATAGACAACAGAAAGGCAATGGCTTTGTCCAAAATTATATGACATAATTTGTGTTTAAGAGAGATCATCCTGTCATTAGTATGTAGGGCAAACTGAAGGGTGGGAGTTGGGGATGAGGAGACCAGTGAGAAGACATCACAAGAGGTATTACAGAAGCACTATAAGGGTCTCAACTTAATGATCATCTTTCAAAATATTCTGTGTCACAAAAATCATGAAATGATTATAGCAGCAACATTTCCCTATTCAATTACCTATATGTGTGTGTGCATGTGTGTATATATGTGTGTATATGTGTGTGTATAAATCCTGTATAGAATTTAATTATACTTTCTCAAAAAAAACCTTTGAGGAAAAGGAGGGAAGAAACAAAAAAAAAGTATTGGGAGGGGCAATAGTAGAAGAACTTTTCTGGAAGTGTAATTTCATCTATATGCATGCTTCTTTCACCAACACATGTTATATGCATTCTATGACATAGTAGACTTTCTTTGATAGGTGTTTGGGCTAATACATTTATCACCCTGAAACCAACTTAGTCATGAGTTTCTTTTAACTGAGCAAGATTGTTCCTCAGCCAAGGGATCTTCAAACATAATTTGTGATCCACTGACATGACCTCCTTCCCTTCAAGAACTCCTAATCACTTCTATACCATGAGAAGGACATTGGAGAAAGACTTTAATGGGGGTAAACTGTAAGAACATATATGTTAGGTGATGAAAATCAACTTTTGTTTTTCAGTAGTACCAGATTTTTATTGTTCATAATATTATATTTACATTTGTAGTTATATAACATTATACTTTATCATTTTGATATATTCAGGAATATGCCCAAAGATTGAATCATATACATACCAAATAATTTCAGCATTATCAATAATAAACATACATGGGAGTGGAGGCAAAAATGCAGAGTACAGGCAGCAATGCAATAGAACTTTCCAACATTTCCCTCCAAACAACATCAAAATAATGCCTCAAATCAAATGTTGGATGAATAGCGCCAATAAAAGGTCAGAGGGAGAAATTTTTCCAGCCTAAGAAAAAGTAGGAGGGATAACAGGAGGGTCAGAGGCCAATCCTGAGCAAATATGACAGTAGCACCAGCACTGGCCCTCGGAGAAGGCTGCTACAGACCTGACAAGCAGCTGTGGCAGATTAGGGAACTCTCAGTCCAGAGATGCTAAGGGGGTCAGACAATTGGTCAAAAAGAGATTACAGGGGCCCCTCTGCTGGCACTGAGCATAGAAAATGCTGATTGGCAATTCTATTGCCAATATGCAGTTCTGGGTTGCTGTTCTGGGGCAGAGAGATCATTTACAAGGGGATAGAAGCCTTGGCCACAGGTCCAAGGCAATGAGAAGTACTATGCCTTGAGGCTGCAGAACGGGAGACCTGGTCACAGTTACAGGACCAAGAGGAGCACTGATGCTTGTAGCTGCAGGAGATTATGGACCTTCCTGAATAAGGGACAGAGCACCAACCAAGAAAGCAATGCTTCCCTGGATTACATCATCCTGGAAGCACCAAAATCTTTCAGACCCCCAGAACTAATTTTTAAAAAATTAGAACTGGGCGGGGAGGTCGGCTAGTGGTGCAGTGAATAGAGCACTGACCCTGGAGTCAGGAGGACCTGAGTTCGAATCTGGCCTCAAACACTTAGCACTTGCTGACCATGTGACCTTGGGCAAGTCACTTAACTCCAGTTGCCCTGCCTTCTCCCCTCCAAAAAGCAAAAAAAAAAAAAAAACCGGAAAGAAAGAAAGAAAATTAGAACTGGGCAATAGGAAGCTAATCGCAACTTAAGATATCAGCAATAAAACAGTCAAAATAATTTTTGAAATAGAAAAAATGTGAAATACTTCATCAGAAAAACAACTGACCCAGAAAATAAATCAAGGAGCAATCATTTAAGAATTATTGGATTACTGGAAAATGATCATCATCAGTAAAAAGAAGCCTGGACATCATACATCAAGCAATTAAGGAAAATTGCCCTGATATTCTAGAAGCAGAGAAACTGAAAGAATCCTCCAATCGCTTCCTGAAAGTGAAAGTCCTCGCAGCAGCTCATTCAGTGGGTGGGAGACTTTGTGCTCTACCTCTTGTCCAGACTGCCCAACCAGGGCTCTCCTGTCTAACCAGGCCACAGCTTTCTGCAAGATGGGGTTATGCTGAGCATGCTTTGATAATTGATGGCCATTATTCAAATCTGGGCCCTATTGAAACTGAGCTGCCTTCCCATTTACACAGTGACCTCTGACACCCAAGACAGCATGTTTCTCCTCTTCTGGCTCCTGACAAAACTCTGGCTCTGCTGTTGGGATGAGGACCACTGCTCAGAGCCAGACAAGAGCCTCAGTGAAGAGTGTTTTCTCCTCCCAAGTCAGTTGTTCATTCCCAACTTGGACTGGCTGCTCATCAGCGCAGGCATCGTGGGCAAACTCCTGAGGAAGCAGCTTGTGCTGCTCCAATTCAGGAAGGATCCCAGGCTGCTCAGCTACTGCCAGCACACCACCCTTTGAGGTCCTCACTAGAGCCCCTAGGCACCCAAAGATCAACCACCTCAGGAGACTGCACTTGGGGGCAAACCCCACTGAGGAATGCAAATTCTATACCAGGTGTGACTGTGTCACTGTGTTCAGGTCCCCCCACAAGGCAATGGTGGTGAAACAGTGAGAACAGTGCTTGACCAAAATGAAAAGTCCCAGAAATAGTGCAGGCAAATTTCAGAGCTCCTTGGTTAACAAGAAAATATTGCAAGCAGTCAGAAAGCAACAATTTAAATACTTGGGCAAAATAATTAGAATCACACAAGATTTACCAGCTTACATGTTAAAGGATCAGAGGACTTAAAATGTGATATTCCAGAAGGAAAAGATCGAATTAGAACCAAGAATAACCTACCCAGCAAAAATTAGAATAATCCTTTAGGGGGGAAAGAGATATTTAATGAGATAGAGGAACTTCAAGTATTCCTGATGAAAAGAACACAGCTGAATAGAAAAACTGACATTAAAACAAAACTCAAGAGAAGCATAAACAGATAGATTAATATGGAAAAGTAATAAGGGACTCAATAAAGTT
The DNA here is from genome assembly GCF_028583685.1 of Petaurus breviceps papuanus. Classification (NCBI taxonomy): domain Eukaryota; kingdom Metazoa; phylum Chordata; class Mammalia; order Diprotodontia; family Petauridae; genus Petaurus; species Petaurus breviceps. The sequence continues at coordinate 12,353,572 of NW_027187372.1, forward strand.
AATTTGTTTATTTTATACATAATATCTAATGTTATCAATATTAGGGCAGTTAGAAGGCATTTACATAGATAAAGGGTACTGCTGTGAGTCAATTTTGTTGAGCTGTTCTCCAAAAAATAATGAAGAGGTGAGAAAGAGAGATGCATTGGGAAACTGGGAAAAGGTAGAAGGGAAAGGTATAATTGGGGGATTTTCTCACATAAAAGAGAAGTGCAAGAAAGAGCTTTCACAGTGGAGGAGAAAATTGGGGGTGGGTTCAGGGCAATGCTTGAGCCTCACTCATTGGAATTGGTTCAATGAAGAAAATATACATATATATATATATTACATATATGCAAATATGTGTGTATATGCATACATACATACATACACAGTTGGGTGTAGAAATCTTGCTCAATAGTGAAATCTGAAGCAAAAGGGAAAAGAGAAATTGGAAGGGGGATAAAAAGGATGGTGACTTAAGGGATATAGTGGTCAGAAGGCAAACAGACTTTTGAGGAAGGACAGGATAAAAAGAAAAAAAGAAATGAAATCCGCAGTAATCATAACTGTGAATGTGAATGGGATAAGCTCACCGGTAAAACAAGTGGATAACATAATGGATTAGAAACCAGAACTCAACAATATGTGGTTTACAAGAGACATATTTGAAACAGAAAGACACCCACAGAGTTAAAATAAGGCTCTGGAGGAGAATTTATTATGCTTTATCAAAAGTAAAAAAAAAGGCAAGTATAGCAATCATGATCTCAGACAAAACAAAAATAGAAATAATTAAAAGAGATAATCAAAGAAATCACATTTTTCTAAATGGTAATGCCAAAACAATTTTTAAATAAATTTTATGTTTATTTTTAGTTTACATCATTCATTTCCACAAGATTTTGAGTTACAAATTTTCTTCCCATCTTTCCCCAATCCACCACCCCAAAACAGAGATCTCACTGTATACCCCCTCCCCCAATCTGCTCTCTCCTATATCCTCCCCCATTCCTCCTCTGACTTTCCTGTAGGGCAAGATTGATCTCCATACCCCAGTGTCTGTATATCTTATTTCCCAGGTGCATGTAAATAATAGTAATAATATATATTTTAAAACATTTGATTTTAAAATTTTGAATTCCAGATTCTTTCCCATCCTCCCTCATCATCAACCCTTACTGGGAAGAGAAGCAATTCAATATAGGTTATAGATGTGTGGCTACGCGAAACATTTCCATAGTAGATATATTGTGAAAGGCTGACTATATTTCCCTCCATCCTATCCTGCCCCCCACTTGTTCTATTTTCTACTTTGACCTTGCCACTTTTCAAAAGTAGGTGCTTTTAATAACCTTTGCCCCAACCTGCCTTCCCCTCCATCATCCCCCCTTTTCTTCCTTTCCCCCATACTCTCCTGCAGGGTAAGAAGATACCCTATTTAGTGTGTATGTTATTCCCTCCCTAAGCCAAGTTCAATGAGAGTAAGGTTGACCCATTCCCTTTTGCCTTCCTGTTCTTCCCCTCCAACATAACAGTTTTCCCTTGCCTCTTCTATATGAGATATTTACCCCATTCTGTCTCTCCCTATCTCCTCTCATTATATTCCTCTCTCACCTCTCAATTTCACATTTTAAGTATCATCCCTTCCTATTCAATTGATTCTGTGTCCTCTCTATGTATAACTGTACACATATATACACACACTTACATATGTATTCATAAGCACATATACACTCCTATCTATAATAGACATATATATGTATGTATGTATATATATGTATGTATGTGTGTGTATATAATATATACAAAATAATTTCCCTTCAACTCTCCTTATACTGAGTGAAGTTTCATAAATTATAATTATCATTTTTCCATGTAGGAATGTAAATAGTTCAACTGTGATAAGTTCCTTATGATTTCTTTTCCCTGTTTACCTTCTCATGTTTCTCTTGCTTCTTGTGTGTGAATATCAAATTTTCTATTCAATACTGGTTTTTTCATCAAGAAATCTTGAAAGTCCTCTATTTCATTGAATGACCATATTTTCTCTTGAAACCTTACACTCAGTTTTGCTGGATAAGTGATTTTTGGTTTTAATTCTAGGTCCTTTGACCCCCAGAATATCATATTCCAGGCCCTTCGATCAATCAATGTAGAAGCTGCTAGATCCTGTGTTGTTCTGATTGTGTTTCCATAATATTCAAATTGTTTCTTCTTGGCTGCTTGTAATATTTTCTCCTTGATCTTGGAACTCTGGAAGCTGGCTATAATATTCCTAGGAGTTTTCTTTTGGGGATCTTTATCAATAGGTGATCAGTGAATTCTTTCAATTTCTATATTGCCTTCTGGTTCTAAAATACCAGGGCAATTTTCCTTGAGAATTTCTTGAAGGATGATTTCTAGGTTCTTTTTTTCCTCATGGCTTTCAGGTAAGCCAATAATTTTTAAATTATCTCTCCTGGATCTATTTTCCAGGTCAGTGGTTTTTCTAATGAAATATTTCACATTGCCTTCTATTTTTTCATTTGTTTTGATCTGTTTAATAGTATCTTGATTTCTCATGAAGTCCCTAGCTTCCATTTGCTCCATTCTAATTCTGAAGGAATGATTTTCTTCAGTCTTTGAGATTCTTTGTCCATCTGGCAAATTCAGCTTTTTAAGGCATTCTTCTCCTCATTAGCTTTTTGAGCCTCATTTGCCATTTGAGTTAGTCCATTTTTTAAGGTGTTATTTTCTTCAGTCAGTTTGCTGACTCTCTTTTCATGATTTTCTTGCATCATTCTCTTTTCTCTTCCCAATTTTTCCTCCACTTCTCTCATTTGGTTTTCAAAATCCTCCTTAAGCTCTTCTATGGCTTGTAACCAATTCATATTTTTTTTGGAAGCTTTTGGTGCAGGAGTTCTGACTTCATTGTCTTCCTCCTATTCCATGCTTTGATCCTTTTTGTTCCCCCCCAAAAAAGGAATCCAAAATCAGATTGCTGTACTTGCTTTGCTTCATTTCCTTGCTCATTTTGCCACTCAATTACTTGACTTTTGAGCTTTTTGCCACAGTAGAACTCTGCTTCCAGAGAGGAGAGCTTTGTCCCAAATTGCTGGGGTTTTCACAGCTGCTGGAGTTATTAATTGGGTGCCCTCTCTGAAGCCTCCACAGGCATTGGCACCTGGTCAGACACCCCACGACCTCCACCCAAGACAGCAATCCAGATCCAAGCAGGTTAAAGCAAGAGCGATTACCCCTCAGATTGGTTGCTTAGTCCCCCTACACTCTGCTGGCCAGGAGCTCTGAAGCAGTCATGTGGTGGGGGTGGTATCGAGCTTCAGCCTCTTCTCCCTCCAGGGGACAAAGGTTGGGTCACACTATCAGTACCCCTGTTCCCAAAGTCCACACTCACCTTTTACTTTGACTTTGCCATTTATGGCTTAATAATTCTGGAAACCACCACAGCTGCCAGTTATCCACTCTTCCTAAGTCCCTCCATCTGTGGCTAGTGGGAGCCACCCTGAGGCTAAAACCAAGGGCTCATGCAGGGCTGGGCTCTGCTCCCAGTGTGCTGCGATAGACTCTTCCTGTCCATTTGCCAGGCTGCCTTCAATGTGAGATTTGTTTCTCTCTCAATACCAAACATTTTTATAGCAATTTTCTCTGATAAGTGCTCATTTCTCAAATATATAGTAAACTGAATCAAAGTCATAACAATAAAAGACATTCTTCAACTGACAAATGGTGAGATGATATAAACAGGCAGCTTTCAGAAGAAATCAAAGCTATCTATAGTCATATGAAAAAAATTCTCTAAATCACTATTGATTAGAGAAATACAATTTAAAACAATCCTGAGGCACCACCTCACACCTTTCAGAAATGACAAATGCTAAAGAGGATGAGGGAAAATAGTACATAAATAAAGGTTTAGTGAAGTTGTCCAACCTTTCTGGAGAACAATTTGGAACTATGCCCAAAAGACTATAAAATTGTGCATAATCTTTGATGCAGGAATATTATAATGAGGTTTATACCACAAAGAGATTTTTAAAAAAGTAAAAGGACCTATATGTACAAAAATATTTATAGCAATTCTTTAAAAGAATAGGAAACTGAGGGGATGGTCATTAATTTGGCAAATGGATGAACAGATTGTGGCATATGATTGAGGTAGAGTAATACTGTGCTATAAAAAATGGTGAGGGAAGTTGTTTCAGAAAAAAATTGCGTGACCTATATGAACTGATGCAAAGTGAAGTTAGAACTGGAAGACCATTGTGCATAGTAACAGCAATGTCATAGTGGTTATCAATTGTGAACCACTTTACTACTCTGATCAATACAATGATCCAAGACAATTCCAAATGACCCACAATGAAAAAATGTTCTCCAACTCTGGAGGGAGAACATGAATTCTATTCTTATTTTTATTTTTTGCTTTTTGGAGGGCGATTGAGGTTAAATAACTTGCCCGAGGTCACACAGCTAGTTTTGTGTGTGTGTTAAGTGTCTGAGGCAGGATTTGAACTCAGGTCCTTCTGACCCCAGGGCCGGTGCTTTATTCACTGCACCACCTAGCCACCCCGAGAACATGAATTCTGAGTGCAAACTGAAGTATAATTTTCCTGCTTTCTTTATTTTTTTTTGTTTTTTTTTTGCAATATCAATAATATGGAAATATGTTTTGCATGTTTTCATATGTATGATTGATATATGCTTGCCTTCTTGGTAGATGGGATAAGCATGGGAGAGGATTTAGAACTCAAAATTTAAAAAGAAATGAATGTTAAATGTAAATAAATATTTTTTTAAAGGATGCAATGATGAACACAGATGGAGCTCTAATAATGTAGCAGAATTAGAGTCAATGATACAGCTTGAAGACTTAAAACATCATTCATGAGGACAATGCAGAAGTAAGCCAGAGGCAAATAATGAAATTCACACAGATGGAAGGAAAAAGCCAAATCACTAGCCAGAATATTCTGAAATAAGGTAAAACATATCACAGTATTGTTTTAATATTCATGTTAAGCTTTCTTAACACCAAGGATGAATTTTATGAATCAATCCAGAAATTGTATTTTCCTATGAAGTTATCCTTTGATAAGCTAGATATCTTATGCTGAATATAGAGAAATTAAACCAATCATTATTAATCCAAATATATTTCAGAATTAAAGAAAAATATCTTACTTCTATCTAGTATTGCCTAATATTATGCTGAGCAAATAGTAAACACTCAGAATGCTCTATATATGTGTGCATTTATATATGAATCTATGTATGCAACTATACATAATACCACTAGACCATTTTTATATAGGACTTCAAGGTTCACAAAATGTTTAATGCCCATTTTCTCATTTGAATCTTATAAAAACTCTGTTGGGTAGGTACACTATTGTCCCTGTTTTATAGTTGGGGGAAACTGAAGCTTAGGCACACAGGAAATATCTGATATGAGATTTGAACCCAGGTCTCCTAAATTCAAACTCCATGTTCTATCCATTATGTCATGATGTCATGGTGCAGAGATAGATGGATGAGTGGATGGATAGATATACATATTTATGTATGTATACTATGTGTGTGTGCATATATATATGTGTGTGTGTGTATACCTATATATACATATATACTAAGTATGTACAAATATGTAGCCATACCTACAGGTACTACTGTTTATGTGCATATTATATATACTACTATTTATGTGTACATTATATATATATACATATATATAATATTCAGTTATGTTTAAAAAGTTTCTTAATTCCATTAATTTCCCCCATTTTAATTTACATTTCATTTTCATAGTCTTGTTGTTGGGCACAAGTTTAGGATATCTCTGAAAAAAGTACCATATTTCCTTGCTGAATACAGTTTTTCCCTTTGAGAGATAGTCAACAATTTGTGAGTTGATGTTTGCTTACTTAAAAAATAAAAAATAAATCCTAAAAACAATCAATTCCCACCTTCCTTGTCTGTCTCTGATAGCCACTTTTTTTTCCAAATGTATATTTCCTTAAAAGGAAAACAAAATATAAACAAATTTGTGTAACAATTGGAGGGAGAAAATACATGCCATTTTTGAAACGTTCTGTGTAACTGCAAAGGTAACTTTTTTCTTTTCTCCTAAAGGAGAGGTTTCTAGTAGACCTCCAGTAAGAACAAAACAGGATGGAAATATAAATAGTCTGCTTGGTTGAACAAGAGGTGATACAACAGACTGTTCAAACTCCCATTTAGAGAAGTACAGTAATCAGCTTTCCTTGTATGGCAGAACAATACCCCCTCCAGGTCCAGTTAAGTGCTTCAGATTGCTGCTGATTTGGTGTGTACTCTAAGCAGCACTGAAAACCTATACAAACCAAGTCTTTATCCTAGGAAGAGGATGGTATGGGAGGATGTTGCTACCAACAGGCAATTTCTCTTAAGACTAATAAATTTCTTTTCCTTTCAGCTTTACTACTGTATTTGACCTACAGTCATATGGACCCACTGGTGAGTAATTCTCCCTTGGCTATCTAGGAAGTCAAGCTGAAAAATTCCCAACACTACAAAGCTACTGTGTGCCAGTCCTTTATTAGTAAATAATGCCAAATATCTTTTAATATCTAATGTTTCAATATTTAGTACTCCTAACACTCATTGTTAATGACTATATGCACCAATAAAGAAATAAAAATAAAATCTTATAAGGAGCAAGATCCCTGATAATACCTCATTTAGAAATTAATTTCTTGGGGTGGCCAGGTGGTCCCATAAGAGTGCCGGCCCCAGTGTCGGGAGACCCGGGATCGGTTCCAGCCTCAGATACTTGGCACCAACACAAAATACCTGGCCATGTAACCTTGAGCAAGTTACTTAACCCCAATTGCTTTAAAAAAAAAAGAAATTAATTTCTTCAAGTTTTTTTTAAATTACAAGATTTAGAATGCTGTTCTAAAGTTGATTATATTTGGAGTATCTGTCAAAAAATAACAATTTAAATAATCATGCTTTATCATACTTACAAACTGGCCTACCAAAATCTCTTTTTCCATTATTTGGGTTTCTTTTAAGATTTCTGAACATGAAAAATGAGATGCCTTGGGAAGTATACCATGGAAGGTGATAACTTCCCCAATATTAGAAATCTTTATGTTGTAGGAAAATTATCATCTATTTGGGATATTATAGACTGGATTCTCCTACTCTTAAATATAATGAGTACTTAATAAATGTCCAGTAAATTGAATTACAGTTCTGAGATTCTATAATTCTATGAAAAAATCCACAATTCTTTACTGCAGGTGACTTCTGATCAGTCTTTTAGGTCTAAGAAAAAAAATCACCTATTCCTAAACATTTAGTCTAAGACATGTGCTAATCAAAAACAAATTTTTCATTTGGGGACCTTAAAAATTCTATAAATATACATTCTAAAATACAAAAAGATGATGAAATGATCAACTCAGAACATCCCTTAATAAGATGGGCCTCAATGACCTTTACATGTAGCTCTTTGAGGAAGAATGATGTTTCATATTTATGAAGCATTTTAAGGGGTTATTTTTAATATATAATGTGTTATTTTCCCTCAATTACATCTTAAAAAGATTTTTAAACATTTTTTGTAGTTTTAAATTCTCAATTTTATCCCTACTTTTTCCCTCCCCATCCCTGAAACAATAAGCACTCAGAAATAGGTCATACATGTGCAAATATATAGGACATTTCCATATTAGACATTTTGCACAAGGAAAGAAAGAAAGGAAGAAGGGAAGAAAAAGGAAGGAAGGAAGGAAGGAAGGAAGGAAGGAAGGAAGGAAGGAAGGAAGGAAGGGAGAGGGAAGGAGGGAGGGAGAAAGGAAGAAAAAAATGAAAGAGAGAGAAAGAAAATGAAAATAGCATGTCTATATTCAAATAGTATCAGTTCTTTCTCTGGAGGTGGATTATATGTTTTGTCATTAGTCCTTTGGGATTGTATTGGATCATAATATCAGCATTTTAAGCTTTACCACGTACTTTTCCAAACTACTAGGAGGTAAATAGTTCAAATATTGCTATTCCTTTTAAAGATGAGGAAACTAAGGCTCACATAGTTGATGTGACTTGATCAAAGAACACAGAGCTAATAAGTGAAGAGCCAGGAATCAAAGCCATGTCTTTTGAATTCAAACTCAACACATGATTCTGCATCCTCTTTACTGTTTATATACTTTTTCTTATGGAGCAGGATTACTCAATAATTTCGAACACTATAATTCCATTAAAAGTTACAATTCACAATTGGATTCTTTGGAAGAATGGATTTCCTTGTTTTTAGTTTTCAGATCAAGTACTACAATCAAAGCATCTTCTTGATAGATATCAGGACATTGTTGTTGTCTGCTTTGCTTTGACTATGCTCCTCTGCCAACTCCAGGTAGAGATTGAAATACCTTTCCATCAGTAAAGTAGTTTTTAAAAAAAATTTTTTTTAATTAAAAAAAAAACAAAAGAAATGAACATTGCTATTTGTGAATCTGTTATTTGTGGTGCTGAAAAAGCATACAAAGGAAAAGCATACAGGAAAATTAGTGCAGAAAAGGAGCAAAAGGAAGGATCAAGTTTAAATCTAGTTTGGGTAGTATTAAAGTTTAAGAACCTGGACAATACTTAAGGCAAGCTGAGTTCTTGTTTAGCTCCCCACTCCAAATGGAGAAAAACCTATCAGGATGATTTCAAGAATCTCAATTCTAAAAAAAAGAAAGCAGATCCACTGTTTGATTGAGGAATGGATCGTATAGGGAACCATCTGAACCAGAAATTTCTACACAGGGGATACATGAACTTTTCATGTGGTGACCTGCTTGAACTAAAAACACCATGCTACTGCCTCCTATCACTCCCATACTAAGAATTAACTGTGTAAAATTTGGTAAGATCAGGCATTTCAAATACCTCTTCATCCCCTTAAATCCATGATGAGGGTCAAAAATCCTTAAACAGAGAAAAAAAAATCTATTAAAGTAGCATTCCTGATTTAGGCAAATGAATTGAACTCCCTTATTCTTTAAGAGTTAATCTTTCAGTTAGAGATCATCCACTTAGTCGGTATGCAACAAAAGAGTTATTTACTATAATAATAATATGTAAAGCTGCTCACTGAAATCATTAGACATTTGTTTAAGGTTCTATGCAAAACCAATTACTGAAGTATGAATTTCTTTGTATTTGCTCTCAAATTTATATTAAGTATTTTGGACTCTACAGTTCTTGTGATACAAATATACAAGATTGGTGCTACATTCTTAGTACAGGTCTATATTTCATGAAATACTCTATTCAATCAACATAAATATCTGAAAATAAATACCATTCCTTTTTAGCACAATAGACTGTTCCTACGGTTGTAGTGCCTAGAAAGAGATCCACCAATAACTCATTTTAATATTTTTATCTGTTCCTTTTTATGTATTTGAACAAATAAGGAGTACAACTGGGCTTTCCTTTAGTTTCCCAAATAATTTTCTTTCTGAAGATACAATTGAATGCTATGGGTTACAACAGTGATCACATACATATATGTATATATGTATGTGTATATATATACATATATATACACATATACATACATATATATAATTAGCTGATATAAAATGAACCTATAATGAAATCTGTATTCAATGTAAATATTTATAAAGAAAACTCAATGTGAGATAATGAACCATAATCTGTTTCCCTGGCATAATGGATGATTAAGAGTAGATGTGGAAAGCAAAAAAAAAATGAAACACAGACCAACACGAGCCATGCTTCAGAATTGTGTATTTTGATTCTATTGTTTCTGACTCTTAGTGACACCATCTGAGATTTTTCTGGCAAAGATACTGGAGTGGTTTGCCATTTCCTTCTCCAACTCATTTTACGGATTAGGAAACTGAGGCAAACAGGGTTAAATGACTGACCTAGGGTCATAAAACTAATAAGTATCTGAGGTCAGATTAGAACTTAATATTCTGAGTCTTCCTGACTGTAGGCCTGGCACTCTATCCACTGCACCACTTAGTTGCCCTACTTCAGAATTAAAAGAAAATAAGTTTTCAACACCTGTGGGGGTGGGAGAGATTGAAGGCAGGGAAGGAAGACTGGAAGAGAAGGTTGATCAGGAAAGAATAATAAGATTGCTATATAGTACTTAGGGTCCAATTCAGATAAAGCAACATAAATCTGTAGTGAACTTAATCTGTGGATTTATGCAACTTTCTCCATGGTATTCAGTAATGGAATATCTTGTGAAAAATTATATAAGCTACTGTTGCCACATGTATTCATTTATTTTCAAATTAAGATTAGATAAGTGTACAATATACTTTTTTACAATATACTGATAATAAAATACATTTGTGTAACTTAGTTAAAAAAGCAGAAGTAGATCAGTGGGAAGAATGTGACAGGATAATCAGTGTTTTAATGGAAGACCAAAATTAATCTGGGAAAGAAACATGGCCCTTTATTTACAAATAGATTTGCCTCTCTGTCCTGGTGATAACCCAACTCTGAAGTTCCCGATTATTGGTTCCCTTTTTGGAGCTTCTGAACATTTTTCCTTCTCTTAACCTTGCCATCGTGATCCAAATCTACTCTACCATTAGGAAAATAATATTGTCCTTTTTAAGATTTGTCACACCCTATATAATCCTTTGCCATAAAAACCAAACAACTTAATTCAAGGCACTTGCACTGAATAGATGTGTAATACCAAAGAGTTTGAAGGAAATGTAAGTTCTTTTGAATTTCCTATTGAATATTTTCAAAGCTAAGGACATTTAGAATGCCTTCTAAGTAAAACAAAGCTTGAAATTACATATGTGTGCATATGTATAGTGGGATCTGAATAGTGGGATCTTTGGGTCAAGGCATGGTCATTTCAGTCACTTTCTGTGCATAATTCTAAATTGTTTTCTAGGACAGTTGGATCATTTCACAGCTCCACTAAGTGTATTAGTGTGCTTATCTTTTACAATCTCTCCAACTATTTAGTAACAGGATAATTAATAATGTATGGATGCTGATAGAATGATATTTAGAATTTTTAAAAACAAATCCTTAGCTCCACATGTAACTGTCACTGACTCAGTTATTGCATACCAAGAGAATTCTGTGTTAAGTTTATGATCTTCATTCCCTAGGTGATAACACACACACAATACATCTAGAGCCTCTAATTTCAGGGCTTTTGTTTAGACACTCTGTCAGTAATTATTAAGTATTCATTGTATACCAGGCATTATGTTAAGAGTTGGATGTGCAAAAATCATTTTTGCCTTCAAGGAACTCACATATAATCTAGATAGATCTAAACTATACTCAAATTAGATAAAAGAGAGACCCAAATCAAAAGGACTGGCATCTTGGGGGAATGAGAAAGACTTGTGGCAGATGAAGGTTTGAGTTAAATCTTTAAGCAAGCTAGAGAATCTAAAAGAAGGAGGCAAGAAGAGAGAACAAGTCAGATATATGAATAGCTTATGGTAAGACTCAGGGGTAGGAGATGAGAGTTTTGTATGAGAAGAATAGCAAGTAAACCAGTGTTATTGGATCATAAACTTCATGGAGGAGAATACAAGGTAAAAGAAGACTGAAAAGGTTTAAAGAAGCCAACTTTTAAAGAGTTTAAAGCCAAAGAGATCTTAAAATTTGATCCTGGAGGTATCAGGGAACCAGTGGAGTTTATTAAGTATAGGAATAACATGATCAGATCTACACTTTTGAAAATAATTTTGGTGTTTCAGTGTGGAAGATAGCTTGAGTGGGAGATCCTTGAGACTGAGAGACTCACTGGAAGGCTACTGCAGCAATAGTTAAGGCAATAGCAATCAAGAAACAAGCTCTTACTATGTTTGAAGCATTATGCTAAGCACTAGGATTGCAAACAAAATGCAAAATCAACCTCTGCCTTGAGAAATTGAAACTTGATTTTTTAATTCTATTTTGTTAAGACTTAATCAAGCTAGATTTAAAATTTCCCATTGATGTTCCTTGCCCTTGCAAGTTTACTCAGGTAACCTCAGGTCACTCAGGTCATGATTCTATTCTTGCAACTTGTCTTTTGACTTGTACTTCTACCTTTGTAACTTCACCCCTCACCTACATTCTAGAGAAACATGTTAACCTAAAGGACAAGTTGGTTCCATCTAAGCTGTTGTGGAAACTCCCAAATTCTGCAAATCATGTATCTTATTTGTGGTTAAGAGGGATTCAGAAGGGGAGTTCCAAATGTTATGACATCAATCTGATGTGAGGTTTTTACTTTCTAATTAATTAGAAGGCACACCTATGTTGCTTGATATTTTCCCCTATCATTTTGTAAATCACTATAAAAGACCTTGTCAGCTCCCACTTGGGATCTTTGGTCATTAAGAGTCCATTTACCCCATTTACTGGCAATTGCTAATTTTGCTAATAAATGAACTGTTCTCAGAACTTTCTGAGAATTTCTCTTGAAACAGCTTTCAAGGATCTTACATTTTAAAAAGGGGAGATAATAAACACACAAATCTGTATATACAAGATACAGAATAAATGAAAGGTAGAATTACAGAGGAAGGCACTAGCAGTTGGGACAGATGGGAAAAGCCTCCTGCACATAATGGCATTTTTGCTAAGTCTTAAGGAAGCTAAGAAATCCAAAAAAGCAGAGATGAGGAGAGAGAATACTCTAGTCTCAGAAGGAGATTACATTCTAATGGAAAAGACAGGTACACATATATGCATATATAGAATACAAATAGTATAAATACAAATAAGTCAAAAGTAATTAGCTACAAGATATCTGGAAAAGGTGGGTGGAAAAAAATACAGGGATCAAGAAAGATTTTATGTATGTAAAACATGTTACCTTGAGCTTTTTTCTTAAAGAGAGAGATTCTATGAAGCAGATATAAAGGAAGAGTCTTCCAGGCAGAGGAAATAATAAATTCAAAGACAAAGAAATGGGACATATAATTCTACACGTGAGAAACAAAGAGAAAGCCAGTTGGGATGGATTAGAGTATGGAAGCAGGAATAACTTCCATGAAATAGAATATTGGAATTGGACACATTTTTAATGAGGCTAAAAATATTGGTAGAGTCCAGGATATGAAGAGTTTTAAAACCTAAAGAGGAGTTTATATTTTCAATCTAAAAGTAATAGGGAGCCAGCAGAGTTTATTGAGTAGAAGAGTCACCCAGTCAGATCTGTGCTTAAGAAAAATAATTTTGTCAGTAGTTATCTATAGGATGTGCTGGAGTGAGGGAAGACATGAAGCTGAGAGATCAAATAGAAAGTCTTTGCAATGGTATTTGAGAGATAATGAAAGTCCTGAGTTGACAGACTTGTGAGCAAAAAGAAGGAGTCAGATGTGAGAGATATGAAAATGTGAACAACCATGAAAACACTAGGCGGCACCGGAGTGAGGAGGACCCGAGTTTGGTTCCGGCCCCAGACACTTAACACCCACACACAAAAAAACTAGCAGTGTAACCTTGAATAAGTTACTTAACCCCAATTGCCCTCCAAAAATAAAAAAAAAATTGTGAATACCCAAGAATTTACAACTAATTGGATTTTTGAGGTGAGTGTGAGATAAAGGAGTTCAGGATGATTGCACTGTTTTGAACATGGCAGTTTGAAAAGATGTTGATGCCTTTGAGAGAAATAGGGAAGTTTGAATGATGAGAAGTTTTTTGTTTCTTTTTTTTAAGCAATTGGGGTTAATTAACTTACTCAAGGTTACATGGCCAGTTATATTTCTGGGTGTGGTGCTAAGTATCTGAGCCCGGATTCGATCCCCAGGTCATCCCAACACTGGAGCCGGTGTTCTTACTCACTGTGCTACCTGGCCGCCCCTAAGCTCTCCCTTCTTTTTTTTTTAATTTGGTTTTTGGAGGGCAATTGGGTTGAAGTAACTTGCCCAAGGTCACACAGTAAAGATGAGAAGTTTTTTAAAAGGAAGTACAATGAGTATAATTTTTGACTTCTTGATTTCAAGATGTCTTGGGCATATTCAGTTCCAAATATCCAAGAGGACTGGTGCAATTGGAAGAGGCTACATTGTCAAGAGTTTTAAATGCCAAATAAAAGTAGTTTCTTTTTGATCCTAGAAGTGATAGGGAGATGGCATAAAAACAGGGATGGCATAATCAAATCAATGGAATTTGTATGATTTGAAGGAACTCAAAAGGAGGAAAAATATTTTAAAATTTTAATCAAAAAGGAAAGAAACATTTGCAGATCCTTTGGACTTTATTTTTTAAAGATGGGAAATTCAAATGCATTGTCTATAAGTATGAGGAGCATCCTGACTGGATCTCAGTAAGAAAACATCTTTCCCTTATGATAAAAACAAATTTGAAATAAAACCATGCCAAGAAGTAGTTTATACACAGCTAAGTCTGATGCTCAAAATATTAACATACTTAAAGGATGTTTTCTACAGAAATATATTTGCTCTTCCCAGTCTTCTGCTTATGAAGTCTTCTCTTAGAAAAGTCTTCTTTCCTGAGCAGTGAAAAAATAATTTATTTCCAGAAACAGTAGTTAAGTGCAAATGTTTAGATATAAGCTTTAATGAATTCAAAGGGGAATTTAGACTAAAGCATTTTTGAAAATACATTTTTTCCATATCAGGGCATTTTCATGCATTTCTTTTATTTTTGTGTATTTCAAAATATTTGTTTCTCATGAAAGGAAACAGAAATATTGATTGTTTTTACATAGTCTTACAAAACTTTATTTGAGAGATAAAACTAAATGTTTTTTTCACTGAGGATATTTACATCATAATTAAATAAGAATCATCCAGCAAAGAGATGGCTTTGCAGGTTTCTTAACAGCTAAAAACTATTAATGAAAGGAAGTCTATATTATAATGCCAAAAACAATTATGAGTAGAATGTGTTTGCTGGAAGAACTCACAACCTTCAAGTTGATTGGGTTGATCTCTATTGTTAACCAAGTAATCAGGGCTATTATCTCCAAATCCTTAATATTCAGCTTACAACTGACAATTTATGGACCAGGTACCAGATTCTTCTATTCAGGTAGGAAAAAAAGAGAAAGCAATGAGTCATAAATTGGATCAGTGATAAAATAGTGAATGAAATGCATTTCTTTTTCTTATTTATACTCCTAGTACCTAGTGCACATAGTAGACACTTAATAAATATCTATTGACAACTGTTTACTGTGAACAAATAACCTGAACACTAACCAAATGTGCCAGTGATGGAGCAAGTAAAACAGCATGACTGACAGTGCAAGTTCAGTCAAGTTAACTCAGCAAGCATTTATTAATCATCTACTATGCACCATGCAGGTACAGAATAGATCTGTCTTACCACTATCAACCTCTGACAATTACTAGCTTGTAAATTCAGGCAAATAACTTAGTCTAGCTTCTAAGTTTTAGCTTCCAAATCTACAATATGGGACCTTTGACCTCTGTGCTTAACAGGCTTGACTGAACTAGGTTATTCTTCTGACCTCTATTCTGTTAACTGAAATAGAAACCTTTAGATGAAGAACTGACATCCCATTGGAAGTGCAATCTTATGCTAACTTTTGGCAATCCACAAAATCTCAATAATGATACCAGAGAGACAATATGGAGGAATGGATAGAGAGCTAGCTTGAGAGTCTAAGGATTAAAGCAATATAAACTGATTGTATGTGATCCTAGGCAAGTCATTTGATTACCTTCTGTCCCAGACAACTTTCTAAAACTGTTGCTTAAAAATAGTTAGAAAAACTGGATTCAAATTTCACAGTGACACATACTAGCAGTGTGGTCATGGGCAAGTCACTTAACCACTCAGTACCCCAAGCAAATTTCTAAGATTATGAGCTACTAAATTGCTCCTGTGTGGAGGAATTGTCCACACTTGATGAAATCACAGATGATGATACCTATTAGAACTAATATCACAGGACTGTTGTGAAAGTCAAGTGAGAGAACATATGTAAATCACTTGGGAAATTTAAAACTCTCTCCATATAAATGTCAGTCATCATAATTGAATTTTAGAGTGCTTTCAGACATTTAATGTACTTTCCTTATAACAACCTTGAGAGGTAGATATTGCAAATATTAGCATCTGTACTTTACAGATGAGGAAATAGTCTCTAAGAAATTGACTAAATGCTGATCTGACTCCAAGTCCCATTCTTTCTCTATTATATTGCCAGTTTTGAGAGTTGTGGTTGTTAACTAGAATTAAACCAGTGATCAAGAATGAAAGTTGAACTCGAACCTAATGACTAACACCATGCTGACATCAGGTTAAAATAAATAGCTTAAGCATAATTCAGTTATTAAAAGTGCCCCTGGAATTAACTAAATTGATCGTTTTCTCCCATCTCTGGGCATTCTACCTAAACCTGATTAATTTTAAAATTCCCCATCTAACTTCAGTATAGTATTTAGTTTTAACAAATATCTATACAGAAGAATAGCCACTTCAATCATTCAACTACAAAAACCATCATCATGCTATCAGACTCAGTAAAAATCTTATCATGTATCAAAGTAAAATAACACAAATCCTGTCAGTTCTCTTGGTAACATCAACTATTTCATTCAAGGGAAGAACAAAGATATTGTTGAGATTTTGTGGATTGCCAAGATGTTGAACAAAAAGTTAGCGAAAGATTGCACTTCCAATGGGATGTCAGTTCTTCATCTAAAGGTTTCTATTTCAGTTAACAGAATAGAGGTCAGAAGAATAACCCAGTTCAGTCAAGCCTGTTAAGCACACAGGTCAAAGGTTTCCTACTCTTATGGCTTCAGCAAATTTAATAGCTACATGATTCTCACTTACTGTGAAAAAGAATGACACAAATTTCATCCTTGACTGCTGCTATGTCATGTCAACTTAAGGCTTTATCAACTAATAATCAGAACACATTCAGTTTCCATCAGCTTTCATCAAAATATCACATTCTAGATCAGATGATGCCAAGAAGCATTTCAAACTAATTTCAAAATTATGAATTGGTGGTGTCTATCCAAATGACTTTGAAAGAAAGGTGAAACCACTTTGACCTTTAAGTCAACACAAATTATAATGGGAAAATGAACTGTATATGTTATACTCCAATCAAATCTTGCCCACTGGATTCATTATGTGTACATTTAGTAGACACCATAAAAACTCTTATCATAAATGTCATATTTCGAGAATTAATTGGGAGGTTCAAGGATTTACCATTAAGAGTCACAGCTATGATACATAATTGAGAATAGTGCAGTGAAACAGATAGACCAAAGGACTTAGTCTGGAAGAGTTAAATTGCTCCTCAAACACTCCCTAGATGTGTGATCCTAAATGTCTCAACTACTCTAAGCCTTAATTTTCTCATTTGTAAACTAGACATAGGAGCATATGCATCACAGAGTTGTTATGAGGATTAAAAGAGATAAAATATACAAAAACATTTTACACACCTTAAAGCACTATATGTGTGAATTAAGATAAATTTTTGTTTGGAATTCATCCAATAAATTATTATTAAGCACCTGCTTTTTTAAAGTTTTATTGTATGTCTTGTATTTACATTACAGACAGTTACAAATTACTCCCACTTCATGAGAGCTTTCTTATAACAAAGTAAAACAGTTAAGATATACAGATAATACAATAACTTTATCTGAAAATTATTGTAACAAGAGGCTGTCCAGTCATTGAGGAATGGTTAAATAAGTTATGGTATTTGAATATGATGGAGTAATACTGTGCTGCCAAAAATGAGGAAAGCTATATGGAAAAAAGTATTACTATAGGAACTACTGCAGAGTAAAGTAAGAAGAAGCATCAGGACAATATACATTATAACATCAGTGTTATCAAAATGAACAATTTGAGTGTTATCTATGTGCAAGGTTCCATTATGAGCACAGTCCTAAATAAATAAAAATAATAATAATGCATGGAATACAAAGAATAAGACATACAGAGCTTTTGATCTAGTAAAAGGGTTATGACATATTATAAATAACAATGATAAAATATATAATGTTTAAATGAAATAAGAGGAACATAAAGCATGATATTCATGATATTTATGGCCAGTGTCCTTGTCTGTAAGATGGGGATACCAACCTCTGTAGAAACTATGTCTGTTAATTGACACAAGGATCAAATTACACTGCATATAACAAGCTTTACAATCCTTAAAGTGCATCTGATCTGAAACCTGGAGAAAAAGGATTTGGGCAGGCAGAACTGGAAGGGCACTCCAGAGGAAGCCATGCATCAACAAAGTCATGGAACCAGGAAATTTTTAGGTATGTTTCAGAAACAAGTTCTGTTAAGCTGAAATGTGTGTGTGTGTGTGTGTGTGTGTGTGTGTGTGTGTGTCTGTGAAGGGCAGCAGGGGTCAGTGGGGATGGAAAGGTCCAAATTTGTGTCCCAACTGTGTATGGTACAAACAAATGAATTGAAAATAAGTATACAAATTGACATAATCTTTAGTTTTCTGTTTAGTCTTCCTATGGTTAATAACTCACTTATAGATATGTTTTCAGGTCTTTTTTTTCCCACCACTCCTGAAAGTTCTGTCAATGATTTATAACAAAGTAAATCCTACATTAAATATATACAACCAGCCCAGTATTTTTCCTTTTAGCCCTAAAGGATATTTTGTGGAAACTTAGGATTGTTGTTTGTTGCATTAAACTGAAAAATTTGGTGTGTACTCAAATTATGCCCATAGTGACTTAATAATTTAATATGGATCTGTCAGTAGGTTTATCTGAAAACTTCTTATATCTATTTTTTATTTGTCCCATTTCATGGAATAATGGGCCCTTACTGCAGAAAGGCTGTCTTCTTACTTCTCCTTAATTGATTCTACATCCCACCTTCCAGAGTGACTTTTCCAAACCTTCTGTTCTCTCCTAAAAGTTTCATACATACCACATACAGTTGAAGACCTTGCCTCAGACTGTATAGAATAAAGAGTGGCTATTCACTGAGTTCTTTCTTTTCCCTTTCTGTTCATCCCAGAACCCTTAGAACATGATGCCCATTCTCACATCCTTTGCTTCTTTATATGATAAGGAAGTGACCCTTCCTGCTGGGGGAAAGGAAAAGGAAAGAGGAAGAAGGAGAGGGAATAGGGGAGGAAAGGAGGGAGGGAAAATAGGAGGAAGAGGGAGAGAGGAGAGAGAAAGAGAGAGGGAGGAAGGAAGGAAGGAAGGAAGGAAGGAAGGAAGGA
>NW_027187372.1:12372869-12408181 GCF_028583685.1 Petaurus breviceps papuanus
GGGGAGGGAGGGAGGGAGGTTAAGTGAAAATACCCAGGGTAAGACAATTAATAAGTGTCTGAAGTTGGAATTGAACTCAGGTCTTACTGACTCCAGACGCAGCACTCTTTCAGCTGAGTCGTCTAGCTCTCTCCTAGGTTTAGGGTTAGCCAAGACAAAATAAAAACAAACACAAACCTGATGATGATGATGATGATGATGATGATGATGATGATGATGATGATGATGATGATGATGATGATGATGATGAAAATAAAGCTATACAAAAGTGCCTAATATACAAATGCCTAATTTACTACAAATGAATAATGACATTTAATGTTGCTTTAGTAGGTAAATGTCAGGCATTTGGGAGAATGACATTTATTTCCTAAAGGAACACAGTTCTATGACCCTTTTTGAATCTGTTTATAAAAGCTCAAGAAGGAAAAAAAAAGATTTAAATGTCAGTTAAGTGTATAATCTCTGGGATAATCTCAAAAACTCAGGGAATGTTAATTTAATTGAGGAAATAATTTAATATTGGAGATTAAAACTGATCAAAACACAATACTCAGTTCAAGTACGTGAGCAGGGGGGAGTACGTATTTAATTCTGCCACTTTGTCTTGATTACAATCCCTTGCCCAAGTCTCCTAGGTTTCACAAACACCAAAATATGCTTAATTAGAACTGGAATGCCCAATTCCAAATACAGTATACATATATATATATATATATATATATATATATGTGTATATGTATATACACATATACATGTACACACACACACACACACACACACACATATATATATATATATATATATATATATATATATATATATAATATTGTCCCTCATTTCTGTTGTATTCTTGTGGAAGTTGAAAGTGATTCCACTGTGGTCAGATGTGCACATTTTTCTTATTCTATTGATAAAAGAGTATCATTGGTAAATATGGAAATATTCATCATTAAAGCTGTGGTCTAAAAAGATTTTTTTGTAAGCTTACTAATTTTTTTTTAAGCAATTGGGATTAAGGAACTTGCTCAAGGTTACACAGCCAGTTATTTCTGGGTGTGGTGCTAAGTATCTGAGCCCAGATTCGATCCCCAGGTCATCCCAACACTGGGGCCAGTGCTCTTACTTGCTGAGCCACCTGGCCACCCCTAAGCAATTGGGGTTAAGTAATTTGCTCAAGGTTACATAGCCAGGTGTTTCTGGGTGGGTGCTAAGTGTCTGAGCCCAGATTTGATCCCCAGGTCATCCCAACACTGGGGCTGGTGCTCTTACTTGCTGTGCTACCTGGTCGCCCCAAGCTTACTAATTTTTTAAGTCATTTACAGAGTTATTTCAACCTGAACAGAAATTAATTATGCTATATTGCTCAATAAGTACCTAGTAGGTGCTAGGGTTTAGAGTATGATTTCTATTTAAGGACCATTCCCTCCTATGTATTGTATCATTATGATAAACTATGACTGTGTGGTGGTCAAGTTATTTGTGAGGGAGGTACTCAGGGGCAGATTATGCATAATGAATAGCATAATAACCAATTATTAGAAGCCAAGTTAATATTGATAAGAAGGATTTTTGTTTGTTGGTGATTAAGAGTAGTAAAATATCCTGCCTATTTGGTATCCTTCCTACACATATTTTAAAAGTTTTTATTAATCAGAAAAACAAGAATTTTTCCTTATAATTTAGTGGGCTTTTTTTAAAGAGTAATCACTAATAGTGAAGGACAAAATCCTTAACAACATGCCTGGCCAGGTCTAGCAGTAGCAGAGTTGTAGACTCATCTACCCATCAGCCATGTAGCATTTGAATATGGAAACTTGATGGAGTGAATGCTAAGAAAAGACTACAGTAAGTCTGAACTCCTTCTCTGCAGTGACCCAGGAGGTATTCAAGGGAGTGTGTTCCCAGGTGTTGGGGGATGGCATTTGGGTAAAGTGAATGTTTGTAACTTCTACACTTGATATATCTTTGAACTAAGCAATCCTTTACTAAGGGATTGATACTAAGTGGAAATGGGGTGGCTGACAGTAGAGAAAAACACACAAGAATGAATGCTTCAGAAAACAGGATTAGAGAAATACATACCCAATGCCTCCAAGGGACTCTGGAACTCTGAGAGGCAATCTTGCCAGTCTTGCTTTGAGAGAGTGATCCCAGAGTATTGCTACCACACATAATCATCCATCTATGTAATTATATATGTATACATATATAATTATACATTATATATGCTGTATTAAGGATGTTGTATGTGTACATATTTTAATCAATTCATGGATTTGTCTGTATATTTAAATAATATGTACATGTTGTCTCCAACAATAGAATATGACATCATTGAGAGTAAGGACTCTTTCATTTTTGTCTTTGTAACTCTATTGCCTAGCACAATGCCTGGCAAATAGGTACTTAACAAAAACATGATTGATTGGTTGCTTTCAATATAAAAAAATGTTTTTGGAAAGCAATCTTCAAAGAACTCTAACAATTTTTGTTAGAGAAGAAAATTCTGTTCAGTGCAAGTCCCTAAAAGACAAATGATATTTTCAACTTGTAAATAATGTTAGTCTCATTAAATATGCACAATTTAAATTTTAAACGCAAACAATCTACTTTTGTAATTTGTCAAAAAAATTTGCTTATGGCATCCTTCAAGTTTTGGAATGAATGCTAATGGCTTCATGTATAATGTCCTTTTATAAAAACAGACAATTCACAATGAAAAAATGGAATACTCAATTGCATTAGTGTAATGCTTTGTACACCAGAGATCATTTAGCTCAATAACTGGTCATTAAAGGAACCTTTTCATTCTTCAATCATTTACTATCCATCAGTCTGTATCTCTTCTTGATTTTTGAGTATCTGGAGAGTTTCCCTCTGAGGCTGCATAGGAAACTAAATTCCAGGGCTTTTCAGCAATAGAGAAAGTTATCTATATATTATTAGATTAAGGACATAAACTCCCAATCATTTGACTCAAAGCAACAACTTAAAGTTGAAAAGCCATGGTAATCCTTTTTACTATACATCAGAGGATTTAACAGGCAAGAGTGTCCCTTATGACAAAAAATTCTATTTCACACCTTGAACAAGGGCATTAACAACAAGCCAAGTAAAATGAAATGAACCCTGTGAAATTAGACTGAGTCAAATGGTAAAACTGCATAACAGCTAAGTTGGCAAAACCTTTGTTTGACCTTAAGGAATTATACTTGTAAGAATTATTTCCTAATCAATAACCATTAGATACAAACAATGTTGATTTGTGTCTTTATTGAAAGGTAAATGGCTCAAACTGAAATCATTGCAATAAAACCTTCCTCTCTAACAGTGTCCATTTCAACAGGAAGCCAATAAATCTGACTTTCATGAAAAGCTAATGAATAATGAAAGACAAAAAGTTTTATTTTTAATCAGCAAGAATTTGAATTTGCAGGGCCATATATAATAGTTATTTTATCTTTCAGCATCACATCTATTTTCTGATTTGCTGATGTGCTTATGGAAATTATGAATCAACAAATATTTCATTCAAATCACAAGAATGTTCACGTTATTTTTGGAGAAGAAATACAACAATAAAATGTTTATACCAAGTGTATAGTTCACACAACCATCTCCGAAGGAAAGATCCAAAAAATTTCTAATACCCCTGCCTTAGCTCTCATTCTGTGCTTGCATTAGAAACAGGCTAGATAAAACATCTATAGATGCAGCTAGAGAATGTAATTTGTGTTTAATTTTGTTCCCCTTTCTAGATGTCCAACATCCTTCTATTACCTTATTCATTAGCATTTCTTATTCTCTTTTATTTTTACACCAATATTCTCTATGAGTGATACATCTGCTTTATCTTGTCTCCCAACTATAAATGTTGATTTGCCTTTTATCAGTGTGAAGTTTTTAAAAGTTAAATTACAGCCTTGATTTTCTCAACCACAGACCAAAGGCAGGCCAGGAATTCGATAAGCCTGTCCAGGGAAGGAGTCTGTAGATGTAAGAGAAGTTGCTTTTATCCCTTACTAGAGTCTTCAATGGAGAATTTTCTCAGACTATTAAGCCTTGGAGGGAATGTTTTCACTCTTGAAGTTGAAAAGAAGAGATGAAGGCTGCATGATAATAAATGACCAAAGGCTGAAAAGGTTCTCTCAATTTGCAGATATTTAGTTTAATGATCACCAGACATGTGCAAAGCATTTCACTAAGTCCCATGGATGGATTTAAAAGAAACAAAATTTGGGATGCAAACCTATTTGGGAAAGGGAAAGTACAAATAGATACCATTGACAAGCTTCATTTCAATAAACACAAAGGAATATGCATATACCTCACTTTCCACAGCAAAAGGATAAATTTATATTCCTAATTAGAACTTTTATAGCTTTATTCATATTTTCATGTATTGAGGAACTAGCTATTTAAAAGAATCTTAAGAGTAATTATAAATTTGAATAATTTTTTTATTTTTAATTTTTAAATGAACTATAATTTTTAAAACGAACAATCATATGCTAATTTGTATGAATAAATCAATATGCTCAAAAATGGAATACCAGTTGTATAGGATATTCTATTTCCCGAATAACTGGTAATTTGTTTAAAATTATTTACGTGAAACAATGAGGGTAACCTAGGTCCATTTACATGAATAATTCAATGATAAATCAGGATCTATGTTTCCCCACTTAAAGGTAATATGCAATTTTGCAGTGCTTTCTGCAATCCTTCTTCGTTTGAAAGCCTATAGTAATTTTAAAAATTATTTATTTGTATTTAACTGAATAAGTGTAGCTCTTCCTAGAGTAAAGGTGGTTTCTGGGGTGTGTTTATTGAAGGAGTTGCTTAGATAGCTCCTACCTCTATATTCTGAAATTACTCTTTCCATAGAGGCAAATCTGTAAGACTGAATAAAATATCAGATTTATATAATTCATTTTAACTCAACAGCATTTATTATGTGTACTAACATATTATTATATGTATGTGTAATAACATTTATTATATACAAGGTACAATGTTAGGCAGCTGGAACACAAGGACAAAACTTGTCCAACGTCACACAACTAATAAGTATAAACAGAGGCACTGACAAACTAAAGAAGTCCTGAAAAAAGCCATGAGGTTGGTGAACAGACTGAAGAAACTCACAATTTGAACTGTCTATAGAAACTGTTACTATCTCTTTAAGGAGAAAAACTAGACATTATAATTGAAATAGCCCTTCTATGAGAAGTGATCTTGGAAGAGTCAACTCCTGTTACCAAGGGAGAGGGAATGAATGATTTACAGAGAAAAGAATGAAGAGGACTTCTTTCTTCATGAAAACACTATTTCATTTATCTCATTAAAAGGATGAAGAGTATTCTTGTGGAGAAACTTAGCTATCCTGAATCAACTAAATGTTGTTGGACTGTGTTTTCAGAAGGAAAAAAAGGAAAGTCATCTGTAATTAGAGAGAAGGGTTGAGGTACTCCAGTTGTAATCATTTTCAAAGCCAAAATATTTTACATAGATTTTTGCTTTATGATTTGAGTATTAATTATATGTTTAGTAGCTAATATTTATTTATTCCAAAAAGATTTGGATTTAATAGAGAGCAATATAAGTTAACTGCTATTTGGAGAGCAGGTATTTCAAGTCTGTAAAATAAATAATATTTGATGAAGTGGTTATAGATTCAGTTTGGTTGATTGAGATATATGTTAAAACTATAGTAGTTAATGAAAAAAAGAGAAAAATATTTTGATTCAATGCAAAGAAGTTTCTTATAAATAGAACTGTCTGAAGTTGTTATTGACTTCCTTTGTAGATAGTGAGTTCTCTATCATTATAATTCTTCAAGTTTCTAAATGCCAAGAATATTTCATAAGGGGGTTCTACTTAATTGAAGATATTTATAGGAGTTTATAGTTGTGATATTATAAATCATAAAACCACTCATTGATAAATTAGTGTTAAAAATGACATTTGGCTGCCCAAATTGTAGAAATTTGCTAATATAAGCCATCTTAGGTAATGTGTGTCCAAGGTAAATCACACTGTGTCGTAACCTAAAAATGCTTCTTCGTTCTTCCAGCTAAAATTAGATTTAAACTAAATAAAAAGCAGACTTTCAGGGGATAAAAGACAACACAAAAAATGCAACACAAAGCTCAAAAAAAATACTTAATGTCTGCCTATTTGTCTGAGTGTGAATGTGTTTTCAACTACTGGGGTGCTAAAGCTCCCTTTAGTGCAGGATCCCAAACGTCATACAAATTGATCTCATCCAAGGAAAGATTCTGCTTTATATCTCCCATACCCTGTGTTAAAACCATCTGATTAAAAGTGCCTTTATATAACATAGCAGCCAAATTTCTAAAACCAATCTTCTCTTAATTTTATTCTATGTTATTTACAACAAATGTAGAAGGAAATCAGAATAATGTGGTTGGAACAAACCTCTAAGACGACCTTGTCCAACTAAGAATTCGATATTAATCCTTTCTACAAAATACTCGAAAAGAGGGCATCAAGTTTTGGCATGAAGATCTCCAATGAATGAAGAATGCCACTTATTCCAATGCAGTCCACTCCAGGTTGGGATAGCTCTCATTGTTAGGAATATCCTTTCCCTTATATTAAGCCTAAATTTATCTTTTTTGCAATTTCTATCCAACTCCTGGTTTTATTCTCCTGGTCCAAGTGGAACAAATATATAGCTCTTCACATAGAAGTTTTTCAAGTACTTAAGAATAGCTGTCATATTTCCTGTGTCTTTTTTTTTACAGGATAAAATCATAAGCATGATAGTATATATAGCACTTAAAGGTTTGCAAAGTACTTTACAAATATTACCTC
Organism: Petaurus breviceps papuanus; assembly: GCF_028583685.1. Taxonomy (NCBI): domain Eukaryota; kingdom Metazoa; phylum Chordata; class Mammalia; order Diprotodontia; family Petauridae; genus Petaurus; species Petaurus breviceps. The sequence goes on from NW_027187372.1 coordinate 12,379,713, forward strand.
CTTTTATCCTCACAAAAACTCTAGGAGGTAGGTGCTGTTATTATTCCCATTTTACAGATGAAAACCCTAACACAGGCAGTGGTCATGTGACTTACTTCGGGTCAATTATTAAAATCTGTCAAATGACTTTTCACATTATGGTGATAATGATGAGGATGGTATATACAAGTGATTGTGTACTCACAAACTGGATTGAGATTTGACTTATTACAGTGTACATCTTAACAGATTCCAAATATATCTAGACAGATTCAGTCATGGAAACTAGTATTACACTTCTTAAAGTACTGGTCTTTCCTTAAGAAGTATTCTTGTTTGGGTGGCTAAGTAGAGCAGTGAATAGAGTACCAGCCCTGGAATCAGAAAGATCTGAGCTCAAATCTGACCTCAGATGGAGATTTCTGATTCCTCCTCCATCTAATCTCCATCTAAAGGACCATGGCATGGGAGGGGGAAAGGTGTAGTAAAGGTGGGAAAAGAACAAAAACTCCCACAAGGGAGGAGCAAGGCAATGGCAAAAGTCTTTCCCTTCGGAACTGCTAGGCTATGAGATGGTCTGCTTATCTACAAGGGTCCCAGCAGCACAAACAATTTCTCAGCCTAGTACAGAATGAGTGTCACCTGTCTTGATTCCCAATAATACATAGGTAGTCTATCTTTCAGATGCCAACAACACATTATGTTAGCTTGGGGGATAGAAGTGGAAGGTGGTGAAGGTTCATCCTTGACATACTCAAGGTCTCCTGCATACTCTTGGGTCCTATGTTTCTGGAAAATATAGCAACTCAAAAAGACAAGTTCAGGGGACCCCTTAACATTCCTTAACAAGCTAAACCTGTAACCTAGAGCCCCAGGAAAGCAATATGAGTTTATATGGACTAGGGTCAATCTTGGAGGCTTCTCACAAAGTAACTCCCTATGTTTCCTTCCCTGCCCAGAGATTTTTTTGGAAACATCAGAATTTGGTTTCCAGGTCTCCACAACAGCAATAACAATTACAAGGCACCCACAGAACATGGACCATATGACAGGTTTATTTCATCCAATATAAAAATTGAAAGGTTGAAAACTCAAACACATAAACACTTCATCTTCCCTTTCTGGTGGGACTCTACCTTCCTGAGGAATTTATATATCCATACAGAAAAAAAAAATACTACCTTGAGGTTGACCCTACTCCTACCCCCCCTCCAAAAAAACCTGCAATCACTAAGAAGGTAAACAGAACTGTGGTCTACTTAAGTCACTGTACCAGTGAAACACAAGGTCTATGTTTCCTACAGGGATTCTGCTGCTTGGTCTGGGCATGTCTCCATTGTGCTTCTGATGCTTCTCTGTGAGCTGACTGTTTTACTGGAGAAGTCCTGTGGTTTCAGAAACCTTTCTCCAGAGAGCTGACTCTATGCCAGTCATAGGTTCTCTTTCTAGTTCATCAGAACTTTTCTCTGTAACTACCCTTAAGTGTAGTCTCATGTTAAAGTGAATCCCAAGTATATGACAGCAAATGTGAAACTGTTGTGAACTTGAGTTAGTCTCAGAACAAAATTCTCAGTGGTACAAAGACTTTATTCTTCCTCTAAGATTCTAAAAACCTTACCAAAGTGACATAGTATACTGGCTCCTACAGGTAAGTTCATCCATATTATAATACTAAAACTGGCTCTTCTCCCCTTCCATTAGATTTTGTAAACCTCTCCAACCCACACCATCCTATCCCAGAAATACCCATATTTCATTTGCCATAAGGTGACTCAGGAAAGGTTCAACTATATTTTCAAATCTCCTTAGTCATCCTGCAATAAATTACAAAATATTGTGCATGGTCATTCAGTAAATTAGTTGTTCAGAATATTAATCAAGGTAATGTTCTTTCTGGAGGTATAATGGAGAATACATTAAAAAGATCAAATTATAATGGCAAAGTAACTCCCAGTATTAAAATCATCTTATAATGTAATACTACTGACCATATCACTCTTGTCAATATTAAAGAGATAATAAAACAACATATACTTTCAGGAAAATATTTAAGTTAAAAAATAAGCAGGCATTTGATAAAATAATTATTACATCAACTAAACATTTTTAAAACCATCTTTGACAAATATACTTCACATCTATTATTTCATGACATAAAAGTTTTGTAAATTTAAATCTATACTGTGCAAAAGCTACAGGTGCATATAGCCAGCAGCATAAAATATTTCCTGCCATTACAATTCATGAGAATTTCTTCTTAAATACCTCAATGTATTTCCAGCATTTGCCAATTTGTAGTATTGATCCAGACATTTTTAATGGAAATCTAAATTGGGAGCAAAGGGATATTTTTAGTTAAGAATGAAATAAATGATAACTGCTAACTATGAGGAAAATTCAAGCTTAATAAATATATTGTTGCATTAGTATAATTAACACTTTCTATGCAAGTTACAATCTGAAGATCTTGAAAACTTGTTGTGGTGGTTTGTAATTCATTCATTCATTCAGTATTTGGTTAGCATATAGTAAATACTTAATAATTGCTTCTCAACTGACTGACTGACCATACCGAATAGACAAGGCACTATGATAGATATTACTGGAGATACATTTTTTTAAAAGTCCCTCTAAGCTCCTTGAGGACAGGGACTAAGCAATTATACAAATAATACAAGATATCAATCGATTAAATGTTCTTAAGAATCCTAAAAATAGAATGTTATGAGGAAAGTATGGTTAAGCTTAACAGAAAAAAAGCTAATAAAGATTTTAAGTTTAATATGATTCAAAAGCTTGGCATAGGAGCCAAAAAAAATGTAATCTATGTCTAAATTGATAGAGGTACAGATTCTAAAACATGGCATAGTTGTAGGTATGGATATTACAGTACAGAAAGCCACATACACACTTGTGATAATCTCTGCCCTAATTAGGTGACTTTTGTACTATTCTGTTAAGTCTGGGCACTCATTTTAGAAAGGAAACAGAAAAAAGATTATCAAGATGGTAGAAGTCCTGAAGACCATAACATAAGAGCTTTGGCTAAAGAAACTCTAGTTGTTTAGCCTGGGGAAGTAGGGATTTAGGGAGGTCATGTTAGTAGTCTTTATATATTTAAATTGTAACATATAAGAAATATTAAACTTGTTCTGTCTGTCTCTAAAGAGAAAAATTAGGAGAAATGATAGAGAAGCAGTTTCGGCTTAATATAAAAGCTTCCTAAGAATTAGAACTATTGTTTTCTTTTTTTAGCATCAAAATCTTTATCCTTATAAATCTCCAAATTAAAAGTCATGAACAGGTTATGGCTATAAATTGTAATGTTATTCTCATCTTTTAAAAATATACACTAGAAGCAGCATCTCTGTCAACTTTATAAGCGTAATTAGCCAAGTGATCAATTCATAGCCCTTCTACATTCCAACATTGATTGCACATACTCTTTCTTTGGAAGTCATAGAAATTTGCAAAATCAACTTATTTCTTCCATTTCCTTTCACTCTCTAAAATCCTTCTCCTCCTTAGCTCAAATTGCTAAACATAGCTATTTACTTTTACCTTGGCCTCAACTAAGTGGATGAAGAGAAAGAAAGATGATGAAATTGAAATTAATCAATTTTGCTATTCATTAGCAGCCCTGGTAGCAGTGAGATAGAGATAATAAAGCTTAGAATTATGACCAAGTTTGGAATTTGATAGGATTTTCATTTATCTAAAGTCTAGACTAGGTTCAGCAATCATTTCTAGTGATCAATGATATGGAAAAATTGTTGAATACTAAATGAATACATCCTACAATTTCTTCTTACAAATTATTTTTAGATCTTAGAATATTGCCAAAAGGTCATAATTTAGTTTTATGAAACAACCAGTTGAGTAGTGAATTTTCCTGTTGCAACCAAGCATTAAAAAGTATTTTAACAGCATGTTATAATTTTAGAGGAGTTATGATGAATTATTTGCATCTGTCAAAACATGGATTTTTTTTCTAGAAGCTTTTTTTTGAGGGATACAAACCCCATAAATTCTTGAGCAACTGTAGGGACTACTAAAAGACCACAAGAAACAATAACATTTGTGACAGATGGTTCTCTCAGTATATATATATATATTTGTAAAGAATGCCTCTTAGGCAAATGTGATTTAGGGCTTAGGGTAAATTAAAGTATGACTGACATGTTGACTTCTTTTTTTTTATTTCACTTGCAGACAAAATAAACAGTTTAAGTTACTATTTCCTAAGTTCTAAACAAAGTTACAAGAGATTTCTTCATATTACAAACTTGCTGAAATACTTTTGACACAGGGCATCTTGGGAGATTTTTGTGTAACATTAAATTAATTGACTTTTAAAGTATTAAGTATTTATTTGGGATAGAAATTATTTCTTTAATTCATTTTTAATTTTTCAACCTCATCATTACTGAATTATAAAAAGAAACATAATCAGCTAACTGAAAAATTATCAAATTTACTTTTTCTATGAACATCATATCAAATAAAGGAATATATTCATAGAACAGTCAAGCAGAACAGAATTCACAAGGAAACCAAAACGCATTTTTTAATTTGCAATGTTCCTGCACTTTTACTCCATTGAATTAAAATTAAACTAAGCAAGATATCAAGATCTTTGCATTATTGTATTATTCATATTTTGCAAATGCTACTTAAAAGTTTTTCTGAGTACCTAGGAGATTTTTTTAAAGATCCTCCTTTGCCTCACCAGCCCTAGAGTCATTTATAATGTTTCATGCAAAGCAAACAGTAGTAATATCCAAGAGTATTGCCAATAAGAAAGTCTTTGGAGAGCACAGTGCCAAAGTACTGCTTAACACTGCTTGGGGACAGACCTCTGCAATGGAAATTAGCAAAGTCACAAAACTATGAATACTAAGAGCTTTCTCTGCAGACAAACCTTACATAAATTGCATTTTACTAGACCAATTCATGTATACCAAGAGCCAACTTATCCATTTCCTCACCTCCAACTAAAGCTATACATAGGGAAATCATAATGTCAGAAATTCATAACTCACAATACTAGTTATATCAAGGTACCTGTATTGTTTATTTTGTAATATTTAAGCTTCCAAAAGTCCTTTGTTTTCTTCCATTTTCATCATTGCATACTTGAAAGGCTGAATTGTAAAATGAGTCTGCCCATGGTTTACAAATAAAATCTTTCAAATATTTATTATTTGTAGTATTTTCTTACATGTAAGTAGCATATTTGGTACATAGCATTTCTTTTTTGTAAATTTTTGTTCATCAACATTAAAAATAGCAATATCATAGAACTTTGGAAGTTTTGTTATTTTAATTGTTAAGTTTTTAACAAAAATTTTTGAGATGTGAGGGAATATTGCAGTCACATTCTCACTTACGGATAAGAAAATTGCATCCCTTGAGGGTTAACTGTATCACAGTTAAGAAAAGAATCCAACTGGGGTGGCCAGGTAGCAACAGCGAGTAAGAGCACTGGCTCCAGTGTTGAGAAGACCTTGGAGATCGAATCCTGGGCTCAGACACTTAGCACCCACCCAGAAACACCTGGTCTTGTAATCTTGAGCAAGTTACTTAATCCCAATTGCTTTAAAAAAAAAGAATCCAAGTATTTTAATTCAAAATTCATTATTCTTTTCACTACACCACAGTCGTGAACTAGCATCCATTAGATTTCCACAGGTGTTGAATATCCTATTGTCATACACATAGATAGGAATATATACATTCTAGTAACAAGTAAAAGTTTTTTTTTAAGTCCCTATTACTGCTGAAGAAAAGAAATGAGACAAGAGAAGCTAATTTTGTACCTATTTCTTCTCTGGAATATATAGGGCACTGTATTCTATAACTATGTCTCTCAACCAAAGTATCAATTTAACTTATCAATGGAAGAATACTATGTTTGTCACAGGAAAGCTGCATCAGTTTGACAGTAGCCTTCCTGGATCCCAAGTACATCAGTGGTCAAAAGACACAAATGGGCAGTTTCAGAAGAAGAAAGGTAAACTTTCAACAACAATGTGAAAAAAAATATCCAAGTCATTAGTAGTAATAGAATTGGAGATAAAAACATTTCTGAGGCTCTACTTCATGCCCAATAGATGGGGGAAAGATGGAAAATGAAGAAAATAGCCATTATAGGAGATACATGATGTCAGGAGCACAGACACACTCATCCAGCCTTTTCAGAGCTTTGATTTAGTTCAACCATTCTGGAAAATCATGGGGAGCCATACTCAAGAGGTCACTAGATTGTATAAACCCTTTGACAGAGCAAACGCATTATAAGGCACCTTCCCAAAGGAGCTAAGAGGCAGAAGGAAGAGAGAGGAAAATAGGAAAGAAGAGAAAGAGAGAGTGAAATGTAAGGAGAGATGGAGGGCAGGAAGGAGAAAGATGATAGATAACATATAAACAAACATGGAGAGGTGGAGTCAAGATGGCAGCATAGAAACAGGAAAACTCTGTGAGCTCCCCCCATAACCACCTCAAACATCTATAAAATATGACTCTAAACAAATTTTAGAGGTACAGAACCCACAAAGTGACAGAGAGAAAAAAAATCTCCCACTGAAGGAAGCCTGGAAGCCTGGCAGGAAGGGTCCATCACAGCACACTGGGAGCAGAGACAACCCCACATGAGCATGCAATCTTAGTCCCAGAGAAGCCCCAATCAGCAGCAGCTGGACTTTGGTAGAGTGGATCACCAGCACCTGTGGTAGTTTCCAGAAATATCCACCCATAAATGCCAAAGACAAAGTGAAAGGTCAGTGTAGAACTCTGTTGGAACTGGAGGGGACTAGGAGTGAGGTTCAGCCTCTGCCCCTGGAATGAAAAGCTTTGGAGGTGTGCCAGCCTTGCAGCCACCTCCACATGGCTGCTTCATAGCTCCTGGCCTGCATTGTAAGGGTGCCAAGCAAACATTCAGAGGGGAATTGCTCTTGCTTTAACCTGCTAGGATCTGGATCACTGTCTTGGGTGGAGGTCCTGGGGTGTGTGAACAGTGAGCCAGAGCATGTGGGGGCTGCAGAGAGGGCACCCAACTAATAGCTCCAGGAGCTACAAAAACCCCAGCAATTTGGGACAAAGTCCTCCTCTCTGGAAGCAGAGTTCTACTGTGGCAAAGAACTCAAAAGTCAAGTACTTGAGTGGCAACATGAGTAGGCAAAGGAAGCAAAGCAAGGACAGCAATATAACTTTAGATTCCTTTTTGGGGGACAAAAAGGATAAAAGCATGGAACAGGAGGAAGATAACAAAGTCAGAACTCCTGCACCAAAAGCTTCCAAGAAAAATATAAACTTCTAACAAACCATGGAGGAGGTCAAGAAGGATTTTGAAAATCAAGTAAAAGAAGTGGAGGAAAAATTGGGAAAAGAAATGAGAATGATGCAAGAAAATCATGAAAAGAGAGTCAATAACCTGACTGAAGAAAATATCACCTTAAAAATAGATTGACTCAAATAGCAAAAGAGGCCCAAAAAGCCAATGAGGAGAAGAATGCCTTAAAAAGCCAAATTTGCCAGATGGAAAAAGAATCTCAAAAGCTCACTGAAGAGATAATTGCTTCAGAATTAGATTGGAGCAAATGGAAGTTAATGACTTCATTAGAAATCAAGATATTATTAAACAGATCCAAACTAATGAAAAAATAGAAGGTAATGTGAAATATCTCATTGGAAAAGCCACTGACATAGAAAATAGATCCAGGAGAGATAATTTAAAATTTATTGGACTACTTGAAAGTCATGATAACAAAAAAAAGGACCTAGAAATCATCCTTCAAGAAATTCTCAAGGAATTTCTTATTTTAGATTTTTATTTGATATTTTAGAACCAGAGGACAAAATAGAAGATGAAAGAATTCACTGATCACCTCTTGAAAAAGATCCCCAAAAGAAAACTCCTAGGAATATTATTGCCAGGTCCAGTGTTCCCAGATCAAGGAGAAAATATTACAAGCAGCCAAGAAGAAACAATTTTAATATTGTGGAAACATAATCAGAATAACACAAGATCTAGGAGCTTCCACATTAAGGGATGGAAGGGCTTGGAACATGATATTCTGGAGATCAAAGGAGCTAGGATTAAAACCAAGAATCACCTAACCAGCAAAACTGAGTATAATGTTTCAGGGAAAAATATGGTCATTCAATGAAATAGAGGACTTTCAAGCATTCTTGATGAAAAAAAAAACAGAGTTGGATAGGAAATTTGACATTCAAATACAAGAAGCACAGAAGCATGATAAGGTAAACAGGGAAAAGAAATCATAAGGAACTTATCAAACTCAAACTATTTACATGCTTACATGGAAAAATGATAATTGTAACTTATGAAACTTTTCTCAGTATGAGGAGAGTTGAAGGGAATATAAATGTGTGTGTGTATATATATACATATATGTATGTATACATACACATATATCTAGATAGGAGGCTATATGTGTATATGAATACATGTGAGTGTGTGCATATATGTGTATAGATATACATAGACAGAGGCCACAGGATCTATTGAATAGGAAGGGATGATATTTAAAAGGTAAAATTGAGTGGTGAGAGAGGAATATAATGAGAGGAGATGGGGAGAGGCAGAATAGGGTAAATTATCTCATATAGAAGAGGCAAGGGAAAACTAACAATGGAGGGGAAGAAAAGGAAGGCAAAAGGGAATGGGTCAACCTTACTCTCACTGAATTTGGCTTAGGGAAGAAATGACAAGCACACTAAATTGGGTATCTTGCCGTACAGGAAAGTAGGGGAGAAGGGGATGAGAGAGGAGATGATGGAAGGGAGGGCAGGCTGGGAGGGGGGGGGAGGGTAATTAGAAGCACACACTTTTGAAAATGTACAGGGTCAAAGTGGAGAATAGAACAAGTGGGGGGTGGGATAGGATGGAGGGAAATATAGTCAGTCTTTGACAATAAATCCACTATGGAAATGTTTTGCGTAACTACACATGTACAACCTATATTGAATTGCTTATCTTCCCAATAAGGGTGGGTGATGAGTGAGGAAGGGAAAGAATCTGGAATTCAATGTTTTAAAATCAAATGTTTAAAACATATATATATATATATATATATATATGATTATTATTATTTATAAGCAACTGGGAAATAAGATATACATGCACTGGTTTATGCAGATCCATCTTGCCCTACTGGAAAGTTAGAGGAGGGATGGGGGAGGATATAGGAGAGAGCAGATTGGGGGAAGGGGTATAAGGTAGGATCGCAGTTTTGGGGTGGTGGGTAGGGGAAAGACAGGGAGAAAATTTGTAACTCAAATTCTTGTGGAAATGAAATGAATGATGCAAACTGAAAATAAACAGAAAATTTAATTAAAAAAAACAAACATGGACATAACTAGTGTGTATGTATGTTTGTATGTGAAATAAGATTATTTATAGCAACATTTTTTCCTTGTGGCAAAGAATTGGAAATAAGATAGCTGCCCCATAAGTGGAAAAAATGGCAGAACAAATTTTGGAATATGAATGCAATGGAATTTTATTGTGCCATAAGAAATGGGGAGCATGACGGATCAAGAGAAATATGAAAAGACTTCTTTGTATGCACTGGTACAGAGTAAATAAGGAGAACTAGCAAAACTCATATGATGATCCTAATGGGGGAGGGGAAAGGGCTGAAAAACACTGAGCAATGGCCAATTCAGAAACTTAGGATGAAGCATCTCTTGCACTTATCAGTATATAGGTAATTGAATATAGGCCCAAACATACATTTTCAAATATAGACAATAACTTGATTTATTTTCTTTACCGTATATATTTGCTACAATACATATGCTGTTTTTCAAATGTGTGTATGCACACAAACACACACACACTATTACAGAAGGCTTCTACTTGAGGGGAGGGCTAGCTGGGTTGGAGAGAAGTAATAAATGAGGGAAGGTGGGGAAGTAAGTATTGATAGAGCACACTTTTAAAAATAAAAAAAAACAAAATCTTTTGCTTAACAATTTTTAAAATTGTGTGTTTTCAATAAAAAATTCTTCTTTTGTAAAGATCAGCTAATGGTAGAGTTATGGTAAGTAAGCATCTCTCATATATATAAAGAATAATTGTATTTAATGGCAAATAATTGCAAAAGAAGTTTAATTAGCTACATTGCTGTGTAACATTCAGTTTATAATAAATCCTCTGATCTGTTTTTTGAAAAGTTAGTGGTTCCACAGGTTCACATGACACTTGCAAATATAGCAAAATGGGTGCCTGAGTTCATCAAATTATCAATATAATATGTAACAGAGAGGCAACTTGTAAGCCTAAACCAGAATTGAATAGTGAAAATAATTCCTTAAAAATATTTCTACAAGTCATTTCATTCTGTGTATTTAATGATGTTGATGTATTGTGTAGTTTAAGGTTACAAAGACTTTAGGGGCATAAAACAAGAATGAAACATAAAGCAATAATGAATTCAACATATGAGTATCATGAATCATTTACTAATATACTAAATGAAACATAAATAAATATGTTTCATTACATAGTGTTTGTATTAAAGAGGGGGGATATAATAATGATGTCTAATTTGTCAAATGCTTTACAAAGCACTTTCAGATACAGGATTCTATTTAATCCTCTAACATCTTATGAGGTGGTTAGGCAGGTACTGATCTCAACAGTTTTTAGAGCTTCCCTCCTCCACCCAATTACCTTGTGTATATTTGGTATAAACTTTTATATGTACAGTGGTTTACCCCCAATAGAATGTGTTATTAATTATTATTATCTTACTTCTGCCTTTGAATCCTCAAAGGCAGCTAAGTAGCACAGTGCCTCTATCTAATGCTAGAGCATTGGGCTGGGAATCAGAAAGACTCTTCTTGAATTCAAATCTGGCCTCAGATACTAGCTGTGTGAACCTGGTCAAGTCATTTACTTTTATTTGCCTCAGTTCCTCATCTGTAAAATGAACTAGAAATGGAAAGAGCAAACGACTTCAGTATCTTTGCCAAGAAAATCCCCAAATGGGGTCATAAAAACTCAGACGTAACTGAAAAATCAGTCAACAAATTGCATCCTTAGAGCTTAGTATGGTGTTTGACACAGAGGTGCTTAAAAAAATGCTTGTTGGTTAAATGACTAATATTATAGCCATTCTTGAAAAATAAAGTAACCACTGTACATGTAAAAGTCTATACCAAATATACACAAAATAAACACAAGGTAGTTGGGTGGAGGAGGGAAGCTCTAAAAACTGTTGAGATCAGTACCTGCCTACCCACCTCAGATGTCATATGACTTTCCCTAAGTTCACACAACTAATAAGTATCAAAGGAATCCAATTTCCTTTATCCAATTCAAAGGTACCTCATACTCCATTCCTGCTCCCTCTCCCAAATAAAGTCTGGGTACCAACACCAGTTATAAGAAGAATAACATAAGAATAATTGCAGGAGAAAATGCAGATCTTGTATGATGTTAAAGGAAAAAGAAAAATAATTTTGAGGGTTTTTTACATATTAAAAATACAAAAATTAAAAGTTAGCAGCAATTTGGCTCTGACCAAAATCTAAATTGTAAACTAGCAATTATCATTTGCAGAAGTAAGGAGTTTTTTTTCAGAAACATATCTGTTATTTGTGAAGCTTGTCTCTAGGAAAGCTTGAGCCAGCAGTGCAGAGACGAGGATTTGAGAGTGATTCAAGAAGTAAGCATGTAGTCAGTCTCAAGAATTGTCAGAAATTTCAGATTGCTATTGGAGTCAGTCATCATCAAAACTTTAAAGTCTAAAAAAAACTATGGTCAAAGTTGTAGCATGTTAGATTTAAAGTCTAGAAAAAAACTAGGTTATGTAGCTATGTGCTACAGTGGATAGTGTTGGACCTAGAATTAAGATCTGGGTTTGAATCCAGCCTAAGAAACTAGTTATCTGTGTCACCCTGGGTAAGTCACAATCTCTGCTTGCCTCAGTTTCCTCATTTATAAAATGAGGCTAACAATAGCACCTACCACCCATAATGAAAATTGCTATCCACTTCCAGAGAGAGAACTGATGAATTCTGAATGCAAATTAAAGCATACTTTAAAAAAAAAAACTTTATTTTTCTCCTTCTTTTGGTCTATATTTTCTTTTTCACAATGACAATAAGGAAATATATTTTGCATGACTTCACACATATAATTGAAATCAAATTTTTCAAGGAAAGTGGGGGGGAGAAACTCAGAACTCAAAATTTAGAAAAAATTAATGTTAAAAAATGTTACATGTAACTGGGAAATATTTAATGAAAAAGATAAAATATTTTAAAAATATTAAAGTGGCTATCTAAAGATTAATGGATTTTTATCACAAAGGAGGAAGAGGAATGAATGAATGAAAATGAAGTCAGAGCATGGTGTCTAGGAGCAACCAGTAGATGCAGTGGACCTTGTGGATTAGTTTCCCATTAAGTATTCAATTGATGAAGTTGGGGCCCAGGTATAAGCACTTCTGTGTCGGGCACCATACCGAGGCTCATTTACCTCCAGTTGTAGTTGTAAGGATCAAATGAGATAATATCTTTAAAGCACTTTGCAAACATTAAAGAACTATATAAATGCTAGCAAGGATGGTGATGAGGAAGACGATGTAATGATGAAGCAAGGGGAAGTAAATCATGTGGAAAAATCATTTCCCTCCAATGCTCTTCAGGTAGCTTCTTGCACTAGTTAAATACAGACAGAAAAAGAAAGACTATAGAATTAGGTAAGATATATAACTAATTAAAGGTTTAATAGTTTTAAGAGGGAAGAACCAGCTTAACTAGTTCTGCATGTTGCCAAACCCTCTGTTTTTAAAGTGAGCAGAGAATGAGTGAGCTCAGAATTACAAATGTTTCTAAATTACTAGAAAACCAAAGAACTCATAGGTATCTTAACACAGAGGTTACTAGTAGCTTGTGGTATGGTCATTGGGCAGGCCAACATTCCAGACTCAAATGTGTCACCAGGAAGCTCCAACTGAGTCCACATCTTTAAAGATAAATAGCAATAGGAAGTAGAGTTGGAGTTTTAAGGATACTTGACTGTACTTACGACTCTATTCCTTTTTCAGAATTATTGTTATTACTTCTTATTCTTGTCATGTTTTACATGTGATAGAGTTTGAGTACAGATAGTACCGTGTTAAGTTGCTACCCTTGTCTGTTTGTTTGGTTTAATGTTTGGTTTTTAGCAGACTGAAATGATTGTTTTTGTAACTGAATGCAAGTGTTGAGGTATAGGCTCATCTTCTATAGATGCCCTGAAAGCACCTCCTATACAATACCATCAGCAGTCAGGATGATGATGATTATATTTACCTTGTCCTGTTCCTACATGGTTTTGATTTCTTCTACTAGTTCTTTGTAATTTGATAATTTCTTATTCCAAATAGTTTGGAAAGTATAATTGTTAAGCATGGTAACATTTATTAATACTATCAACAGGTAAGTCTCTTCTTCAATGAAGTTCAGAGAAAAACAGTTTCTAGGCAAACTGCTATCCTGTATAGCAGGATATATTTTATATTCAATGTTCAATGAACTATTGAATAGGTAAATTTAAAAAAAAATGCTTTTTGCAGTTGAACAAAAGTATTAGAATGTAAGTTTATCCACTGTTGTAGTGTTAATGGAATAGGAAGATCTTCCCCACCCATTAACAGTCCCATGTGACCTGTTTTGAGCTCTGACCCAGCTCACAGCTGTGATTCAGCCTGAGTCACATGGTGCCCAGGGTGGGAGGAGCTTGCCCAAGGGAGTAACCGAAACAAGCAAGAGAGGCAGAGCAGAGAGAGGATGAGGAACTTGTCTAGGGGAACTTGTTTGTGGGGAGGTATGACAGAAAGATTGCTTAAGATGTCAGCACTCCCGGGGATTAATGATAAGTGCCTTGCTAAATCTTACTTCCTTATATCCTAATAGTGATATTTCAAATTAATATTTTGGTTTTTCCTTTGAGGAAGAGAGTTTATTGTATTTTGCAAAATTTATCCTGGAAATACATATGCATATTCATAGCAGTTGCTATGGGTATTGCATTGGTGCTACAACTGCAGACTCATTTAAAACATACTTAATGCAATTCTAGAAGAAGGAAAATAATAGGGATGATATATACCTCAACTTGTTACTACATCAATTTGATTTCATCCACTAAATCTCTATAATTTAGCAGCTTGTCATTTCAGTTAGTTTGGGAATAGTTTGGCATGGCAACATATGCATATATATTTAATTTTTTAATGGATAGTTTTTATATGTTATGAATAACAGTTGTATCTGTATAAGGAAATGATAATTCACTTTCCCAGGTGCAAAGGTCTGTCAGGAATTCTAACAGAAAAATATTATTGACACAGAGCACTTTAGTCATCATGTTTTAGTTCAGTTAATGAGGGATGCTCATGGGAGACTGTTTTGCTTCAACTCTTGTATTTTAACCATTTCATATGCTCCATGCAGAGGTAAACAAACAAAAACCTTTAACATTTCATAAATACATTGATAAGTACCTCTTTTAAGTCTTTATGGTTGATCATTCAAATGATATTTGTTCCAAAAGTATTTCAGCAAGTTTTTTTTTTACTTGCTTACCATATACTTTGAAAATATTTAGCAATCCTTGAGAAATTCACACTCGAATTTGGTTTCAGAATCCATTCTCCCCAGTTCCTATGGAACTTAATCCACTTATCTTTGGAGCTTCTGACCTGGGCCCCAACTTCAGCAATTGAGTACTTAAGAGGAAACTAGTTCACAAAGTCCACTGTATCTATCTACTGGCTACTCCTAGACACCATGCTCTGGCTTCATATTCATTCATTCATTCCTCTTCCTCCTTTGTGATAAAAATCCATTAATCTTTCTATAGCCGCTTTAAAGTAATGAGCCCTGTGTTTCATTAGCATTGTATGGATTCCAAATCTGCTCAGATCCATTTAAAATTCTGAAAGTACACGTTAAGCCTGATAATACATAGGTGTTAATTACTTTAATCATGTTCTTCCCACTGAGTTCTTAATTCAGGCTGTCAATAAATCTCTTGACATATACAGTCATAGCTTTCTCATTGATAATTTTATGATCAATATGTCTTGCCTGGAGGAAACCAAGCTTTTTATATAAGTAGTACCTTTATCCTATGGTTCATCTGACTTCTGAATTCAAACTTAAATCTTTTAGTCTCTTTTTCCTTGGTGTATGTTAAGAATTTTAAACTTGAGTTCAAATGAATTTTTTTTATATTCTAGAGAAAAATTCCACAAAATTAAGAATTCCTTAATATTCTTTTCAGTAGAGCCATATATAAACTTGATGCCATCCATCTTATAGCAAGAGATTAACAAAATGTTCTAGTGTGATTCCCTTGAATGTCTGTACTAAATTCCATTTAGGAGAGATGATAATTAGCTTAAGGCTAGGGAGAATCAAAAGAGGATTAAATTATCTCCCTGGAAGATCTCATGTCTATACCATTTCTTCCTGTCATGATTGTACTAATGGCATGTTTTTAAAAGTGAACAGATTTCTACATGGAAAGAAAATGCTGTAGCATTCTGAAATATTCTGCACTTTTACCAAATATTGTGGGAGAATATATTCATTCATGGGGACAATAGCAAATGCTATTTTTTAAAAATTACTTTTACTTGATCAATTTTGCCCAATAGTTGTATTCAAATTTTCAAACTCAAAGTGGGTTTCTTAGGATTTCAGTCAAGTATGACCATCTCATTTTCAAGATTATTTAAGTATAATTTTTGTCGTTTTCATTATAAGTTAAAATTTCTAAACTTTGCAGTAAATGAGTATTTCTGATTACCTCAGTTTCCTCATTTTTTTCATATTTTAGTAGCCCCTTGATATCATCAATTTAATATAATTAGGTTTAAGATTGAAGTTATTTCTTATGTTTGACCTACATTGGTCTACAATACATTACTGTGTGACTATAACTGAGAATACCATTGGCAAAAAGCATAAAACTGCTAAGATTGACTCCAGTTTTTAAATGGTGAAATACTAGCATATAGTGAAAGCATTCATTTATTTCATGGGAACTTGTGGTTTTCCTGTTTTATCAGACAGTATCATCTGAATTGAAGCATTTCTAGGAGGTGGGGTATTGATATTTCTGATTTTTTTTTTCTTATACCAAAACATTAGTGAGCGTCACTCATTTCACTGTCCCCAAGTTGATTATCAGAATATTTCTGAATAAAGCCATCCTTGATTTTTGTGAACTGGTGTAATACACTGACATGGATGCTAACCCGATTGGTGGTGTTGCCAGGGTCCAATTTACCAATGTTTCAGGGCTTCTGCCAAGACCACAACTACCATAGAGATCACTAGGCACAGTGATTTCCCACTATATATCACTCTAGCTAGCCTTTCCCTACTTTGTCATAGCCCCCACCATTCAGTGAATGGAAGATGGATTGCTGGGGAAGGGGGTAAAAATATCTAGAGTTCTATTACACTACTGCCATCTGGTGGCTGATATTTGGATTGCATCCTGGTGATGCCTATGGATCCCTATTCAAAATGTTTTTAAATGTGTAAAAGAATATGCATAGGATTACAAAAGAAATTGACTATGTTGAGATATACAAATCAAAAACACTTTTAAGTTCACAGATTAAGAACATATCCTTTAATAAGTGTACCCAATAAATTCTCTAATGAAGAATGCCAAACACTACCATGAAAAGGAGCCATCTACATAATGTAGCCCTTGAAAATGATCTGAACATATATGGGCCCTAATGCTTCGTGCTTTACATTAGAAATTTAAATTGTAGCTATCTTTTAGTCCTTGGACAAATGAATTAACTTCTCTGATCCTTGTTTTCCTCATCTATTATATTGGGGGAAAGCAGTAAAGGAGAATGTTAGGCTAATTTAGGGTTAGTGAACTATTTATATCTTGATAACTGTATTTCTATATAATCGGTTTCCTTTAAAATACTATGTGTTTTATGTATTTAAAAACATTCTGAGAAATGATTCATCAGCCTTCACTAGATTTCCAAAGGGGTCCATAACAGCAAAAAGATTAAGAATCCCTGGGCTAGTTGATAAACTTCCTTTCAATTCTCATTCCTATAATATGGTTTGCTATCACTATATTGTGACATCTCACTTTCTTGCAAGGAATCCTGGAGTAGGAATTAAGAGGCCCAAGTTCCATGGTTAACTATGTGGTATTATCTCCCAAGGTCTAAGGTTCCTCTTCCATAAAAATAGAGATTTAGCTTAGGTTTTCTCTAAAGTTCCTATCAACTAGTAAAGACACTATAATTCTAGGCCTTCAATATTTAGAAACTTGGAACTGGGAAGGATATTGGATTCTATGTAGTTTAGCACCCTCATTTTACAGATAAGGAAACTGAAGCAGGGAGAAGGAAAATAATTTGCCTAGTTCATGTGGCTAGTTTTAATGTTTGAGCTAGGAGTAAAACTCAGATCTACTGACTCCTGATAGAATACTCTGTCACTTTATATTCCATTTCCATTTTATCCTGTACATATCTTGTTTCTAAGTAGATCTTTGCATATTGTCATTGGACTGTAAGCTCCTTAAGAACAGGGGTGATGAGGGGTTAGGGGTGGTGGAAGGATTATATTTGTTTATATTTTTATTTGCCTTTCTTTTTAACTTCAGCACTTAGCACAGAGTCTGGAACATAATAGGCAGTTTACTATGATATTTGTGTATTCCATATGGCTTTAAGTATGTTCATCCTGATGTAAATCTGTAATCATTTGCAAGCTTCTTGGTCTACATTTTAAATTTTTTAAGTTGTTTGAAATTTACTAAATAATACTAATGTTTTAAATATGAAAATTTTAAAAATACTATTTTTTCACATTGAAGGAGAGGAAAAGAAAAAGGAAATAGGAAAAGGAAGGGGAAAGGGAAAGGCTTCATTAAGCACTTACTATCAGGTTCTTAATAATAGTAATAATAATGTATTCACCTTTCCTCTTACTTCACTTCTCAAAAGTTTATTCAGCAAAACGTCTGAGAAATAATATACAAGTGAAAACAAAGAAACCTGGTTGGTACTGGAATAAAAACATGTTTCTATGAATCTAATATGAAATGGTCCCAAAAAGAGCTTAAAAAGAATTTCTCAAAATAGAAGTTTTCATTTAATTCATTGGTTCATCACACACTGAATGAACCTATCCTTTCTTTCATTATACACTTCAGTTCATATGCACTTTAATACATTACGAAAAACTCAGATTTTTTTTTTGAAAAATAAAAGGGCTACTCAATTCTGTAACATACTACAAATCTAGATGTAATCATGGAATTTTAATATTTTATAATCAGGATTATGTATTGAGATCTAGAAAGGACCTTGGGGTCATCTGGTCCAACTCCCTCATTTATAGATGACACAACTGAGACCTAGAGAAGTTAGGTGATTTGCCCAATGTCTTATAGGTAGTAATTGTACAGCATTTATTGTGTTCAATATTTAACAGTCTATACAATGATATTCTGTTCTGTAAAACCTTATGGTGTTTAAAATTATTGTTATACTGGTAATCTATATTGGACATCTCACAGAATGTTCCTCTGATACTTCAATAATTAAAGTTCCTTGAAAAAAGTCCAAAATAGTCTTCTTTAAAAAAAAAAAAAAAGCAAACTCTGCTGTTAGGGGAAGGCATTAGGGCAACATTTCAATGTATCTCCAATGACATTTTCTAACTTTTTTTTAAAATAACTTTAAAATTGGTAATATTCAGTGGCCACTATTTAGCCTAGTAAATTAGAGTCTCAAAGAAAAAGCAGAATTTAAAAAATATTTTTGTACCTCTTCTAAAAACATAACAATTTTGGATTTTTTGTATCTACTAGCACTTATTTATGACAATGTCACAGGAAAATAAACTATTTGTTTTAGAATTATATTTTAAAATTATTCATTTATCCCTAAAGGCAGCAGATATTCTCTGATCAACATTCCTTTAAATAAGCAATATAAAAAGCAACTATATCATACTAGAAAAGTTCATATTGGTATGAGTATTAGATTTCTAAGGGGGTGTACAGTGATAAAAGTACTAAATTTTGCATCAAGAAAAGCCTGGGTACAAATCTCACCCCTTACATTTATAAGTTATGTGTAACTAATAGTTAGCCAATTAATTAAACTTCTCTGAGTCTCAGTTTCTTCATCTGTAAAATGTGAATAGCAGGAATATAGAATCATAGTTTTTGAGCTAGATGGAAACTTAGAGACCAGCAACCTCAATCCCTTAATTTTGCAGGAGAGAACACTGAGGCTATATGATTTTCCAAGGCATACATTGTTAG
Source organism: Petaurus breviceps papuanus (assembly GCF_028583685.1). Taxonomy (NCBI): domain Eukaryota; kingdom Metazoa; phylum Chordata; class Mammalia; order Diprotodontia; family Petauridae; genus Petaurus; species Petaurus breviceps. Next base: position 12,399,040 of record NW_027187372.1, read on the forward strand.
TGTCTGAGGAAGGGTTTAAACTTAAAAGTAAATTGTCCATCTCACTGGAAGACACAGTTTTCTAAATGGTATCTCAGGTCAAAAAAGCCCTACTTCTCAAAATTATCAATTTATTTTCAGTGGTTGAAAAGAGTTTATGAGAAATATATATGCAATGACGAGTTATTTGAAATAAGTGTTACATAAGTTGTTATTATTAATGTTATTTCTGTAAGGAAACTAATTTGCATTCTTCTCCGCCAGTTTAAAGATTATATATATTCTTACACATATACATGCATACATATACATGTATGCATACATATATTATGTGTATATATTAAATGCAATACATACTTTTAAAAAAAATTCTATATTTAACAGACACCCAGCTCCACAAAAATTCTTTCCTGTTCTTGGCAGACTGAAAGGTTTACATTTGTTGATGTTTGTAATATTTCTAATTTTAAAGAAAAATGTTTTCAAAGGAAAGGTAATAGGAAAAGAAGCATTCTAGGCCAAAGTGACCTTCAGTATAAGTAGTGGAACCTGACAAGAGCAAGGGGAAATCTTTCCCCACCCCAACATCTCTCTCTCTCTCTAGGAGATCCATTTTTAAAAGAAATTATTTCTAAGAAGAGAAATATGTTAAAATGATATCAAATACTTATACCATCCTGTAATTTAGTTATACAATAGAAGTTTTGTTTATATTGTTTATGATTATGACAATTCAAGGTTTTTTGTTGTTGTTTTTTGCTTTTTGGAGGGGGGAAGGTAGGGCAATTAGGGTTAAGTGACTTGCCCAAGGTCACATGGCTAGTTAAGGGAACTCAGGTACTTCTGACTCCAGGGCCAGTGGTCTATTCACTGCACTATCTAGCTGCCCCAACAGTTCAAGTTTTAATAAGAAATTTTGTCTAATTTTCCACATTGCTTATGAACCAGTCTTGTTTCTATACAAAGAGATCTAGAAAATTACCAGAATCACAAATGATATATGAAAAGAGGTAGATGAAAAAGACAAGAAATAATACTGAAGTTGTCAAGAAAGCAATCAATTGCAATGTTATATTTCTTTTTGTGTTCATCCCAGGGGGGAAACATATTAAAATAAAAAGAGGTAAGGCAGGATGGTAGTTTCTGAAAGTATCATGAGTGCTAGATCATGAAGAAAAATTACAAAGGACAGAATGACTGTTGAAAGCCCCCAGAGCCCCTCAAGTTTCTCATCAATAAAAGGAGATAAGCATAGCAAAGGAAGGGGGTCAGAGGGTGGGGAGGAGACAGAAATAGAAGCAAAGACACAGACAAACAATGACAGATACTGTTCCAGGCAGACAGAGGGACTATAGGGAAAATACAAATTTAGATAGATGAATAGAAGACATAAAGATAGAAAAGATTATAATAAAATGAAGAGACTTCTATAAGGAAAGTATTAAATACAATTCATTCCACAGAGCAGAAGACACAAAAGACTGGGGAATGAGGAAAGAACAGGTGAAACAGAGGAAGGGATTGGAGACTACATAAAAGAGCAGGTCAAGTTGAAGATGAAGGCAGAAAGCATGACAGATTAAAACAGCTGAGGTATGAATCAGAGTAATGGTAGTCTTTTGTCCAATCTACCTGTATCTAAATTGAAATCTGTCCAGAAGTACAAGGTCCATTTTCTTGTTCATTTCACACTGTCATGCAATTCTCTCTTTTAGCTTTTGCTACATATTTTTAATCCTGATATCATACTGTAGGGTATAATTTGATCCAACATATAATGTCAACCTGAATTTGTCCAAATAAAACTTCAGGTTTCAATATCCACTTGACATAAAGGATATATCTATTTTGTGCTTGCAGAGATTTGCCTAATTATAGCCCTCCATATTCAATTTTGCTTATTGTTATTTAAACTATAGGCTATATAACAATAATAAACCACTATATCTATGAAAACAAAACAAATATTTCAAACAATGTATAAAATATTTTTTGTCTTTTCCCCAGAAGCCCTATACTTTCCATTTTCCCATCTCCATCTATGCTATCATTGGCTGTTCAACCCACCTAAAATACTTTTTGGTCCCATATATGCCAGTTGAAAACTACTCAAATGTTACCTAGTCCCTGAAGGTTTCCTTCCATAACTGTTCCATTCCTCTGCACTGCCATTAAACTTATTTTGTGCCTCTTGTATAAAACTGATCTGCCTGATATTACAGGTATTCAGGTATGTGGTTTTTTAAATAGTTTACAATAAGCTTTTTGAGAGATATGACCCATCCTTATTCATTTCATTTCATACACAGTACTTACAACAATGTCTTGCATAGAGAAAATAATTATATAATAACAGTACCAAAGTCTCACATATATGTCTATCACTGCAAGGTTTGTAAAGTGCTTTACAGATGTTATCAACAAAAACTGGTGGAGTGAGTGAATAAATGAATGAAAGATTTTTTAAATATGTCTCTGGGTACATTCCAGTTTATCAAATGTCACTACTAAAATATCATGCTTAAAAGCAAAGTTATGTTGGTAAGCATTTAACCACTGATTTCCCCAGCACCAAAAAATAAAATAAAATAAAATAAACACATGAGACCACAACACAATTTTAAGTTTCAGGTACATTATTAACATTTTGTCCATCACTTTCTTAAGTTTAGACAGTACACTAAACTTACCACACTTCTTGCATTTTTGTCTAGCCACATCTCCTCATCCTGTGTGAATAGAATTGATTATCTGATATGAAGTGACACTATATATACTTAAAACTTTCAGTTGTATACATGACCTTGTTGAGGTGGACACTGCCTCCAATGCAGCTGTACCAGCAAGTGTCTGATCTATATTATCCCGTGAATTTGCCACAACATCTACATCAAAAGTGGTGGGAGCCTTCCTAATTTTATCTGGATGTGAGGAGCGTGTGGGATACCCACCAGTTATGTCTTGTGAGAGTTTTATACTTAACCCCATCCAATTTAAACTTTATTTTATTTGGTTAATTTCTCCAGGATATAGAAGAATCTGGAACTCAAAATTTAAAAAGAAAAGGATGCCTAAAACAAATAAGTAATATTTTTAAAGACAATATTTTAGGAGAACATTGTACACACTAAAAGCAACATTATATGATGATTTTGATAGACTTAACTCTTCCTAGCAATGCAAGGACCTAAGACAATTCCAAAAGACTCATGATGGAAAATGCTATCCAAAAACAGAGAAAGAACTATGGAATCTGAATACAGATCGAAGCAAACTATTTGCTCTCTTTTTTTGTTTTGTTTTGTTTTGTTTCTTCTTTCTTGTAGTTCCTCTCATTGATTCTGATTTTTATTTACAACATGACTAATGTGAAAATATCTTTAATATGAATGTATATGTCGAGCCTATATCAGACTGCATGCCATTTTGGGAAGGAAGGAGGGGGAGAAATTTGGAACTCGAAATCTTATGGAAGTGAATGTTGAAAATTAAAAATGAATAAATATTTTTTAAAAAGACAATATTTATTTGAGATGCCAGTAAAACATCCAGGTAAAGATATACAGCAAGCAGTTGGTAGTACAGGAATGGATATGCGTAACTGTGTTATATGTTTGGGATATGCACATTTAATACATATGTATATCTAGATACATTTGTATATGGATGGACATGTTGTATGTATATGTATATATATATATATATATATATATATATATATATATATATATATAAGGATTACCTGCTCAGAGATAATAAATGAATCACAAAAATGGAGAAGATCTTGCAAGAGCATAGAAAGAAAAGAGAAGAGAGCCCAAGACAGACATATCAGCGCAAAGGCGAGACTGAGAAGAAATGATCAGAATGGTTACAGGCAAACCATTAAGCAGAGGTTCTTAATCTGAAGTCTGTAAAATCATTTGATTTTCTAAAATATCTACATTTCAATATAATTGGTTTCCTTCACAATCCTATGTATTTAATTTTATGTATCTAAAAACATCATTCTGTACATAGGCTTCACCAGACTAAAGCAAGGATCCATGACACAAAAATGTTAAGAAAACCCTTTAGATGTTAAACTGTAGGTCTCTATTAAGTGAAAAGGCTAGTTCTTGATAATTCTAAGACACAATCTACATTCAGGGTTAAGAACCCCTGCTCTGCAGAGAATTTTCATGGAAATTCAAGCATTAAAGAGTTATCCAGGAAAAGGAGGTTAATCAGACTCTTCAGAAAGATCTGAGAAAAGACCACTACACTTAACATTTAAGGAATTACCAATACTCTTGGAGGGAGCAGTTTCAACTGAGGCGTGGGGTTTGAAGCCACTTTGGAAAGCACAGAGAAGTGAATAGAACAATGACAGAGCCAACTTAATTTTTTTTTTTAAGGAATCAGAATCAAGTTCTATAATTTGAAGAATCCATACAATTCCCCTTTTTTGAAAATGAAAGAAAGGTTCCTCTACCTCCAAAGACAAAGCACTCTCCCTTTCTGACAGTAGCTCATCTGTATAAAGACCAAATTCTTTTAATTCCCTGGAATGTAATTCATCTAGGCTAGGTGATGAACTCATCTGCAGCAGTTAGGTGCCTGCGTACTAGATCTGTTCTTATACCAGGTTTCAATTTCCTCTTAACTAATTTTTGTTTAATCTCACCTAATTTGATGATTGTTCTTGATAGAGAAAATGAAAGCAAAATTTAATTTGAGCAATCTACTCTCTGTCATTCATTATCTTCTTTCCATTCACCCCAAGCAATGGATCTTTTACTTTTTTTCCTTTCCTCCAATATAACAAAAAAAAAAAAAATCCCAATTCTTTTATTGTCCTTTAAAAACTTCAAATCACCTCATTCTGGTCTTCACCCATAATCATTCTGGGTTTTTCCTTCCACATACTATTTTTAGATGATCAGTCTACTGTGATTAATTCATATTCAGTCCCAAATTCATTTTTTAATATATGTAAGTTTTAAAATATGAGTTTCCCAATTAACTCCTTATGCAGTCACACTGTTTCTTTAGCAACTCCTACTGTTTCTATTGGAATTATTTGTGGTAGTGTCTTTAGAATTTGGCAGATTCCCTATTCCTTTTGAGTTAATTTTTCTTTGAGAAGCTTAGATCAGAGTATCAGAGCTTTACTTTTCTCTGAGCTGTAGCTCAGTGAAGTGACTTGTCCACATTCACTCGTGGAAAATAACAATACAGGTTTTCTACCACAAATTCAAATACTCTTTAGCTTATTTACTCCTACCCTATTTAATGCCATAATGGGCAAATCCCCTATGAGTACACAGAAGAATATAAAAATGTCCAAAGCAATTTGACTCTGCTTCTATTTCCATCCAAATACTAGGATTTTTAAAAGTATTTTCATTTGGAAAGATTTGGACAAGAATCACTTGGGATAGATAGTTCAGGATCTATTGGTTAACATCCACAGTATTATATGTAAATTAAATAACAGAACACTAAGGAAGGTTTACACCCTGGACACCTCAACTACCAAGAGTTATTCCCCTTTCATTAGGACAATTTTTCTCCCCTTCATATATAATATTCCTCTTTTCAACCCCTACTGTTTATTCTCAGTTGTCTCTCCTAGGAACAAGTAAAATAAATCTAACTTCTCCTCCATGTGACAACTTTTAAATACTTGAAGCCTGTTATTATGCTCCCCTTTTCACAAGCCTGTTCCCCAGGCTAAACATTCCTCAATTTCTTCAACCAATCCTCACATAATTTCTAAGTCCTTCACCATCCTGATTACTCTCAAAGTTATCAATGTCCTTCCTAAAATGTGGTGCCTAGAAATGAACACTTTACCCTAGATGTGGCCTAACTAGGATACAGTCCAACAGAACTATCCTATCTCTACTTCTAGACATAACTACTACTACTACTACTACTACTACTCTTCATGGAGTCTAAGATTACAACAGCTTTTCTTGGCTGCTATGTAGCACTTTAGACCTAGCAGAAAATACTCTAAATGCATTGACTTTTTAAAATTCCTTTGGCCACCAATAAATGTCAATCTTTTATAAGAAGTAGTGATCAATATACTGTAAAAGGATTCAGATTTCTTTAGGTTGTAATAATGGAAACAGAATAGGAACTTCTAATTTAGAGAAGTAAAATATTAATTCTTAATAATAAATTTAGTCCAACTTATATATTATATATGTAAATATATATATATATAGTGCCCTAATGAGCCCAATTTATATATTATATATGTGTATATATATATATATATATATATAGTGCCATAATGAAGACTGCATGAGGCAGACTAGGCATTGTAAAAGGAGCACTGCTTTGCCCATCAGAAAAAAATGAGCTCTTATGCCCACTCTGTTATCCATGGTCTTAGACAGATCTCTCATCAATGAAATAATAGCAGCTTATGCAGCAATAATAGTTCATATTTATGTAGAAATTTATAGTTTCAAAGTAATTTACCTCACAACTAGACTGTGAAATAACTCACATTTTGTATATAGGCAGCTAGAGAGAATACTGGACTTGGAATCAGGAAGACCTTAATTGAAACTTAACCTTAGACACTTACTAGATATGTAAACCTGGTCAAGTCACTTCACCTCTGCCTCCCTCAATTTCTTCATCTGTATAATGGGAACAAATCACAGTATCTGCCTCATTGGATTGTTGTGAAGATCAAGTGAGATAATATTTGTAAACTTCTTTGCAAATCTTAGCACATTATAAAAATGTTATCATTTTTGTTATTATTATACTTTCCACCAAATCTCAACTTTGCTAACAAGAATACACATGTAAATACAGAAACATAGAAGTACATAGTGTTCACATATTTTGTTTTCATTTTAAGATTCAGAAAGCACTTTATACACATAATTCCATTTGATAAATATTACATGTTCATTTGTAAAATGCAAGATGTCCCAAAACTCTCAGGGCAGTTTTAAGTTATAATTCTAAAATTGGATTAAGACTTGTTGGAGCACCCTGTATACACAGACATAAAAGTATATGATGTTTACGTAATTTGTTTTTCCCTCAAAATCTGTGAAATAATCCCCCAGTAGATTGTAAACTCCTTGAAATTAGGAACTACTTCTTGTTTCTGTCTTTGTACTCTGAGTACCTAGCATACAGCCAGTACTTAAAAATGGTAAATGAATTTTCCCAAGTTCACAGTTATAAACATAGGCATCAACAAAAGTTGTTGGATTATTTTTTGTGAAGAAAGTAGTTCAGGGCGGCTAGGTGGTGCAGTCAGTAAGAGCACCCGCCCCAGAATCGGGAGGACCTGGGATCAGTTCTGGCCTCAGATACTTAACACCCACCCAAAAAAAAAACTGGCCATGTGACCTTGGGCAAGTTACTTAACCCCAATTGCTTTAAAAAAAAAAAAAGTAGTGCAAGTATTTTCCACTATTTTGCAAATGAGGAAACAAACTGAGGAGGAAATTTAGCAAAGCTCTCAGTAAATAGGAGAGCTCAAACTTGAACCCAAGTCTTCACACAGGAGCAAAAACTGCCTGGTTCTTGAATTCTCCAGTTTTCAATTGCCTTTACCACTTCATCTAACATTTTAATATTTTTAACCTTGAAAGGTCAAATCATATATTATGGTCTACTTTATGGTTTGAACAATATAGAGGTGCTAAAATGTTGTTACTCATATCCTGTTAATAAATACTATGAATTTCCAAATAACAAAATTCTCTTAATTGAAAGAGAAAGAAATTGGAAGATTGATAAGGTTATAAAAAGGCTTCAGGATGCAGACATAGAATTTGATTTTAGATTCATTTATGACTAAAATTATTTCAGCTGGTAGTGAAGTAGAAAGAGTGCTGGGCTTAGAGTCAGTTTAAATCCAGCCTCAGAAAAATTACTAGCTATGTGATCCTGAGGAAGTCACTTAACCGCTGTGTGCCTCAGTTTCCACAACTGCAAAATGAGGATAATAGCACCTACCTGGCAGGGGTGTGGTGTGGGTCAAAGGAGATGATATTTGCAAACAGCCCTTAGCAAAGTACTTGGCAAATTGGGCCCTACAGAAATACTTATTCCCTTCCTTCTCTGTCCTTCCCTCCCTATTTCTTTTAAACCCAGCAAAATAAGACCATTTATTTTCAAATAAATGCATTAGAACATTGTTTGGACTGAGTCTGACTCAATCAATTCCCTGGTATTTTTTTTTATATTTTCATTTTATATTTGATAATGAAATTAAATGAGATACTCACAGATCATTCAACAGTTAACAAAAAGGGATTGACAGCCATAGCAAAAGGAAGGTATTCAACAAAGGAATTACATTGAGGATACCTCAAGTTGATTCAGCTGAGTGAAGCTCCTTTCCCAGAGTTCTCCTTTGTAGTCTGACAGTTTTTTACTCAGGCAATCAGACAGTGATGTTAAAAACCTAAGCTTTTAGTCCCTTGAGTCAACCAAGTCTGAAGGATGTTTTCACTACTTTTTAAGGAAAAAAAGTAGCCTAACTTGCATTGGGGTGGGGGTAGGATATTGCTCCTTTCTTAAGTGTCACACATTAGTCATTCCCCAGGGAATGCAAAAGAACATGTTAATTTTTCTCATTATTATTAACAATATAAAACAAGTCTCATAGTCCACTCACAAGCAGTGATGCATAATAGAAGGACCAGTTAGACTTGAATTCAGGGGACCTGCAACATATTCTAGTTCCATTCCTCCCACTACCCTGGTAAGTTATCTTAGGCCAACATAGTATCTGTAAATCTGTTTTTTATTATATTTTGATAACTGCTTTCCTTTATAATGCTATGAATTTTATTGCATACATCTAAAATCATTACTCTGAGAAGGGGTCCATAAGCTTCACCAGACTTCCAAAGGGGTGCATCACACAAAAATGGCTAAGAATCCCTGCCTTAAGTAAATCATGTAATACTTTGCCTAAGCTTCATTTTTCTCCCCTGTAAAATAAGAGGTTTAAGTGGGATGATAATAAAAGGACCTTCTACCTCTAGTATGCCATGAAAAAGAACAATTACATTTTCACATAAAGATCGCTGAATCTCAAGTTGTCAACCAAGAAACAGAAATATGGGATGAATGGGGGGAGGGGGAAAGAGAGAGAGAGAGAGAGAGAGAGAGAGAGAGAGAGAGAGAG
>NW_027187372.1:12408281-12455913 GCF_028583685.1 Petaurus breviceps papuanus
AGAGAGAGAGAGAGAGAGAGAGAGAGAGAGAGCACTCTATGACATTTAGCCAAGAAATGGATTGTCAAAATAATTCACTGGTAAGGTTTAAGACTGATTCAGGTTAAGAACCACTGGAGAAGGCAACCTGGTAAATATCACATAAGAAGAGAACACAGAGAATAAAAGACTAGTATAGGATGTTGTTGAGATAAGGAACAGATTGTAGTAGTAAGGTTCTAATTAAGGCAGGAGAAATTCAGGGAATTGTCAACAAAGATGTTTCTTAACCCTAATAAACTGCCCTCTAATTTCAGACATTCCAAAAATCAATTGTTAAAAAGTAATAAAACAGTTTTATTACATGTTTTAGAATTTTAAGTATAATTTTCCCTTAATGGGATTTGTAAAGAACAGTGTGGCATTATGGATAAGAAGGTGGCTCAGAAGCACCTAGGTTCAAGTTCTGACTGGCACATACCAGCGCTTAACTTATCCATATTCAACTCAACTCTCTTCAATCTTTTCAACTTATCAGGAGAGAAAGTGTCAACCTGCACATTGGTAGGTGAAATTTACTTCACCAATGAAATCACAAATCCAGTCCCTATTTCTAATGAGGTTTGCAATTTAAAACATAAAGAATAAAATAAAATAAAAATACTGCATCAGAGGGTAAGTGACTTGCCCATGGTCACACAACTTCAAGTATGTGGTTATATCAGATTCAAATTCAAGTTTTCCTGACTTCCAGACTAAGCCCAGTGCTCTATCCACTGAGGTACCAATATGTTTACATAGTAAACTTTTATTTTTAAGCAATCAGGGTTAAGTAACTTGCTCAAGGTTACACGACCAGTTATTTCTGGGTGTGGTGCTGAGTATCTGAGCCCAGATTTGATCCAGGTCATCTTGACACTGGAACCAGTGCTCTTACTCGCTGGGCCACCTGGCCGCCCCTACATAGTAAACTTTTAATAAATGTTCTATTTCTTTCTGAAACACATGAATGGAAACAAGCTTTTATAAAGTCTATACTTTAAAAAAATATTATCAATTGCATGGTTTATATTCATAATAACTTTTAATGCCTAAGATATCAATAATTAAAGGAATAAGAAAGAGGATAGGGGAAGGATGTAAATACTTAGTTTAATGTTTAATGAGCTCTACTAAATTCAAGCTGAATTTAAGGACTGCTTTTAGATGACCTATGTTTCAGAAGCAAAGCAAATGGCTTTGTTTTGAAATTTTTAATTTATTCCTCAAACAATTTATAAATTTTCCTGAGATTAAGAAATAGAGGGGACCTTAATGATGACCAAAGCCCATTTGATTAGGGTACTTGGAAAGGTCACACAGGTAGCAATAGTAGCCAAGAAACATCTCTGTAGACAGTTCCCTGAATTTCATCTGCCCTGATGTGGGTCTTACTCAATAGCTGAGCCAGGATTTTTAAAATCAAGATTCTTTACCTCAACCCAGAATTTTTGCCTAGCTATGCTATCTCCCTAACATTAGCTTTAGTGGAAGACAAAAATGTAAGCTATGTATCACAACCCAAACTCAGTTTTTTTCACCGCAAGATGGCTAGTTGTCTAGACTAATTTTAAAATGCTATTTAAGATTCTTGAGGACTATGTAAAATATTTGAAAATGAAATCATACCAAGAAACTAAATCTGGAAGGAGTGAACACAAAGACAAGAGACCTGTAAACTATAAAGTCTGAATCAACATAAAATTCTGTTTTTATTACATATCTTTTGATTTCAAAAAAGATGAAATTTTTCATAAAAACAGAAAATGGAAATATTAACTTCATTTAAAAAATAAACTACATGATCTTTTCAATTTTTTGTTGCAAAAGAAATAAACATAGAGAATTTGGTGTTAATAAAGGACATTATGACTCTTTTCTATGCTGATAGTAATAATAATAATAATAACTGACACTTATATATCACTTTAAAATTTAAAAATTGCTTTTTGGTATTATTTCCTTTGATCTTCACAATAACCCTGTGAGGTAGGTACTGTTATTGTACCCATTTTACAAATGAAGAAGATGAAAGAGGCTCATTTGCTTGCTCGGGGTCAAACATTTATTAAATATGTGAGTCTGGATGTAAACTGAGGTCTTAGATACTAACTTAGTTCTTCCTAACTGCATATCCAGCATGTTATCTGATATACCACTATGTGTATTGTAAGAGTTAAAATACACATTAATAGGGGCAGCTACTGGATAAAGCACTGGCCATGGAGTCAGGAGGACTGGAGTTCAAATACAGCTTTCAGACACTTAACCCTTACTAGTAGTGTGATCCTAGGCAAGTCACTTAACCCCAATTGCCTCATCAAAATATATGTGTGTATGTGTGTATTATGTATGTGTATGCATGTATGTATACATGTACATACATATAGGTGTGTATGTGTATAAACACACACATTAACATTCCTTAATACTAGAGGATCCCATGTCATCTAGCTGTATTTCCATTAATGCAAAAGCAAATTAGATCCAATAATATCTTGCCAATATTATTTCTATTAAACAAAAAACAATTTATCTTAGTACTTCTATAGTATCTTCCATGTGAACTTTAGGAATAACAATTATTGTCCAATAAAGCTCCTACCTGCTTTATTTTTTAAAAAATGTGTAAATTATAATAAAGATTATTATGTCAGAGTCTGCCATGCTCAAAATTGTAGTGTTATTTATGCCTATCCTATTCCCTTCATAGTAGAGAAATCTGGCTTTCTGTAGTCTCAAAACATGTAGTCAGGATATGACAGAACCCCCCAAGATTTGTCAGAAATTATAACTAGTAGCCGCTTCTATTGGTTCAAATGGGCAAAAATCCTACGGATAAGATGAGCCTGTAAAGCAGTACTAAGGAATACAAGGTTACAGGCAGGACAACTGAAGACCTTAAGACTATCAATGATTTCTTCTCCCATGTCTAGGACTAGCAGACGAATAGTATTATATTTTAAAATACACTCATGTAAGAAAATTCATGAACCATGGTGCAACTGCAGAGAATGAACAGAGACTGGTGAAGAGTTTAGGTAAAACTCCTCTTGTAAATGACATGGTTATTGCTTGGAAAGTTGATTGTGGATGGTCCACACTGATCTTGCTGTTCGCATATGTAACATTCCATCTTCTATTTCAGTGCCTTCCCAAAGATTCCCCCCCGCCCCCACAATGCTCTCCTTTCTTCCTTGTATCTCTTTGAAATCGTAGTTCCCCCTCAATGCTCAGATCATTTTCTGTTCCCCTCTAAATAACTATTTATTTTGCATACACTTATTCTGGGAATGTATTGTATTCCCTGGGTTAATTTAAGCTCCTTGAGGGCAAGAATTGCTTCCTTTTTGTATTTATATCTCTAACAGCTAGTATAGTGACTGACACATAATTACTGCTTAATAAATGGTTATTGATAGTTTAACAAATGATACAATAGGAATAGATAACAGAGAGAAAACAGAAAAACAACTTCTCACATACAGATTATCAAGTCCTGTTGATTATGTTTCTAAAATATTTATTGCATTGATCTCTTATCTATCACCAATGTCAGTACCCTTTGGCAGGCCTTTGTTATAATTTGATTGGACTCTTCTTTATTTTTTTGCTTTTTGGAGGGCAATTGAGGTTAAGTGACTTGCCCAAGGTCACACAGCTAGTTTTTGTGTTAAGTGTCTGAGGCCAGATCCAAACCCAGGTTCTCCTGACTCCAGGGCCAGTGCTCTATTCACTGTGCCACCAAGCTGCTGTAGCAGCAAGCACCCCAAGCGCGTCCTCAGGGTTTGCTGCCAATACAGGTTCTTAGATCTGCGTTGTTAAAGGAAAGCAACTCAAAATGGGTTAACAAGCTTACTTTAATCAGTCAGACATATATCGTTTACCTTATTCAGGGGAAAAAGGTCAGCACCCCAACTTCAAAATATACAGGCAGAATTATCAAGACAGAAACTGATCAAGTAGACAGATCTCCAAACTGTCCAACCATTACATCCATACCCAGTCAACATCTGGGTTTTTCAAAGCCGGGCTCCGGACAACGGCTAGCCCATAGTTTCATCACATCACTACACTTCTCAAAGTGAGCTCTTTGTGTAGATAGAGAACAGGGAGCTTAAATAGCCTTCACCAGGCAGAGAAAATGTAACAACCTTATTGACTCACTGGCCAATCAAGAAGTATCTACTGAAAAACAAGCCTCCCACCCCAGGCTTCAGGTGTACTTTAGCCTAGGGGCAGGGAAGATCTTCCAAATCTGCATTCCCATTACAGCTGCCCCTGACTGGACTCTTCTAAGAGCCTCCTTACTGGTCTTCCCAATTCCATTATCCTCCCTTCCAACACATCCTTTCCCCTACTTCTAGGCTAATCTTCCCTGTGCATAATAAATCTGGTCATATTGTACTATGCTCAAAAGTCTTCAGTGACTCATTTGCTTTCCATAATCTGACACCATCTTACCTTTCCTATCTTCTCTCTGATTAATTCCATTCATGTTCCCTGTTCTCTATCTACACAAAGCTACTTGCTGTCGTCCAGTCATAATTTTCCCTTTGCCAACTCTATGTCTTTGTTCCCTCTGTTCCTATTCCTGTAGGTTCCTTCCTTACCCTCTTCAAAAATTTCTAACCATGAAATTTCTCTTCAAAACCACTCTCCATAAACCATCCTATTTTCACACACACACACACACACACACACACACACACACAATAATATTTCCCCTCTGGAATCCCTTGAAACTCAAAACATTCTTCTGCATTATAGTTATCTATGTGGAATATTATTGTATTAAAAGAAATGATGAATAGGAAGATCACAGGGAAGCATAGCAAGACAAGTAAATTGATAATATGCAACTCATATAAAATAAACAGGGAAAGGATGCAAGGATAACTGTTTTAGTCAGCTCTACCAACCACCCAATTTTTCAGCTATTTTTTTTTTTAACTCTGAATGACAAAGTAGTTTCTGACTATCCTATCTATGTCTAGAATTGCAGGCTAGGTCTCAGCAGCAGCAATGGCCATGGGCATTTTATAGTCAGCCTGGCAAAGGGATTGAAGTTTTTTACAAATGCACAAAAGAGATCCTAGGCATTTTTTGAATATACCAATCCTAAGTAGTCTAGACAAACAGACACAGATGCAAACCTGCTTACTCCTTCTCCTCCTTATTGGGGAGGAGATAATAGAGAGAGGACAAATGAAAGGAACTTGCTATTTGTCCAGAACACAGTATGGCCAGAATGTAACAGTGAATTACTAAATTCAACAATACTAAATAAAAAAGGAAATTTTTGAAGAAAAGCATCCCCTAAAACTCACTCTTTTTGTTTTCATGACAAGCAAAAGTATACTTCTGAGTCTAAGGGGGAAAAACACAACAGGATAAGTTAATGTCTGTCATAAAAAAAAAATACCCATTGAAACATTTGCTTTCATTGGACAACAAAGCTGAAGGGATTTTTAGAAGTCATCCAAGCCAACTCATACAACAGATAAAGAACCTGAAATTTACAGAATTCACTCTGAGGCAAGGAAGTGTCATGTGACAAACATTAGGATGAGTAGATCTCCAACCTCTAACATATATTCACTGTTTAAGTAACAACCTCTCTGCATATGATTATCCTTGTTCTCAAAAAAGGGAATTATACTTGTAATACTTTCATCACAAGGGTGTAGTGAAGTTAAATTAGATGTTCCTCATGAAGATACATTATAAAGACTATCTCTCTATAGATATGTACATGTATATGATGCTATAAAATACATGAGTTATTATTAATTTCAATGAATAAAGTTTTACCTAAGGTCATCTAGTGAGTGAATGGGACAGCTGAGACTAGAACTCAGGTTTCCTAATTTTGAGGGCTATACCATTCTATTTATAAAATCTTATTTAAGTCACGAAATTTCACATTAACTCATATTAATAAGTTAGTGAACAGTCACATTTTACCTTTGTCTCCATTGAGTTGTCAATTTTCACAATAACAAAACCGAATTCTTTTGTAGCATATACAGCACATCTCTTTATTACAAGTCAGTGTTAACTAGTGATGAAACATCTCAATAGTAATTTTGAAGTAATTGTATTACAGTATATTCTGTTAACCTCTATAGTTCTTTTAAATGAAAGCCATAAGACAAAAAGTTCACTACTAAAAATAGGATGTGCTATATAATAATCTTATTTATTTTTTTCTGTCTCAACATATAAGTTTGGTTTGGGAAGAACAGTTGGGAAGCTCTTGCATTGTGCAGTCATATTATAACGAGGGCCTGTACTAGAGTAGTAACATGGATGATAGAATATTGATGTATAATTTGATTTATTTCTTCAAAGAAAAAAATCATACATGCTCATGTTTTTAAAACAAAGTTTCTGTTGATAGTGTCAAAGTTATTCATTTCTACAGTCCTAGGTTTTCAAGATAAATATCATAGACCAAAGAAGAAACTTTATGCAAATAAATATTTATAACAGAAGTATGCCCATGGCTGTTTGCAAAGACATTTAATTATTTTAACAGCATGACTCACTTTTTGTTTTAACAGTTGTAAATTCTAATTGTGGAGGTTTTTAAAGGGCAAAATTTCTTAAGATTCAATGTAAATTTAGATTTCAATCACTCAGTATCAGTGAACATATTGCCAGGCATGGTATATCTATATTAAATAAAGCTTAAATAATTTAAGAAATAGAATAGGTACACTCCTTTAAAACTGCTAATAATGGAGAGAGGTTAGCCTAAAACAAACTCTTCTTCAGAGATATTTAGGTTATTTTGAGCAGAAAACAATTTTTGACAGACTAACTGGGAACACTAGGAGGTGTGCAGGGAGTAGGGCAAGTGTATGGTAATGTTGGGAGACCTGAAGGGCATCGAAGGGAAAATTTAGCCTCTAGGGGAAAAAAAAACTGACTTAAGACTGACAGGTTTATAATTGTCAAGTACTGGAAAGACTGATAGGTGGAAAAGGAATTGGACTGATTCTGCCCAACCTTATAAGACTAGGAACCATGGATGAAATTTACAGGGAGAGAGGTTTTAGGTCACTATAAAAAAGGACTTCCTTAGAAGAGCAGTCTAAAAATGAGACAACTTCATTCCCAAATTTAACATTCATTAAATGCCTACTCTATGCAAGGCACTGTGTGGGTTACTTAAGATACTTAGCAAGAGACAGATAGCCACATGTTAGGAATGTGGTACCAGTAATCCAAACCTCAGGTATAAATGGAATTAGCCAAGTGTTAAGGTTTTTGAAATTTTTATTATTCTAAAGCAATAAACTATATATGAAACTTGGAGACCCAGTCTTGAAGTGATAAAAATGAATTAGCCTTAAGTGACAAAATTACATATGGAAGTAGAACCATTTTAAAAATTGTGAAGAAACCATTGTATAAGTGTGTTTTTAATTATGTTTAATTCTACTTACTTTTTTAAAAATATGTTTTCTAGGAAAAAGTGGTTGTCAGAATAATACTTTATATCTATAAAGCACATTATATATTATTAAAAAAAATTAAGTAATCCCTTTCAAAAATTCTATGATTCCATTGGCACTATCCTTGATGTCCTTCACAGAAGACATTTCATCTGACTTCCTGCATTTTCACTGGCCATCCCCTACATGACTACAATGTTCTCCTTCCTCATCTCTGCCTCCTGGCTTCTCTGACTTCCTTCAAGACTCATCTAAAATACCACCTTCTACAAAAAATCTTTCAGGTTCCTTCTTAAGGCCACTGTGAGGACTTCCCTCTAAGAACGGTTTTATCGTACATACATACATATATGTATATAACTATATATATATATATACATATATATATATAGTTAGTACAAAGTTTTATTTTGTTTTGTTTCATGTTGTATCTCACATTAGAATGTGAACCCCTTGAGGGAATCTGCCTATTATACAAAACCCCTGAAGTATTACAGACAAGCCTCTTGGACAACAGATTTTAAGAGTGAGACCTATTAATTTTATGGTAGGAGGATGGAAGGACGGGGTGTTAATTCTCAATGAGATAATTATGATTGATTTCTTTCTCTAATAGGCAAGGAAGAAAGGTGCCAAGAATTGGCTAGGAAGGACCAGTTGAACAAGTATGGAACATAGAAGTTTCTGAAAGACTTCAGAATACATCTGGGTGGGTTACTGAGTAGCAGAATGTACCTAGAGCAGGACACTGCATTGAAAGACCAGACCATTGTACACCTATATTAGTTTTTCAAATCCAAATATATATATCACAAATATTCATGAATTAACACTTTTTTTCTCTAGGCATGAAATTCAAAAGTAAAAAAAAGTAAAAAAAAATCAAAAAAAGAAAATTGAAAGAATGAAAAATCATGCCAATTCAGCATTGCAGTCAGATGTATGAAAAAGCAGAACTATTAACACAGTAACTGACTCCCCCTGTGAATCATCATTTTGCTCCCTATTTTTTTGACCAACTGAAAAGTAGGGGGAAAATCTTACTTTTGTATAGGTTTTTAAGATATATTTTTGTTCTCCAGCAGTTCATAAAACTATCTAATCTCTCCTTGTTTGAAATCACTTATTACCTATAAAATGGATGAAAAACATCAATTTGAAAACAATGAATCTGCCTCCTGGTCATCTTTCTTTTCTCTTATTTTAAAAATAATTACTATCAGAACTTTTAGAAAACATATTAGCCATGAGGCTTTCTCTTAATAGCAAGCAGTTTCTTATCAACCTGTAACTGAGTGCTTTGTTTGGTTTATCTAAGCCTGAAGAAGTAACAAAAAAAAAAAAAAAGGCTAAAAGACTGAAAACAGCAGATATGGGAGGAAGCAGGAAGAGAGAGAGAGAGAGAGAGAGAGAGAGAGAGAGATATTACTAAAAAAAAGCGACAGTAAACAATGAAGTAAAAAAGAGACAATCAGGAGAGAAAGAATAGCAGCATTTTAAACTATTGAGAGAGAAAGTATTCCTAATAAATTCCTTTAGAAGACAAATTGTATGTATTGGATATTTAAATGATGGTATTACTATACCCAAATATCTACATTAAATAACTAAGTTCTAGGTTGTAATACTTTAGTAGTAATTAAGAAGGTTTACAGAAAGAAAATTGCTCCTTTGACCATAAACACAGATTTTAGAAGCTACATTTTGCAGTCATTATGAGGTAATTTAATAAATAAATGTCTGGCTAAATTGATAGTTATAAAATAGTATAATACTTGGATATTATACCACTATTTGCTAGGACTTAGGTCCTTAGAATAAATTTCATTTTAGTTATTTACAGACTTTACAATTTTCTGTATTTTCTTAACAATATAGAGAGTTAATATGCAACAAATCATGATGGGTGCTTTGGATAAAATTGTTAGGGTTGGGGAGAGGGCACTATGTCCACTGGTAAAGTGAATGAATCAGATGTAATGAATTAGGTGTAAACAAAGCCTGGACTTTAATGACTCAATTACTCCACTTAAAATAACCTGCTTTAGTCAGGTGAGAACATCTCTATTAAAATAATCAATAAAGGACATTAAACTGGGTTCCAAAAATCTTTGAAAACCATTGGATGAAATGTGTGATATTGCACAGGAGATGTATTTGGAGTGATAGAAGAAATTCAGTAATGACTTATGAGTTTTCCATTTAAAAGTAGAAAGCCTTTTTGTAACACTCATCCAAAGTGGCTAGAGATTAGTGGTGACAGCCCCCACCAAGTTCCTAAGAGGGAATGTTTAGGTGAGGAAAGAAGAAAGGGAAAGGAAAAGTAAAAGAACATCTCTATCTCCTACCCATCACCCTTGACTGAGAATGATCTTTTGACCTTTGAAGGGTTGGAGGATTTGGGACTTCCAATCATCATCCTAATACTGACCCTGGAAAAGTTGAGAACTGTGACTATAGTCAGAGATAAAGACAAACTGAAGCTGGGGAAAGGTAGCTTCGATACTGTACAAGGAGCCTCACAAAGTTGGACTATGAATTATAATCTTTCCATATGTACTCTTAAGTTTAAGGCCACTTTTCCCTGGAATCAATATATATTTCTACAAAAATATATCACAACATTTTGGAGGATTTTTTAAACTAATGATTTTTACTATACCACCTTAAAAATATGCCTTGCTAAAAGCTAATTAAGTATGGGTGACTGATAATCATGAAAGAAAGCTTATGGGTTGGGACTCTTAAGCTACAGTACTAGAAAACCATCCCCAACTCTTCAGAATCCCCTAAAACTTGGAGTGGGGATATAGCTCATTTTACTCTGTAAATCTTACCTGCCAGTGCCAATGAAGTTTAGAAAATTATCTCTAGAGCAGGGGCTTCACAGAGATTTAAAAAAAATAAGAATAGTGTAACCTCAAGGGGCATACCACATAGCAAAAAAGATAAAGCCTACACAAATAACTATAATAAAATTTAGTCTAGACTGAATGCCCAGGAGAAGTTAAAGAGAGGGACTATTATAAAAGTTTAAACAGAGATGGCAAGTAAGCTGGATTTTGAAGGAAGAGAACTTGACCTTGGGTTGTTCTTATGTTCCTGCTCCCATATTAGAACTCGAAATATGGATGCTAACTCAGATTCCACAGAGGAGGAGGAATAACCTTCCAATATACAAATAATAAGAGAGGGAAAAGGCCTTAATTATTGATAGAGATGCATAATGAACACATATATCCTATAGCAAAAAAATAATAATTCATTTGCAAACCTTAGAGGAAGGATAATGTTTGCAGTTATAAAATTATAAGAATCAAATGTATCTCTTTAAACATAGAAAACAGTAGAGAAAGAGAGAGAGCAGACATTATGGAAGGCACTAAAGCAATGAAAAGTTTGATAGCCCATCCACATCATCATTGTGTGCCCCACCCCCACCAACCAGTTGCTGAATTGCTCAGTAGGAAATAATCTTCAGAACTTGGCCCATTCTATACCTTTAGTAGTTGGAAGTAAAATGGGAACACGACTCCAAAACCTTTCTTTACTTCTTAAAAAAAAAAACAAACCTGCAAGCTCCCTAAATGGAAGTGGGCCAAAGGAAGCAACTTAAAGAACTCTTAAATTGCCTGGGGTCCAAACAACATACCAACTAATGGAAAACATATACTATCCATGCCCCTTTGACACACATACAGATAGAATTTCAGTTTTCACTTAGTCACTGATGATATACTGGATAGAGTGCTGGGCTTGGAGTCAGAAATATCTCGGTTCAGATTTAGGTTCCAGAAAAGTCTGGAAAGATCTGCCCTGATACATATTAGTTGCATGATCTTGGGCAAGTCAGTTAAACTCTTATAAGCTTCAGGCAACACCCTAAGCCTCATTTACAATGTCACAAATCTAATCTACATTAGAGATAATGTCTCCACTAGGAATTCACTACAGTAATCAAATCATAAATCCTTTTGGAATTCCTATATTTGATGATAGATTCCCTCCTCTTCAATTTCACATCCATGATAAGGTCTTTACACTGAATAGATCAGAGTATTTAGAATAGGAGGTGGTGTTAAATTAAGTCTAACCCTTCAATTTCAGAGATGAAATTGAAACTGAGGCCCAGACCAGTCAAATTACATGACCAGATCTTTCAACTGTGTTCGCAGCCGCCGCCGCCGTAGCTCTCCAGCGCTAGGGCCACCTCTCGCTCTCCAAGCCCAAGCCGAAAGAGAAGGGGGGGTGTATAAGGAGAAGTTTTCGGGAACATGGCTCGTACCAAGCAAACTGCCCGTAAATCCACCAGTGGTAAAGCCCCCAGGAAGCAGCTCGTTACAAAAGCCGCTCGCAAGAGTGCGCCCTCTACTGGAGGGGTCAAGAAACCTCATCGCTACAGGCCGGGTACTGTGGCTGTCCGTGAAATCAGACGTTATCAGAAGTCCACCGAACTTCTGATTCGTAAACTTCCCTTCCAGCGTCAGGTGCGTGAAATTGCTCAGGACTTCAAAACAGATCTGCGCTTCCAGAGTGCAGCAATTGGTGCTTTGCAGGAGGTAAGTGAAGCCTATCTGGTTGGCCTGTGTGAGGACACCAACCTATGTGCTATCCATGCAAAACGTGTCACAATCATGCCAAAAGATATCCAGCTAGCACGACGCATACGTGGAGAACGTGCTTAAACTCCACTATGATGGGAAACATTCTTCATTCTCAAAACAGAAAAAAAAAATCTCTTCTTCCTGTTATTGGTAGTTCTGAACGTTAGATATTTTTTTCCCACGGGGTCAAAAGGTACCTAAGTATATGATTGCGAATGGAGAAATAGGGGACAGAATCAGGTATTGGCAAGTTTTTTCCATTTTCATTTGTGTGTGAATTTTGAATATAAATGCGAGGACATAAAGCATTAATGCGGTCAAAAAAATGTTTCCGTGAACAAGTTTCAAAAATTCAACTTCATAACAATTATAAATAAACCTGTTAAATTTTTCTGGACAATGCCAGCATTTGGATTTTTTTTAAAAAGTAAATTTCTTATTGACGGCAACTAAATGGTGTTTGTAGCATTTTTATCATCTGGTAGATTCCATCCATTCACTATACTTTTCTAACTGAGTTGTTCTACATGCAAGTACATGTTTTTAATGTTGTCTGTCTTCTGTGCTGTTCCTGTAAGTTTGCTATTAAAATACATTAAACTCCAAAAAAAAGAAAATTACATGACCAAAGTCACACATTAGTACATTTAAAAACAGGATTAAAAACTACATTTTAACTTCAAATCCAGTGTTCTTCTTACCACACTCACAATGTCTCCACTAATTTTCTTAGCAAAATTTGTAGTTTATGTATGCAAAAAAAAGAGCAAATGTGAAAAAAATAATTTCCTTTTGTATATTTAAAAGGTGTCAAAATTAGAATGTTTTTTTCATTCTTTTTTGTTTTGTTTTCTTAATGATTTCAATTAACTCAAAAAAATTAAAAATTTTTAGTGTCTTCATCTCCTAAGAAATTGCTGTTTAAAAGAAAGTGATACAATAATAAATTTTCCTGAACAGTTTAATATTTTATTCTGTTAATTTCTGTTCTCTCTGTTTTCCCCTCTACCTCCCCACTCTCTCTCTGTTTCTCTCTGTCTCTCTCTGTGTCTCTGTCTGTCTGTCTCTCTGTCTCTCTCTCTCTCCTGCCTCTTCCCCCCCCCCCACCCTCTTTCTCTTTCCTGAGAGGAAAAGGTTTCTGGGGTAAATGGGAGAAGGGAGTGCTTAGAAATGGAGGTAATATAAAAGTAAAGGAAAGTAACTTTTATTTTAAAAAAGAAAGTGATTATTACATATTTACCTTTCAGAAATGTTAAAGCTAGCTCAATCTTTGAAAGATGGTTGAGAAACCTCATTTTAGAAAATTTAAAGAACAGATATAATGCACTCAAGTACTACCCTGTTAAATGATATGAGAGATAAAGGCAAACACTAAAAAAATAATTTAGAGTCTATTTTACTTACATTAAGCCATGTCTTATATACAAAAGCATAAAAACTATCCTAAAAGCAAAAAAACCCAACTGTGATTCAGTACTTCCATTTTATACAAACAAGTACTGAAATTGTTCCCTTTAAAAAATAACAAATAATTAGGAAGCACACATCATAGAAAAAAGAAAATTGCTTCTGAAATTTGTAACTGTTTCATTGGTAAGAAGCCCATTCATTTAAGGTAAGGAAGATAAGAGTTCCTGTGAAAACAGAACTACAAAAACAATCTGAAAAAATAATTTTTTTAGATACTAAAATAAATAAAAATAGTTAATTTCCTCTTCTAAATTGGCTACTGGGGGTGGAAATATTGAATATCAGTGACAAAACATACAGAATTCATCAATGAAAAATAAAAAGGCTCATAAAAAAATAAAAGATCAATTTAAGAACCAACAAGTGTTCAACAAATTAATAATAAAAACTGATTTCATTTTCATGATAAATTAATAATCTAGTCACTGACTAAAGAATGAGTTCCTGAGGTTAAATGCTTCTAGTGAATTTCAGGGACTACATGAAGTCTGGATTGCCTTTCTGTTTCACAGTTTTAGAACAACCAATTTCCATCAGTCTTTTTTTCAATTGAAGATGATAAATCATGATCAAATTCTCGTCATTTCTTATTAGCATTTATGAGTTATACAAAATGTTCTACCATGTAAATGTACTTTCACCTGAAATCCTACTACCACAACAAGGCTATATGGAATTAGATAATTCCTAAATATTACAAATAATGTTCTTCTTTCTTCTATGACAACTATGATTTTCTTAAATCCTATCATAGTAAAGACAACTCAAAAAAATAGGGTGAACTGATGAATGGAAGACTATATATTAAGCTCTTATTATGCGCTAAGCACTAGAAAAATACATATACAAGTATGTGTGTAAATTCATATGTACATATACTTGGTTATTAGAGGAGTTTGAAAAAGAGATTCATGATCATCAGGAGTGGAGCTTTTTGAATGGGGAGTATCAGTGTAAAAGAAACATCAGGGATTACAGTCCAAAGGGAACAGAGAAATTTATCAAACATAGGAATTTAAATAAATCTTATAATACATATGCTTTGTCATTTGAAAAATCATAAAAGAACAAGTAGCACTTTGGATAAACGCTAAGGCAAAAAGCAATGAATCCTAGAAAAAGAAAAAAAAATGGCCTTGTTTTATGCTATTATGTCTCACTCTTGAATCTTTTCACGTATATCATATCCTAAGACAATAACCTAAACATTATTGACCTCTCATCAAAATGACTATATCTGGGGTTTTACAATATTGTTTCACTTACTATAACTGATCCTGAAGATAAAGTGTGATAAGTTTGTGATTAACTGAAGGGCTGGGAACCCCCTACCATAGATAAAATTATGTTGACTGCCTCAATGGACAAGTAGTTTGAGGTTATATTTATATGAAATAATTAATACCATAAACCCATGTCTTATTGTGACTGAATCTACCCTTCACCAAAGGAAATACATATTTCTTTCTTTATTTATTTTTAGTTTTCAACATTCACTTCCACAAGATTTTGAGTTCCAAATTTTCTTCCAATCTCTTCCTTCCCCGAACCCCAAGACAGCGTGCATTCTGATTACCTCTTCCCCCAATCTGCCTTCCCTTCTATCAAACCTCCCCCCTCCCCCATACCCTTCCCTTCTGTTTTCCTGTGGGGCAAGATGGATTTCTATACCTCATTGCCTGTATATCTTATTTCCCAGTTGTCTGTAAAAAGAATTTTTAACAGTTGTTTTTAAAACTTTGAATTCCACATTCTCCCCCTTCCTCCCTCCCCACCCACCCTCATTGAGAAGGTAAGCAATTCAACATAAGTTATACTTTTATAGTCACTCAAACACTTCCATAACAGTCACACTATGAAAAAACTAACTATATTTCCCTCCATCCTATCCTGCCCCCCATTTAGTCTATTCTCTCCTTGAACCCTGTCCCTCCTCAAAAGTGCTTGCTTCCTATTACCCCCTCCTCCCTTTTGTCCTCCCATCTATCATTCCCCCTCCTCTCTTATCCCCTTCCCCCCTACTTTTCTGTAGGGTAAAACAGATTTTCATACCCAATTGACTGTGTTATTTCCCTCCTTCAACCAAATACAATGAGAGTAATGTTCCCTCATTCCCTCTCATCTTCTCCTTCTTCCCCTCCATTTTAAAAGCTTTCTCTTTCCTCTTTTATGTGAGATAATTTACCCCATTCTACCTCTCCCTTTGTCCTTCTCCCAGTACATTACTTTCTCTCACCCCTTAATTTTAGTTTTTAGATAACATCACTAGAAATACATATTTCTTTTTAAAAAGGGATTCCCATTTTTAAGTAACTAAACTTATGAGACCTGTTATGTCTCTGTCCCTTCTCTTATATCAGGATTTAAACAATAGCAAAAAAAAAAAATATCTCCTATCCATGGAACTTTCAGAAGCTACGTGGTAATAGCTAAAATGTTTATTAAATAATTACTATTAGCCTTAATGGATTTCCCATTCTATTTCTCCCTCACAGGTTTCTATATATCTAAGTGGTCATCATTTGGATTATAATATGCACATCAACAAGACTATGAATTAAACTTTATATATTAACACAGAAGCAAATAAACAGACATAAACACATGGTAGTTTTCAGTAGGTTACAGTATGTTGTCCAGAGTGATTTGTAAGTGAAAATTGACATAAAAGATGTCATCCAAGATACATATTTTGCTAGTCACACATTAAGATAAAAGAAAAAGAGATGAATTACCCATGTCACTGCAAAATCCATGATTTTTGTGAAAAAGCTAGAGATAATAACAACCACAATATAACTGCCATTCATATATTTTCATTAAGATTTATAAAACAACCTGGATCTATGGGAAGGCAAGGAACAATCACAGGATAAGAAAACATAGGTGGGTTATGATCTGTACCAATGTTTGTAGCAACATTAAACTGTATAAATATGCATCATTAATACTCAAATACAAGTCACATTATTAAACTAACATTGCTAATCCCTTATAAGTTAATAAATCAATCAGCGTTTATTTAGTGACTTATGTAATCAGCACTGTTTGCTATATGTTTTATAGAAATTTGATTGCAAGAGAAAATAAAGTATGAAATTATGAGCATGTAGGCATTCTATTTTCAAAAACTGAAAAGGAGATCCTAAGTGCAGAAATGCTAACAAGACAACTGATAAAGAATACTTTACCAAAATTTAGTAAATGCATTTTATATATTTATATACATTATTAGTCAACTTGGGAAATTGTATCCATTCAATAAGTAACATGAAGTATACTTCCAAAAATACATTAATAACAGATTAAAGCTTAAATTAGCCCTCAAATTGCACATTTCATCATATATAAAAGTATTATATTTTAAATATTTAATATATTAAATTTTAATATAATTAATTAAATTATAAATAAAATAATTAATATTATATTTTAAATATTTAAATATTATCTTTTAAAAGAAAGAAAAACTAGATAAAACCAAAATGTCAGAATAATGGAAAGTAGCCACACTCCACACCACAACTGCTCCAAACAGATATAGAAAATATACCAGCCCAAGTCCTTATCCAAAAATTCAAGAAAAGGGTGGCTAGATGGTGCAGTGAGTAAAGCGCTGGACCTAAGTTCGGTTCCAGCCTGAGATACTTAACATACACACACAAAAAAAACTAGCCCTGTAACCTTGGGCAAGTTAACCCAATTGCCCTCCAAAAGGCAAAAATAGAAAATAAAATAAAATCCAAGAAAAAAAATCATACTGAGTCATTGTTCTTTAGTCAAGTTCAACAAAGGAAGACACTCAGAGTAGAGTGAGGGCACTGAGAATAGAATCAACGCAAGAACAATGGGAGGAGTTACCAGAGAAGCTGGGCATCAGGGCAGGAAGAGATCTCAAGTGCATCTAATGGAGTTTAGAGTTGGGCATGGTACAAGGAAAGGTGCCCAGTAGCAGGACTGTTGCTTACCCCCAACAATCTGGGTCACAGATCCAGAACTGTGGAAGGGATTTGGACATAGGAATAGTGTCCCAGGGTGAATAGCAGCTGTGGTCCCCTAGGCAGTAAGCTGAGCAAGAAAGAAGTTCAGAAGCAAGCAGCAGCTGTATGGCTCTGACCCAAGGAACTAAGAGGAATGTCAGTTCCAGCTTTCAGTATAGTCTGAGGCATGTAGCTGAATAACAAGAGCAGAAATCTCAGACCAAAGGGGAATCTACAAATCTATCACTCTAAAGCAGGTTTCTAGCAGTCTGATAATATTTGGGTTCATCAGCAGTTTGCTGGAACTTAAATGGGGAAAAGCCTACAGATGTGTTGCCCAAACAAAAAGTCAGGTCACGAACTTGCAGAACTCAGACCAGGAGAGCAGAAATCAGACTTTTTCCTCAATTGGACCACTCTGGGTGTGTTTAAATATTTCAGGTTCCAAGCACGACCTATCCCTGAGAACCAGGAATAACACAACACTCAATACTCCAAGAAAGCAGCAAGAATAGCAGGACATTCTCATCAGAAGGGCCAAGAGCCCGTCCTTCCTAGAACTCTGAAGCCAGGAAGTGGGCTATAAGAATAAGTAAATAAACAAAGAACCCCAACATAAAAAAAAAACTATTGCAGTATCAGGGACATAACACAAAACCAGAAGAAAAGACTTATTGCAATACATCTATTAAAAAAGACTCAATGAAAAACACAGCTTGGATGTAAGTTCAACTAGTATTCCTGGAAGAAAAGAGGCAAGAGATTTTTATTTTTTTAAGAGTTTAAAAAATTTTAATAAATGAAATAAGAATGCTAGAGTGAGGAAATATAAAAGAAATTAGCATACTGGAAGAAAAAAAATTGAAGAAAAGGAAATTAATAGTTTGACATGAGGCAAAAAACCTTAACCAAGCAACAAACTCCCCCAAAATTAGAATAGATCAAATAGAAGCTAATGCCTCTAGGAGACAGTGAAAAATAATTTTTAAAAAGTAAAAAAAAAGAAAATGTATGGTATCTCATAGTAAAAACAACTGACCTGAAAACATGACAGAAGAGAGATAATTTAAGAATAATTTGACTATCTGAAAGTTGTAAACCCCCCCCCACCAAAAAAAGTCTGGAAATCATATTTCAAGAAATTTTAAAAAGAAAACTAACCATATCTCTTAAAACTGGAGGGCAAAGAAGAAATAGAAAGAATCCATCAGCCACCTACTGAAAGAAATCTCCAAAGAAAAACTTTGAGGAACATAATAGCTAAAATACAGTGGTTCAGGTCAAAGAAAAAAAAATACTGCAAACGTCCTGAAAGAATTTAAGAAACTAAAAAGCAATAGTTAGGATCACACAAGATATAGCAATAACCCCTATAAAGGAGCAGAGAGCTTAGAATACAATAATCCAGGAAAAGAATAGACCCATACAATCACAAATAATTTACCCAGAAAAAAATTAGTATGATCCTTTGTCATGCTGATTGTTTAGGCATTTCAGTCTCTTTGTGATCCCATTTGGGGTTTTCTTGGCAAAGATGCTGGAGCTTGCCTAGCCTTTCTCTAGCTCATTTTACAAATGAGGACTCTGAAGCAAACAGGGTTAAGTGGCTTACCTAGGACCACACAGCTAGGAAGGGTTTGAAGCTGGATTTGAACTCAGGAAAAGGAGTCTTCCTGACCTCAAGCCTGGCACTCTATCCACTGAACCACCTAACTGCCCCAAGTATAATCCTACAGAGGGAAAAATAGACTTTAATGAAATAAAGGACTTCCAAGAATTCCTGATGAAAAAACCAGAGCTGCAAATCTTGAAATACAAACACTGGAGTCAAGAGTAATATAAAAAGATAAACATGAACAATCATAAGGAGCTAAACAAGGTTAAAACTATTTACATTATAATATGGGGGAAGACACATCTGTCAGAACCATCAACATCAGGGAGATCACAGAGGGAGCTTCACTAGACAGAGGACTTGGGAATGATTCTGTAATGTTTGATGATTTAAAAAAAAACAGAAAAGGAGGGAAAGAGGAATACACTGAGTGGAGGGGGGATTGATGGAAAAGTTCTCTCATGATAATTGTGGTGAACAAATAAAAGGCTAGACAAGAAAGGAAGAAGGGATGGAGGAAGTAGGTGACAGTGACACTTGAACTTCACTTTCATCTGAACTGGTCAAATAATGGGGAAAATACATAAAGAGTTGTAAGAGAAAGATATTTCACTCAATAGAAAAACATGAAGGAAAGGGAGGAGGAAAAAAAAGGAGAGTAAAAGGGAAGCTAAATTAAGAAAGGCATTAGTCTTAAGCAAAACAAATGCAAAGGATGTGTGAAAGTATTTACAGCAATTTTTTTTTTTTGCAGTGTCAAGGAAGTGAGGCAAAGAAACTGGGGAAGTGCTAACCAGTGAGGTACAACTGAATAAGTTATGGTATACATATAAAATGGAATACTACTGTGCTATGTGAAATGATATAATGAAATGATGCAAAATGAAATGAACAAAACCAGAAGAACAAATCATACAGTGATAATACTGTAAACACCAACAACCTTGGAAGATTTAGAAACTTTGACCAATGCAATGACAAACCACAATTCCAGAGGACACATAATGAAACATATTATCCAACTCCTGATAGAAAAGTGCTGGATTCAGAGTGTAGACTGAGAGATTATTTAGAAATAGCCAATCCATTTTTCCTTAACTATATTTTTCTGTAACATAGTTCCTATTTTTATTTCTTTTTCAATTGGAGGCTAGAGGAAGAGAAAACAGAATACTTTTTGTGTAAAAATATAAAATTTAACTTACAAAAAAGAAAGAAAAAAGGGGCAGCTAGGTGGCACAGTGAATAGAGCACTGGCCCTGGAGTCAGGAGGACCTGAGTTCAAATCCAGCCTCAGACACTTAACATTTATTTGCCATGTGACTTTGGTCAAGTCACTTAACCTAGATTGTCCTCCAAAAAAATTTAAGTAAATAAAAGATATGTTACTTAAAAAAAGAAAGAAAAATAACTGCTTTTTTTTACTCAAAGTATGTTCAAATGGAACAAATTTTAGCTTCCTATTTATGCTTCTTAAAAGTTCATAAATCAACAGCCGAGTAATAATAATTTGTTAAATTGGGATTCAAGTGTAAAATAATTTTGTGTCATTACACATTAGAGAATTCAAAATATATAAGAAATGAAGAATATGTATCTTGAAATAATATTTTCATAAAATATTAATTGTATCCAGGAGTCTAATCAATGTAGGTTAACTTCCATAACCAAAAACCCAGAAAACATCTTAGACAATAAATTCCTAACTTAAATTACCAAAGAGAAAAAAACATTGCTGCCAAAGGCAAATATTGTATTAGAATATAAACTTGTTTGTAAAATCTTACAAAAAAAGGATGACAGATAATTATAGGCAATATCATCTCAGGAAGCAAAGAGAAACAATGAAGGATTAAACCATTTTAAAGAAAACCTGGAAAGATATTAAACTGAGCAAAGCTATCCCAAGGGCGTTTAAGGATAAAAGTAGACTATGAAGAGGACAAAAATGAAAAGTATTTGCAACAAAATAAAACATTGTTATCACTGTCAGAAACAAAAACACTATTAACTTCAACTTTTATCAAGGGCAGTGGTACTACTACCCTTAGATCTTACAATACTAGAATAGAGGTGGTACAAACAAAATTAAAAAGAACAAGAAAGGAAAAGCATCTAGACTGGACCAAGTATACAAAAAAAACCCATGCTAGAATCAATATAATTGTGAAGACATTAAGGGGCCAATATAAAGTATCTTAATAAAGATACTAAAAGCATGGAAAAATGTTAAACCATATTAATAAAAAGTGATGGGGGAAGCTAGGTGGCACAGTGAATAGAGCACTGGCCCTGGAGACAGAAGGACCTGTGTTCAAATTCAGACTCGGACACTTACCACTTATTAACCATATGGCCTTAGGCAAGTCACTTAACCCCAATAGTCCTGCCTTTCCCCCTTCCAAAAAACAAACAAACAAAAACAATAAAAAGTGACTAAAAGAAATATCAGCAACTATTGACATTATTCCCATACTAAATCTTTATGGCAATCATCTATGCATAAACCAAAGGCAACTCTGATAAAGCTATCTATAGAGAACAAGAAAATTATTGCAAGTGATAGTCAACATTTACCACAGTTCTACCATTTCACAATTACCTAAAAAATATAGAGAGTTTAAGATTCCATTGTACTTATTATTTAGTAAGAAAAAGCATTTTGATTCAGTAAAGCTAAATGTTGCTGTATAGGCTCTTCACAAGGTCTTTACAGTACAAATATTAAAATAATTCATGATTCATTAAAATATATGACAAAAAAACCTTTTCAATGATTGATAATAAACAACAGGCAAGGCATGTGCATCACCACTGCACTGGAGGAAGTCTAGCACAGTATTTAGGTTAAAGACTGATTCCTTGTGAATGAGACCACCTTCCAGATGCTCTTGCTCACAAATGACATTGTATATAACTGGACAGACAGTACAGATGAACAATGACCTAGGTCCAGAAGTGAAAAGATAAAAGAATGTGGTTTCTCTTAATTCTGAAAAATTACAAAGCACCCTTACTGCCCCTAGGCTTCCCATGAAAGCAAAGATTCATCTTTTCAAATCTAGTATTCTACCAGTGTTGTTACATAGCACCATTGTTACCTGGAATACAACTTCCTTCAAAGGACTCAACTTGAATAGCACATAGAAGATGATGGAGAGATAAATGGTGGGTATGAACAGGTTATGACATATCACAAAGACATCCAAAGAAGAATACTGGTTGAAGACATCAAGAAACTGAATGATGTGAAGAGAATGATAGGCTGCTCACATGGCTAGAATAAGGGAAAACAGTGGGACAGCCAAAATGTTCTTACTAGTACACTAACAATGTCTGGAAAAATGGAAGATGGCCTCCAAAAGTTATGTGGAAGTCTTGTTTTGAATTTCTGAGGATATAGATAGAAGTCACAGAGAATGTATAGGCCTCATTCATTTGTGAGCTGTATCACTACAGAGAGCTCCAAAATCAGATATTTATATCAATAAAAGGACACTTGGGTTGCATAGTAGATAAAGTTCCTGACCTGGAGTCAGTAAGAACTGAGTTCAAATCTGGCCACAGATACTTACTAGCTCAGTGACCATGGGCAAGTCACTTGACTCTGTCTCAGTTTTCTCACCTGTAAAATGAGCTAGGGATGCCAAGAAATGCCAAGAAAACCCCAAAATGAGTCACAAAGATTCAGACATGACTGAAAACAAGAAAATAACAAAAACAATAATAATAATATAGCATTTGTCTAGGACTATATAAATTTCAAATCAATTTGCAAGTATCATTTATTTTATCAAAAGCCATTTAGTGTGCCTTGAAAGGCCTAAAATCTCTGTAGAAATTAGCTACCTTTCTAAGAAAAAATAGATGCTAAAAGAGAAAGTGGTGAGTAATATTTTTAAAATGTGGAAAGTAATGAAATTAAGGTAAATTCTAAAAAGAACCTTGGAAAAAGTACACTGTACCAAAAACACAACTAAACATATATAGAATAGTTTTAAAGCAACTAGAATTAGGTACAATCTAAGTTGAAAAGTTGTTTGGTTGTTTTGTTGTTGTCATTGTTACTATTGTTTTTTGGGGGGGTGGGGTTGGGAGGGCTATGCTAACTGCCAGCAAAAGGAAAGCAAAAACAAAGAATCATTCACTAAACTTATTTATAAGGCTAACTACAAACAGAGGGGTGCAAAGTACATCAAATGAATGAAACTGTGAGTGAAACTACCAGGATCCTTTAAGGAGGCATGCTCTATGTGAGTACTGTCATTACCAAGAGAAAGGATGATGTAAGCTTAAGAAAGAGACAAGATTATTACACTGGAGAGAGATAGGAAAGATCATGATCTTTAAAATGAACACATAAAAACAGGTTTAAAAACTAGAGGGAAATGAAAGACTATTTTTGTATATAAGATTTGGATTACATTTTAATTGTGTCTTGGTCCTTTTATAAATAAGATTCTGTAAAATAATACTGGAAATTTAAAAGTCACAATCTTTCCCCATCCCCCCTAATATTAATTCCAATAGAATGTTCACTGACAACTCAAGTAGACAGTTGCACTGTGGTTTCAATATTACCTAAGCACAGACTTAATAAATAACTATAACTATATATATATATATATATACATATATACACATATATTTGCATATATGTATATATAAAACCATTGGGGTTTTTATGAAGCAGAAATTTGCCTTCCATTTTAAAAATGCATAATTGAATGACATATGTCAAATAAAATCATATACAAACAAAAAACAAACCAATATAACAAAACAAAGTTCACAGTCCTTCTGATACTGATCCCAATGAATTAATCTCATTCTTTCTTTATTTTAATTCATTGTTTAAAATTCTGTCCCAGGTTACAGAAACATAAAATATTATTACTATTTAAAGCTAGGAGATTTGATAGTACACAAGGTGTTAGGTCTCCAAAACCAACTAATGACACACTCACAAATAAACAAAGAATGTACAAGTTTTTTATATTCCAATGGGACATTTGATCTATGGAATGACTCAGCTATGATTTCAGAAACTCATATCTTTATATTCTTTTTGTTTTTGACAGAATGATGTTTTTAATTCATTTCAAGGTTGCTACAAGGTAATAACTACATATTCTGGCTAAATGGATTAAATAACTATTTTTTTTTTTAATGAAGCATAACAACAGACAGGACTTTGGCACTTGTTCTATATAGTCTCTTCACAAATAGAATTCCTGAGATGACTTATTTCTCAGTGTGCTGTGCAAAATCTTATATAAATATTGACCTACAGCACAGTGCCCTCTGGTGCACACAAAATAGAAAGTAAACCTTAAAGTAATATAATGTGCTCGCGCCCACACTCATACACACATACATACATACACACGTCCACATTCTAAACCAATTCTATCTTATTTTGGAATTTAAATTCATTAAGTAGTAATCTACTGATTTAAAAAGTTTCATATAAAACTATTACATGAAATCCAAGCAGATGACCACTTGTGTATTCCTCTAGTCTATGGGTTAATTGGATTTGGGGAAATGGCAGGTAAAAGTACCAATCAACATTGGATGAAAACATTAACTTCTTTTCTGAAACATACCCAAAATCAGATGCAAAATAACAATTGAAAATCTTATTTTCTAGTTCATCTCAGTCTTGATTATTTCCTTTTCTGCTGTCTTTCCTTACCTTTTTCCCCACCAAAACCTTTGAAGTCACCAGCATGTTTATGTATTGAGGCTGCAAATTCAACATCTTAAGAGGATTCATACATCAATAACCAGCTCAGAATATTTTTCCATTTGTGTAGTTCTTGCAAATCATAAGGGATAAAGTCAAAATAATTAATATTAAAGAGAAGTAGAGCTCCCAGATTCCACAGCTATTTACTTTTTAAAAAAATTTTGGCAGCTTGGGTGGGGAGGTGAAACATTCTAGAATTTGTGAGGCACAAGTGGTCACTGCCATTCACTTTGTTTTCCAAGTACTTTTAAATAAATACTTTTAAAAAGGAGAAAACATGCCTGTGGGATACAAAATATAACAGCTACATATATACTTAGCAATGATGATTTTTCTAGGGTTATGTGATTTAGTCCCCCATCTGAAACTTTCCCTTAAAGAAATCTGTCATTATTTATATACAACTTCTAGGATGATATCTCTGTAATTGCTTTCCCTTTGCTTCATACCTGTAAATCTTGTATCTTGTGCTAAATCCCTGCCGGCTTCTGTCCACAAAATCTGTGTATTCCTGTGAGCGATGGAAGGGTCCCTTATCAGAGAGGAGCCAGTCGAAGGGGCTTGTGGCATGCTGATCCGAAACAGCAGCAACTGCTAAAACCCAGCAATGAAGACTCAGTGCTATCCACTCCCATAGAGCCATCAGAGAGAGCAATTCAGCACCAGCACTGCACCGCCATATCATGCTTCCACAGGGTACTTAGAGCCTTCATTCTCTTAGCTTTCCCTCAACACCTAGACAAAATACACAGGCAATTAGTTAGCCCCTTAGAAGCTCAGACCATTCCTTACTATCAACTTAAGGATGTGAAATCCTCTTTTGTTTTAACTTTCAATTGGCATCAATCTCACTAAATTAAATGATAGCATAGCTTTGGGGTATTTAGCGCAAAATAATTTTTTTTTAATTGTGAACTTTTTTTCCTAAATGTTTGCTTTTCTTCTGTTTTTACTGAAAAATAAAATCACCATGCTACACTGATATAAAATGGGTCAACCAAAAAGCCTTAACAACCTACCTATTGTGATTATTTAGAATCACACAATGATAGAAGGTATTTGGTGCTACAATACTCTTCACAATTTGACACACTTGCACCATATGTTTTCATATGACATGTATCTTTAATGTATCATTCATTAGCAAGGATGAAACGGGGAACTTTTAAAATTTATACAGCGATACAACATTCCCTGATGCTTTAATTTCAAATGTTTCTTCATATTGTAAAATATAGATCTTTTTCTTTGTATATTTCATGGATAGGATTCACCATAAGAAAAAAATGGAATGAGTTATATTCTATAAACTTATTTCCACATCTTACAAAACCATGACATAAGAATTAGTAGGACAGCTGCAAGATGTTGGAGGGTTCCATCAAGAGTACATAACATGCGCAGTGAGTAAGAGCACCGGCCCCGCGTCGGGAGACCTGGGATCGGTTCCGGCCTCAGATACTTGGCACCCACACAAAATAACTGGCCATGTAACCTTGAGTAAGTTACTTAACCCCAATTGCTTATTAAAAAAAAAGAGTACATAACATGAATATATATGTGTGGACATGCGTATATGGATGACTATACATTTTCTTCCCACGTTTCTTTAGAAATATTAGTTCTATCCCATTTGCTTAAAATAAAATGATTAAGTTTATGGCTGCATCTTAATATTACACATTTATCTGTATTTTATATATACAAATATGCACACTTATAAAATTCATATACAAACACATAAAGGGAGACAATACAGATTATTTATATAATAGACCACACATAAAAATCATGTAATTACGAAGAAAAATATTAAAACTGTATGCACTTAGAAATTCCCTAATTTAAAATGAAGTGAAATTTTCCTAATCTACCATTAGTCAGTAAAGCAAACTTTTAACTTCTCAAAAATTCAAGTAAGTAGACATTGAAACTTGACTCTTTTTATTCTAATACCTCATGCATTTATTAATTTTATTTTGGGCTCTTAATAAATAAGTTATAAAATGGGATTTCTCTAAACAAATATTCCACTAGATTATTCTCACTCAATCCTTTTTTCGATGCTAGAACATACTCTTGTCAAGCCACTTGCATGCTTATCCTCCTTTGCCTTATTTCACCTTTATTTTTCTGTTAGGGAAGGTAATTGTGGAATAGTTTTCTTGTTGCTACCGTTTTAAAAGAATAAGTAGAAGTTAGAAAATAGATGGAGGTCAATTAAGAAAACTCACAGATTTAGTCCATCATTCCTTCTCTAATTCTTTTTCACACATAAATATAGGTGAGTGACTGTACGTATGCACACTCATATAGACCAAACTTGTGATTTCACTGGCATAGGAAATTCCCAGATGAAAGCACACACACACACACACACACACACACTCACACACACACACACACACACTCACACACACACACACACACACCAAATAGGAAGAATAGGATTGAAAAAGACAGCACACACACACACAACTGTTTTAAAAATATTTTCCTAAAGATCATGTGCAGGATATCATTCTGCTGCAGACTTCACATTGCCTTTTTCTTTGTAACTCTATAATGCAGTTATCATGCTATATTAGTGGTATCTGTGTTAATGTCCCTCTCCCCCCCCCCACTCAAACTCCCAAGACTCATGAGAACCTGAACCATGTCTTGAATCTATGTTCTGGTCATGAAGCCCTGCCATGAATCAAACTTGTCACATTGTTGCTGTTACCCCTCATTTGCTCAGGGCTACAGCTCACTATGTAGTGATTGGTATAAATATTGAGTTCTTCCCAAACTGTGCCTGGTTGCCCCACTAGAAGTGAGGTTCCAGCACATAATTCAAGTTTCCCTCACTCTGAAATTAAACTTCTGTTTGATTCCTGACTCTCTTGTCTCTATCCTCCTCTGTTCAGCTCTAGCCACCCACAGGTTAGAGGTTGGTTCCATCTGGTTTATAGTATCTACCCAAGATTCTAACATGACATCTTGATAATATAAAATTAATTCAAGAGAGGGTTCAGGTTCTCAGGGTTTGGGGAAAAACATTAGCACATACATCCCTAATATAATACGAGAACTACATTAGGGTGTCACAAAGCAAAAGGCAGAACAAGTTGGGAAAGCTTCATGAAGGAGGTGGCTTTGGCGTAGGACATTTAATTCTAAGTAGGACTTCAACAGGCAAAGATGGGAAGCGAGGGTTGCATAGAGAAATGCTTGGGCACATTATGCCTTATATTCAGAAAATGGCCTATTTGCCAAAAAGATGAGTCTTTCTGCAAATGGACCAATTAGTCCTTAAATATAAAGAAACATTTATGGCCTTTCAAAATAAATTAGGTTCATTGACTGTGACTTCAGGGAAACACAATAAAACAAATCAATGATATTCAATAGAAGGTGCTGCTGAGACAGCCTTTGAGAACCTGGCTTCATCAGTTAGAAAAGCAGGAAAGAATAATTTAACTAGATCTCACCAGAGCAAGTGGTTTGTTTTCTTTTTTATTCTACTTATTACAAGAAAAAGTAACTTCATATTTGCATCTTCTCTTTCAAAGTATATTAATGTTTCTGTTTTGAATGGCAGATGTTTTTCCACATTTGGCATGGTCTAATAGCCACACTTATCTTGGCAGTAGCCAATTTTGCTAACAGCTTGGCTTCAAAATATAATTTCTATATGCACAACTGATTTTAAAAAAACCACAGCAGTAGCATAAGCCCAACTAATATCCCAACTTGGAATGAAGGATTGCAGAAATGAACTTTTGTAGCCAGAGTGGCCTTGGAAAGGAAAGGAACACAAGGAAAGGAAGATGGAATAGTTACTGAGAGGAACTCCTATACTTAGACCAAAAATACATATTCATTAATCACCTATTATGGGCCAAACACTGTGATAGGTACTGAAGATACAACTACAAAGAATAAAATCTGTCTCCGGAGACACAACACATACACATATTAGTACACAGGGAATAATTATATGCAGAATAAATATAAATACAAGGAAGGGAGAAAGGGTACTAACAGTGGGATGGGAAGGAAGAATCAGGAATGGCTTATGTAGGAGGTAGGGTTTGAGCTTCATTTTTAAGGAAGAGATGTATTCTGCAGCAGAGGTGAGGAAAAAGTATATTCTAGAAGTGTGGGATAGCTAATAAAAGTTATGGAGACTGGTGATGGAGTGTCATTTGTGAAGTATTTCAAGAAGGCCCACACCATCAAAGATCCAAGTTGGGATGGCTAAAAATTGCTAGCTAAATTATTAGAAGAAAGGGAGGGAGAGGTAAAAAAAATATATATACTCTACTGTTTCTGCATAAGTTGGCTAATAAACGAGTCCATGTGCAAAGTTCTGGTATTCTGTGACTAGAAGGGTGGAAATCAGGAAAACAAATAGAGTTGTATTTAAATAATCTATGAAGACTTTGAGCTCTTTAAAAGAGTATGAGATCCTGAAGGGCAGGGGTTATATTGTTTTTTCTTTGTATATACAATGACTAGTTCATCATTAGACACAACAAATGTTCAGTGAATGTATGAATAGAAAGAAATATACTGTTTCATGCAAAAAAACAACACAAGGATTTCCTTTTTTTGTAAAGTGAAGAATGGCAACACATATTAAAACTTCTCTGCCCATCAAAGTGATAATTCCAGATAAGTGTCAAGGTTGAGGACTGTATACTCATCAATTATCCATTACCTCTAGACAAATTCAAAGCAACAAAGACTCACTTGATTCAAGCTCATCATTTAGATGACTTGAGACCTGTGTATTCTCAAAGCCACCACAGAAGTATTTTACTAAACATGCAAATTACTAATAATTATTTGAATTGGATCCTTTTCATGATGGAGATGTGATAATTTCTTAGTGGAACTTATTTAGACAAGTATCACTCAAACATTTGTCACAGTATTAACAAAGAAATGTCAGTTCCAGCTAAAATGGCACATATACAAACAAAAAGTGGTTTAAGATGGTGAATGGAAAACTAGCATGTGACTTAGGACATATGAGTTCTCATCCCAACTCTGATACTTACAAGCTGAATTACTTTAGGACAGTTCTGCTTTCCAAGCTTCCATTTATTTCCTCATCTTTAAAATAAGGAAATGCCATTAGATCACCTCATATTTATCCTCCAGCTCTAACATTTCAAGACTATAAAATTTATATATTAATATTAATCCTTTTATTAAAAAGTCATTAAAATCAATCCTTCCACATCAAGGATCAAATATAGATTCCCAAAGAAGAGTAAAGATGAAAAGTTGTTTATTTTGGGCAGGGAGAAATGTGGCATAGCAGAAGACATTAGAAAATTAGAAAATACTGATGCATCAGTATATTTTCTTCTACCTATAAAACTGTTATGAGGATAATCAGTCACACACACAGATGTCTGTAATGAAAACATGAGAAGGAAAAAGGAAGTGCTTTCACAGATGATTTTCTATAATAGTCCATATCTGCAGAAAATCACATAAGTATATGTGAGGTGTGAAGACTAGATTCTACTGTGTTTATTATTTATTGATTACAAAATGCATATGACTTGGTTTGGAAAAGCTAATATTTGAAATCTCTTCAAAAGGTCTCTCTTAGGTATAAAATAAGTCCATGATAGATACAACCATATAACTTTGTACAACTCCTCTAAGGCATCAAGTGGTGATGTGTTTACTAAAGGATTTCACAAAGGATGGATGTCATTTGTCATGGAGCATGCTCTGTGAAAAAATATCCAAATAGAATAAGAATTTCTTATGAATGGCGAGAGTATTCAGAGTCTCCAATCTGAAATGACATTTGTTGACTATTTTAAATCCAAGAATATGATACGAAATCTCCTGAATGATATTGGAAGTCATTCAAAAGACTGGCTTAGTAATATATACAAAGGAAAAAAAGTATATCTTATTATTCAAGATATAGATTATATATACATATACATACACACGTGCAATACACATATATGTGTATGTATATATACACATACAAATAAACATGTGTATGTGTTGAAGATGGGCAATGAACTGAGGTCAGAACTGAATAGGAAGGGAAATGTTGGATTTTATTTGGAAAATAGCATAAGGCTATTTGTCCCCAAGCTACTCCCACTCACAAAACCTATTGTTTTACACCAATATTCTCCTAGTGATGCTTCTATATGGTTGTGAATCTTAAAAAGTCATTATTTCAGAAAAATCAAAGTCATAGACAACCCAAAGGGAAATAGAAAGACATTGGGGACAATTAGTTTGCAGTATATTAAAACTAACAAGCTATATATGGGGAAAATGGCTTAAAATTATCAAAGACGTGGTTGGTCATAGATAAAAATATTCAGAGGGAATACAAAGTTTACACTGATATCCATAAAAAATTCAAAAGACCAATAGAAGAAAGGGGCAGCCAGGTAGCACAGCGAGTAAGAGCACCAGCCCCAGAGTCGGGATGACCTGGGATCGAATCCAGGCTCAGACACTTAGCATCCACCCAGAAACACCTGGCCATGTAACCTTGAGCAAGTTACTTAGCCCCAATTGCTTAGAGGTGGCCAGGTGGCTCAGTGAGTAAGAGCACCGGCCCCAGAGTCAGGATGACCTGGGATCAAATCTGGGCTCTGATACTTAGCACCACACCCAGAAATAACTGGCCGTGTAACATTGAGCAAGTTACTTAACCCCAATTGCTTTAAAAAAAAAAAAAGACCAATAGAAGGTCTCCACTGGATTATTACCTATTCTTCTATAAGAAGACATGTATGAGAGAGAATTGCAAATCAAAACATTACCACACACACTAGCTAAGAACCCACAACTATTAGATTCATCTTTTGAAGAATTAAAACAAGAAGTCACCAAGTCTTAATGAATCCTCTGTCTTATCAGTCAATAACTATTGAGATACTTATATCCTATTTTTAATTATCATTCAGAAAACAGCATCTATAATATGATTTATACTATTCATGCTATATTTGAGCCATTTTTCTCCCACCTTACCGGTCTGTTTCTCATCCTTTCATTCAAGAAATTCCTATTTCAAGCAATGAACTATGCTTATGAAGGGTGTGCAAATATAAACAAAAATAACTAAAAACCAAAACCAACCAACTTCTGACATCTTGGAACTTACAAATATTACAAAGGCATCTTTATTAGAAAATTTAAAAGTCTAAGTTATGACAATTATTTTTTGCTGTTTTATCAAAAACAGCAATGATATTAATACAGAATTGGAAGAAACTTAACAGTTCATCTCATTTTCTAGAGGAAAAATTTTGAAACAGAGCTGAACTGACTTGCCCAAAGATCATTCATTTCTAGGTTTCCTAATTCCTCCTAGTCTGGTAATCTATCAGCTATAACAGAGTGCCTCTGTACTGCCCAAGGCTGATTCTATAAAACAATTTCATAAAATAATAGTTTAAGTCTTTTGCAAGACTCTAAAACGTGGAGTTTTAGAGCTGGGAGGGATATTAACAATGATCTGGTCTACTTTCTTCCTTGTAAAGATAAAGAAAGTGAGGTTGTAATGCTTTTGATCAAATATTTAGTTACTCTCTAGTGACAAAATCAGGAATACAGCTTTGATCTCCTGAAAGCTAGCCTGGTGATCCTACGACCACATCCAAGTATTTTATAACTATGAGCCCTGGGCCTGGAGTTGGCAAAACCTGAGTTCAAATTCCGTCTCAGACATTTACTAATTGTGAGAAACTGTGCAAGTCATTTAACCTCTGTTTGGCCCAGGTTCTTCATCTGTAAAATGGGGATAATAATAGCATCTACCTCTGAAGGTTATTGTGAGAATCACATGAGATAGTAGTTGTAAATGTGTTTAGCACAATGATTGCCACATAGTAAGTACTACATAAAGATTAATTATTATTATTAGTCAAGTCTCATTTATGAAACATTCAATGTTAGGGATGAAAAAAATATTTGATATAGAAGAAAAAAATCAGTACAGATCATTATTCCGGAAATGTTCCTTCTTTCTATCATTGTTCTCTTTACTATTTTCCTTATTTGTTAATGTTAGTAGTATCAATTAAAATTTGAATTTAAGAAAAGACAAAGTTGTAAACCCCCCCAAAACAAAGTTGTCTCTTAAAATCATCCATTAAAATATTGAGGAATATTTAAAAAGCAACAACTATAATTACCAATATTATAAAGCCATTATACTTTTCCCATAATGATGTCATCATTATCATGATTATAGTTAGTAAAAATATAAGATATTTTCCATTCCAATAATTTCTTTCACATACTTCACCTGAGGAACAAACTAAGCATGAGTTCCTCTTATCAGGAATACAGAATAACAAATAACATATTTATTATCATGTGGAAGATTTTGAAAATATTAAAGTTAAAAGTACTCTTTTTTTCCTAGATGAAAAGTCAAAACCAGTGATAATCCTGGAAGGAATTTTTTTGTCTCCCACCAATTTTTATTTGTTGTTTAAAGTACTGTATTTTTATGACACTTTAAATTCAACTATTTCTTCTAACATCTCTAGAAAATGGATAATGTAGGTATTATTCCCAATTTTAAAATGTGAAGACAGATAGGTTAAAGGGTTTGCCCATAGGTAATAAGTATGGAAGCCAGAATGTAACCCTAGTTCTTATGACTTTAAGTACCCATGCATTATACTCCCTTACTGATTGTAATTGCTCGCTAACATTTTTATAACTTATGTTCATTGGAAGTTACCTCTAAGTACTCTGATAATATCAATAATGAATCATTTTAGGATAAGAGCTTACTCATAGAATGGAAGTGAGAAGCATCACATGAGTTGATCTAAATTATTGCAAACAAATCACCATTAGTATGAACATTATGGAAGACTGCACTGAGTAACCTGTATGCTATTCAGAGAGAGAGCAATGCTGTAGGAGTCTGACCTCTTAATTTAATCAATCATATTATAAAATGGACCACCTGAATTACTATAACCTCCATTTCAATCAAGAGAGTAACAAAATCTGCCAGTGTAAAAATGATGCAGGTGGTAGCTGGTGATGTGAGGCATGATATTTCAGTAAAGAAATGCCTTGTAATATTTTCCTGAAATACAATAGCAGATTTGTGATTAAGGTCAGATTTCTTCCTGGCCCCTAACAGACTGGATAATGGAAGTGGATATGAGGGTCACTTCTAGCATGTATTCATTGAAGCACAATTTTGAAGGGCTATCGTCCAAAAAGTTGGGAATATATTTCAAAGATATTTTTATAATCCTACTTGATGATTAGGTGCTTTGGGGTTAAGGAAAGAAGATAGCCATAAAGGTGTTGTTTATCTATCACAATGGAAAGCTCAAATAAATTGAACATATCCAAACCTTTCTGGACATAATCTATCCTATAATTGAAATAAATTGCTTACTTGTGGATTTATATTACTTATTACTCTCTGTATACAGTCGCAAATGTGACTTTGGAGAATATATAGAAAGGAAAATATTTTAAATGGAAACTGGAATAATTCTTATAAAACATTTGTCATGATCCATCTTTTTTTATTTCTAAGGTGCATATTTGAGGGATAATAAAAATATTTCACATTATTTGATGATATCCCTAATGCAAAAACTCACTCTCTCTCTCTCTCTCTCTCTCTCTCTCTCTCTCTCTCTCTCTCTCTCTCTCTCTCAGACACACACACACACACACACATATGTCATGTACTGTTTATTCCTAGAGTAAAGGAGTCATCATAGCAGGAGGTAATGTATATGAGGTTAGAAGTTATATCTTACCAAATCTTTGTAAATTCCCAGATTTTAACATTTTTTTTCTACGTATAGTTGTGCATCACTGACCAGAAATCATTTCAAAATGATTCAAGTCAACTGTTTTTATCAATTCAGCAACCACCCTTCATGGATCTATCTTAGACCTGGAAAAAGTCAGTTTCTGTATTTTTGGACTAAAATCTTATTTTCTTCTTTATCATCTTTTTGGAAATAAGATAGTTGACAGGATTCCTACATATTTCACTAAGACAACCTGTGCTACTTCTGTGTCTTCTGTATATGAATGGAAGGAATTTCTACTTATCCACTAATATTTATTATTGTAATTTTTATG
This sequence comes from Petaurus breviceps papuanus, assembly GCF_028583685.1. Taxonomy (NCBI): domain Eukaryota; kingdom Metazoa; phylum Chordata; class Mammalia; order Diprotodontia; family Petauridae; genus Petaurus; species Petaurus breviceps. Next base: position 12,443,303 of record NW_027187372.1, read on the forward strand.
CTTGGTTTTATGAGGAGAATTAATTTGTTTTGAATAGCAGTGTAAAAGTTCAGACTTGCTTTAGAATTGCACTCATGGAATCCTTCAAGTCATTTAACTTTGCTAAGCCTGTACATCAGTTTCCTACTCTTTATTTATTTTAGCTGATGGGGCAATGCAGTGTCCCTGAATTACAACTTTAAGTGTTTTCCATCTTAATGAGAGTTAGTATTTCTCTGGGGAGGGAATAGTGTTAAAGGAACTAATCTCCTGCTTGATCTTGTCAATAAAATCTTGTCTTACCAATAAAGGGGAACTGAAGTGTGAGCATCTGACAGTAGGACTGATTGGGGAAGATACAGGAAAGTAGTTGAGACTGAGAAGTATTCCATTCCTTGGTACATCTATCTTAAGAGTAGGAAACAATAAAACAAAAGATCATGAAAAATATACTTTAGTATATATGGCTCAAATCTCCTAGAGGAAGACTTTCTCAATCCCTCTTACTCCTAATGACTTCCGTCTATTATCCCTTATTTATTGTACATATAGTTTGTTCATACAAATTTGTTTCCTTATTTTCTCACTCATTAAATTGTAATCTCCTTGAGCATAGGGGCTGTCGTTTGCCTCTTTTTGTTTCCTCTGCACTTAGCACAGTGCCTGACACATAGTGGGCACTTAATACATTCTTACTGACTTAAAACTGAATTGAATTAAACACAGTGGAAAACTGATGGAAAAACTCAAGAATGGAATTTCTATAGTCCAGTCACCATAAGGTCCAATTTTCTGGATGCACTCCAATTTGTTTATGTCCTTCTTAAAGTCAGGCACCCCAGATGTTTTCTGATCAGGTCAGTGGATGTTGCCTTAGTCCTCTTTTAGTATAAATAAATTTCATAAGCTTTCATAGTTATCATATCACACTGTTGCCTAATATTGAGCTCAAAGTCCACTAAAACCTCATAACTTTTTTTAATATGAAATTTATATAGCCATATCTCCCTCATCTGGTGCTTGTGAAATTGATTTGTTGAAGTCCAGTACAGAACTTTATATTTAGCTCCACTAAATTTCATATTATTAAATGCAGTTTCTCACTTTAGAAATATTTTCTCTCCTATATTCCAAAGTACTACTTCTCTGCTGTGTTTATATCATCTACAAATTTTATTAGCATTGTATCTATGCCTTTATCCAAGCCATCAACAAAAAATAAATAAACAAAAACAGAGGGCCAAAGCCAGATCCCTGGAGCATCCCAGTGTCTAGATTGACTCTGCAAGATCTCTTAACATACATGATCCTTTACTTCACAGAATAACTATTTCAAAAAATCCATAGGCTGAATTTCAGAGCTGAAGGACCCTAGAGACTCCATCTACTCTAACCTCCTAATATTATAGATTTGCATCTAAAGCTGAATATCAAAAAAGGTTAAGTGACTTGTCTAAGGTCAAACAATTAGGTAGAGGTAGAATTTTGACTATGCAGAATCAATGTTAACTCTTTCTCGGTCCTGTGATATTTAGACTATATAACAATAAATTCTGGCTAGGCAAAATGTTTTCTCTTTTGTCTTCTGTTATCAAAATCAAAGCATATCTGTCTTAAAAAGGTAAAATCCCAATGGAATGAGTTGAAAATTTGTGACAAAAAGAGAAAGTCACAGACAAGATGGCACTGGAAGAGCTTTAATTGCACTTTCAAAATTTATGGCTTCCATATCTTCCTTTCGTTGCATTCCTTCATTCTCCTGCATTCAAAAATGGGCTTCTCTATTATCGGATGCCACAGTAACAGCTACAGGAATTTAGCTCCCCCCCCCACCTTAACTTTTGTTTGGGTATAATATGTAATAAAGTAAAACTGTAATATCAAAACCTAACAGTAGATGCTGCTAATAAATTATGTAAAATTACCTGTGTGCTTAAATTCAGGGATGTAGGGTATGTGAAATTAATTTACATCATTAGTACTTTAAGTTCAAATTTCAATAAAAAGAACATTTACTTAAAATAAAACCCATCTACATATGCATCATTCTTATGGGGGGGGCAGACTGGGACTAAAAATTGACTTGTTATTCAACAACAACCATTCTATCAAGAGATAGAAATTAAAGTAGCTACCTTATAGACATGATTTCAGCCTTTTTATGGCATTACACTCACATTACCACAAAATTTCGGAGGTTTTTTTTCCTCCAAAAGACAAGATGTTCAGATTCACAGCAAACAATATACTTATCATGTCGGGACTACTGACATTTCTAATTATACAAGTGTGATTAAGCAATGGAATATGTACATTTTGTCCAAATGCTAGTGGACTGAATATATTCTAAATATCCAAGAACAAACCAGTGGCCAATTATTTGTCAATTTTCTACTTGTAAACAGAAAATCTAAAAAGTCCTGAATATCTATCTTCTTCTCCCTATGTCCACATTCTCCATTCCTTCAGCTATGTCATAGAACAGGAAATGTGTGTGAAAATGGACAGAACCTATTAAAACAATCTTTCACAAAGAGAGTAATAAGAAATGTTTGGGGAAACAATTTATCTTAGATATAGAATTCTTACTACAAAAAGCTGATTATGAATAGCATTTTTTAAAAAAAGGTAAATATATGAAATCAATTTGTCCAACTGATGAGTAAATTAGGAGTTGTTGATACTCAATTTGGTTGGGTAGTAACCAACTTATTGTAAAACTCAAGCAAATTCCAAAAAATTCTCTACAAAATCTAAGAAGCAACAAAGCACAGAGATGGTTGGCCTTCAAGTTAAGTTCATGCCCTGCTTCTGACAAATGATAACTATATGACCCTGTGCAAATCACTTAGTCTGTTAGAGACTCAGGAAATTCTCTAACATTATAAATTGAAGACGTTACTAAACTGCAGTGTTAGAAGGGAGGAATGAAGGGGGGATACTCAAAGGGAATTCTCCACACCAATAAAATCACAGGTCCCGACAGACCAGTCTTACCAGGTAGTTGTGAAACATATCACCATTTTGTCTTTTTTTTTCTTTTCTATCATAAATGCACTAGATCTAATCTATTTCAATCGTCACTCTTAGAGTTGTCATTGATAAGGTACAATGTTTTACATTAATAACAACAGGATTTCATAGAAGTGCTAGTTTTAAGTGTCAATCAGAACTTTTCCACAACAGTAGTCAAATGGGAGTAAGTTTATAAAAGCAATAGCAATAAAATTTTCTTTGTTATTTATTCCTATTGTTTTTAAAGTTCATCTTTGTTCCTTAGTTTTCAGAGTTGATAGAACAAAGAATTTAAAGATATGTTTTCATCATAAAGATATATATGTGGGATTTTAAAATAGCATTTGACATAAAATTCACAAAGCTTTAAAAACACAATAAAAGGAAAGGTAACTGATGTTAGGGGTCTTTTTAAATGACTAAAATACTTAACACAGTTTCAAAACAAAACAATAATTCTTCAGTCATAATCAAAGTGAAATCAGTGGTTGATTTCAGATTTCTAAGTCTTCTGACAAAAAGTGATATGATTCAAATTACATAAAAATGAAGATTTTATCTTTAAAGTATAAATACATATGGATACATACCTATGTGTCTGCATGCACATGAAAAGAAAATAAGACTCTTAAGGTAACTAAGAAAAATAAATTTAGGTGAGGGCATATTTTTAAATATTTTTTTTAATATTCAGATATTTTAAGTGATTTGGACACTTTCAAAGGATGGTGACCAAGGTGATGACCAATATGGAGAGAGGACCCAAAATTATGAAAAAATTTTGAAGGAACTAGGGATGCTAAAGCTGGAGAAGGGAAAATTAAATAGGACCGTGAGAGCTGTCTTCAAATATCTGAAGGTGAGTAAGTAATTAGATCTTTTCTGTGGTGCTTCAGAAACCACAACCAAGGCTAATGAGGAGAAGTCTTCAGAAGACAGATTTCAGTTGACCAAGATGAAAAGCAAACTCCTTAAATAGAATAGAATAGGCTAACTCATAAAGTGGTGAGTTTTGCATTTCTGGAAGGGCTCGATTTATAGACCGAATTAGAAATCTGGATTTTACTGCCTCTCTTCCAACTCTAATATAACAGATTATAACATATAATGATTGCATGATGGGGTCGCTTTTCTGCTTTATACTAGTAATAGAGATCAAGTCCAGATTTACTGGTAATTTGACAGTATGTAATAAAGAATAACAAGGTAGACTCAGAGACAGAAGACATGATTTCAAATCCTCTCTCTGATGGTTAGTAGGGGTATAATCATAAAATACATGACTTCTCTGATTCCTCACTGAATCACTGGAAATAATGGAGCCTGAAATACTTAGCTCACAGAGTTGTTGTGAGGCTAAAATGAAATAATGCATGCAAACTTCTAAGTGGAATATATATATATAATTATTATTATTATTAGCAATTAGAGAAATGTGAAATTCAAAGCATTAAAAAATAACTGGTTCCTGTTCATATCTTATATGAATCCAAAGCTATCCTACCCATGGAAACTTCAAAACCCAACATAAATAGAAAAACATTAGCTTTCACATTATATATGATACCAGAAACCAAACATCCAATTAGATATCAGTCATCATAACTGTTTGTTAAAGCAAATAATTTTCCTTTTCTTAAAATTATCATACTTAACACAGAATTATTTGGAGAATCAAATTAATATCATTTTTTCTATGAAGTTGGAAAGCTGTGGGGTTTTTCCTGTTCTGGAAATGCTCCCCCACACATACCTCCTCCCCCATCCCTTTGTTGCTGTTTGTTTTGATTTTTCTAAGGCCTAGTGATTTGGTCTTCTTAACCACTAACCAGTGGTTATAAAACAGTTTTCTTATAAAAATCTTAGAAACAGAATCATTTCTTATGATGTTTTTCAATTATTCTGGAAATAAATTTTTAACAGGTCTAAGTGACAGATCCAAATCCTAGAGGCAAGATTCAGATTTTTTTTAATTACCTAAGTAACATACTCACTTACAACATATCTTTTATGTTATATAAGGAAAAGGAGAAGGTGAAAGAAAATCATTGATTATATGAAATTAATATTTGTGAAATCTTGAGTGGACAATTTAATTATAAAATTTTACTCTTAGGCTATTAAACTTGACTATTTCTAATATTGCTTAGAAGGTATTAATAACTGATAAGATTGCTTCTTCTTCTGTATAAATAAATTTGAGGGGTTACCTGACTTTTTGAAATTGCAAAAAACACTATGGTACTAAAGAACATACATCACTTGATACTTTTGTCTCCTCCTGAAACTTTCTGGTTGATTGTTGTACTAACTCGTTTTTGACCTCTCTTATACTGCGGAAGATGATATTATCAATTTGTTTTCACATCTGAATGAAGTTCTTAAAAGTTGGATATTAAAGAAGATGATTTATGATATATGAGAGCACAAGGGCACCAAAAAAATGCTGTCTCCAATGTACAAGTTACAGGGCAAATAAGTGGTTATACACCTAACCAGAAAGTGGCTTTAAAAACTGTTGGTTTACAATCTTTTATTTTTATACAATCTTTTATTTTGAAACTGATTCAGTGCAGGGGCCTTTTTTCCAAACTGTTTAGTATGTATAGACACAGCCTGATATGTTATAGAAGGAAGATTAAATTATATAGGGACCAGCATTCTAACCTCAAGAATCAGAATGTAGAAATGAATACTGTTTTATGGAAGACAAGGCTATATTTCAACAGTTCAGTATCTCAGAAATAATTTTTCAAATTAATAGTGACAAGCATCTGTAAAAGTTTTTTTTTTAATTCAGCTCAATCTAAAATGGTTGGCTATGATTTCTGTAGAAATTATGATGAATAATCTTTTTAAAAGCACAAGCACTGAAACACACCAACAACCTTCTCTGACAATTTTCCTAATGGAATTTTAAAGGACTTTACCATATGGGGACTGTTCCTTTTTGTGATTTTGTAAAGTATAAGGTTATAATACACTTTAGTGTAATGTTCACATATTTATTAATTCATTTAATCACTAAATATGGATTTTATAGATTTTGTGCATTGGAATTTTGACAAAGTATCTCTCTTTGCCTCAGTTTTAGACCATCTATATCTGAGTGTTCTTAAAAAGGCTCACCCATCAGAGAGTGAAATTTTGAGTGCTTAAAGAGTTCCCAAAGGAGGAAATTTCAATAAAAAAATATTACACAGCAAAAAGTTTATGTTACACTCACCCTCACATCTCTCTGCCTAACAGTTATTTATAACAGATTTTTAAATTTAGTCTCTTATTTTTCCAAGAAAAAAAGGAGCCCATTCATTGTGATTGAGAAGAAAAAGAGGAAAAGCATAAATAATTCCACTACATGTCACTCTTCATTGCTAAATTTACAACACTTAATCAGAAATAAACTGGTGTCTAGGAGACAGAGATGCTGGTACTAAAAAGATCTAGTAGGTCAAACAAATCATTTTACTATGTGGTATTTTGGAACTCTTTCACCAAAAAGAAAAAGCATAGAACCAATAGTTGGGTTTATTTTAAAGATTAACTCAACAATTTATCAGTTATTAGTTACCTGGTAGATCTACATAACAATGTAAAACAACCAAGCACTGTTTGTTTGTAATATGTATTCCACTTCAAAGTTCTGGTAAAGAACACATCCATGGCTTATCAAATAATTGTACTTCAAATTTGAACACCTGGATAGCACTGAGAATGGGTAATTGGATACAAACACCTTAAAGCAACTGCCCAAATGTGCCCAAAATTGATAGTGGTAAAAGCTTCTGAAAGTTGCTGACAAGGTTATTCAATGACCAATATTAAACCCTACAGCTAATTTCTATTTCCCCCCTCCATGTCCCACAAACACAACTGAGGGATCTAGTATCCTTGGCAGCTTTAGCAATAAGGCCAAGAGTAGAACTAATTCATTGGAAAAAACTATGCCTAAAACCCATTTTCATAAGCATTCTTCCTTCAACTATTCAGGACTACAAAGTGTTTACACTCACAGACATCTTAATTAACATTAAGATAATTCCATTAAATCCTTTCAAAACACTGGATACACTCTCTGCCCTTTCACTGAGTCAATGCATTATAAATTTTAAAATCAAAATGGAAAAAAAGTAGTAAAAGGGTGAAAATGTGATGGAAGCAAATTTCTATTTTAAAATTAAATGGTAGCATCCATGTTGATGAATGAACCAATGGCACTTGATACCAAAGGTCCCTTATCATCAGTGTCTCATTAGCTAAATATGAAACATTTTCTGAAAGATTTCTCGAATCCAAAATGTTTTCTTTTTCAAATTGTCCAAAAGTGAGAAAATGCAAATATTTATCTAAATATGGGATTATCTTATTTTTCCCTCAGCTCTCTCACCTTCAGATCACATCAACACAAATCATCAGGTTAATGTCTACAACCATAAAGTTACTAAGAAATCAAAATCCATATCATTACATGAGACTACTAGAAGGAAATCAATATCAAGTCTGTTGGTAAAAGTGAATATTTACACTAGACACCATCAAATGTAAAGCAAAAATGAAGTTTAATCTGGTCCAGAAAATATATTCCTTAAAGTTTTCAGGTAGACTTTTGAAAAGAATGCCAAACCAAATAAATGGTTGCAAAAGGAAAAACCCATACCAACTTGATCTTTAGTAGTATAGGCCAAAAATGTCTGCTTGAACCCAATATTGTTTTTTCAAAGTGAATCCAGTAAAACTGTTTACAACCAAACAATATTAGGCTGACATATGCAAATAAGAAATAAGTCAACTTCGGTATACTTTATAATATGTTTCTATAGAATTTTTTATATTTTAGAATTGCTTTTTATATCCAACATCTCATTTTATTCATGTGATCCTCTGAATAGGAGGTGCTATATTCTTCAATCTAACAAATGAGCAAATGGAAATTGGTTTGACCAGACAGGTCAAGTTCACACTGGCTAATTAGATACAAAGTTAATAGCCAGCAAGGTGGGAAGAGTGTTGCATTAGAGAATATAGGTTCAAATCTCAGCTCTACCATTTACTCTCTCTCTGTGGCTTGGTACAAGTCACTTAAGCTCTCTAGGCCTGCTTTTCCTCATTTGTAAAATGAAAGGATTATGTTAGAGACACTTAAAGGTCCCTTCCTGCTTGAGATCTATGATGCTATAACTAGAACCTGACCCCATCAATTTTCAATCCTTCAAGATCTTTGAACCCAGTGTCTTCATCTTACAGTTGAGGAAACTGAGGTCACAGGTCTCCTAACTTTCATCCTCTATCCTTTTGTTTTTTCTTCATTTGACATCATTTCCTTCAGAGCAATGCCTTGTCTCCCTAATTTAAATAGAATGGGGAAAATCATATCTAGATAATCATCCATCTTTAAATCAGAAAAATAAAATTACTTCCTCTTAAGTTAAGTGAAAACTGGCTCAAATTTTTGACATGAGATGTCACTTTTTATAACTTATACCTCTTTAGAGCAATAGTTCATTAGGAATATTCAATTATTTGAGTTAAATTTAGCAAGTATTCTTCCTCTTAACTTCCAAAGGAGAAATTAGAATGGTGCCTTTAAAAGTTAAGATAAAGTCAAAACCTTCAAACCATTAAATAGTTTACAATAAAATGAAATGCTGGCCTAAAACTGAATATGAAAGTTTTGAAATGTCACTAGATGTACTCTGTAGCATTACTGAGAAGAAACAGTAAAACACACACACACACACACACACACACACACACACACACACACAACTATATCCTGTGGGGAAAATAAAATATTTGGGGGGGGGGGGGGAGAACCAGCATACACTGATATTGTGAATAATAAAGTTAATCTGGAAGGATTCATCTATCCTCATTCATCCTCTTCCCAAGAGCTAACTCCAAACTTCATTCAGTTGACTAGTATCCCATATTTTTCTTCTTTTAGTTTAAAAAAAAAACTAGAATAGAAATACATTGTTTGCAAAAGTGACACATGTTTCTATTATTATGTATTTGGTCTCTTAAAAGAAAATGTACTGTTGGAGTATTAAGTCACATTACATAATCTCATTAAAAGACAAGTAAATTGAACCTTTTTAAGATCACATAAATCATGTCTATCCAAAATTGGAAAACTGTTAATAGTCTAGTTTGTAGAGAAAAACACCCCCCCATCCCCTAGCCTAATAAACACATCCTCCATAATAAAAATGCCAGAAGTTAAAGTGTGAAAGGATTGGGGAGTTTAAAAAACATCACAGTCATTGATAAGGTTCTCTTTCCAGTACAAATAAGAATTATCTCTTTCATCAAGCTCAGTCAAGTGTTCTAACTTCATTAGTTTGTCCTAAAAGGGCCATGTTTATCTTTATTGCTCCAATGTTCCTTTCAGTAAGTGTTATAAGCAACAAAAGTATTGATCTGGGATAGACATCAATAGATGTAATTAGTAAAAGTATTTCTTAACACAAATTCACAGAATACAAAATATTAGAAGACAAACACCATCAGAACCAAAAGAAAGAGTTTTCCAATTAATTCTTAATAATAGCCAGTTTCCAAATGCACAGTGCTCTGTAAAATCTATACAGTGCAAAACAAGAAACAAAGGCATACAAAATTAGTTTTAAGCAGTTCTTAAAATAGTTCCCTGCACAATTTGGTGGCCTAATACTCTGATTTAACACTCATGTTGTTACTGTGATGTGAATTTAAAACAGCTTTCATTTTCCCAGTGCCTAGACATTTTTTTTAAATAAGTTTTTAATAGGCCATAGTTTTATCCACTGAAGTCAACTATAACATTGCTTTTTATAAGCTAGTCTTTTTTTCTTGCCATTTTTGATAGTTGAAATATTTTGAAATATAACTTTACCATAATTTAGGATAAGATACGAAAGTTCCCACCAAGTATTGCTTTCAAGTTTGTCTTAGCTATTATTTAAGGATATAGGAATGGCTGGATTTCTTTAAGAAGTTGTTTTCCACTTGTCTCTTACTTTAAGTTCATCCCAAAGAAATACTTTAAGTGCATTTCTGTACTAAGACTCTACATACATCACAGTCATGCATCCCATTCCTGAATTCTTTGCTCCTTTTCTGTCCTCTCCCTCCACACCCCTAAATTGCCATTTTGGGTCTCCCCACCCACCCCCACCAAAGGTGAGGAAGAAAATATAGTTAAACAGTCCAACAGATGCTTGAGAGATAAAATGTGCATGTTAAGATTCAATGCATCAGAGAAGAACCAAGTGGGGGGGGGGGGGAATCTAGTACTGATGGAAACAGAAAGTCGCTGCAGGATGGGTCTCATACAGACTAGCTGAATGTAAATGGGAAATTCATACTACAAAAGCCAAATCTTTATCCCTTACCTGCTCAAATGCATGATGTCAAACAAATCTAAATATCAGAGATGGAAAAATGGGGGCCAGGAAACGAGGCTCCTGTCTTCCAACCCGATGTGGCAGCTTTACACCCTGATGTTTCCTTTACCTCGCTTCTTACACCAGCCTACATATAATTCATTATTTCTGCTGCCTATCCCTGGTTAGTACATTTGTAAGTGATGCCAGGAAAAATTTGCAAACCAGATCGTCTCTTCCTTATATCAAACAGCCTTTAGGCAGCTCACGCAGTTGGAAGTATACACCTTTGTCTTCCGGGGGGAGTAGAGGTAGGGGAGTATTTCCCCTGAATTATTCCCATGAAAATTGCCCCCGAAAGAAACAGGAGGGCGATTCTAACCGCAGGTTTCAATGTACTGCTACGTCCTCAGAAACTGGTGCAAAGTAAGAGCTTCCCAGGTTCGACTCTCAGGGAAGAGGAAGGAGCACAGGCAGCCAGTGGAGACTCAAACTATCTGCCTGCCACTGCTTGGCTGCAGAACCAGCTGAGAAGCCAGTAGCCAAGAAGCACCACCCCCTCTTTCCGTAATGCCAGAGGAAAATACACTTCGAATCCCAGACCCTCCTCCTTTCCACCCCCCGCCTCCAGCAAAGTGAAGAGACAGAGACAGAGGCACCGAGAGGGAAAGATTGGGGGAAAAGGAAAACTTTAAAGTGGATATTCGAGGTAGTAATGAACCATTAGCATAGGAGGCAAACGCGTTATGAAAGTCTTCCAGCAGACACCTGGCTTTTAGAGCTCTTCAATAATAGAGCTACAGCTTTTGCACAAAGTTGGAATTCCCGCCCCGCCCCCCGCCCCACTCCCCCAGAATTTCCTGGTCTGGTGAAAAAAGAGGATCCGGGAGGGCACTAAAATCATCGTGGAACAGAGACATGCAATTCAATCCTGGGAGACCGGCATGAATGCAGACCAGCCCAACACAAGTCCCGGGTCAGGTCACTGCAATCTCCTCAAAACACAAAGGTGCTCACAGACTTATGATTTCCCCACTGTAGTCTATATGATGGTCTGGAGGGTAGGAAGGAGAGACTAAACTCCCGCCCGGCCCTGGGAAGGCTGGCAGAGGAGTGTGTCAGAGGATGGTGGGGAGGGGAGCGGGCATTCCTATCTGCCACCGCGGCTCGCGGGCTGCAAATGCCCAGCTAGCTGGAGCTGTAGCCCGTGACAGAAAGGGGCCGTACTGGACTCACAAAAAAAGGATTCCAAGCTCGGGGGCAACAGGGCAGAGCCACGCTTAGGTCCAACAGCCCTGCACATCCTCTTCCCCTCCATACCCAACCAACATCTAGACCTCGCTGTCAGAGAGTCAGTCTGACTGACACCTTATCTATCCTTCGAGCAGCTCACACCCTGGCGAGCGTCCAAGGGAGCATTTATAGGCGTTGCTCAGCTGCGGGAAAACCTGAAGAAAGAGTTGCCTGTTGCTAACCCTCTAAACCTCAGAGTCGCCTTTGCAGACAGGAGCCTCTCCCAGATGCAGTCCTGGGAAGAAGGGTCGGGGGGCAGCAGACCACTACACAGCCACTAAAAATCACTTACCTAAATACAGTACGTCTGGTCCTGGCAAGAGAATAGACTAGGTTTAAGGAGAAAGCGTCAGACTGCGCTCAAAGTTTGTTCCCTCTGACCCGTGCGCAGCAGCAGCAGTCCTCCAGCAAGGATTTTGAATTGCTTAATTGTCTTAAATCCTGGTTGCTCCAGCTGAAGTCAAGAGAAATGATCACCAGGAGACACTCCCCTGCTAGGCAAGGCAATTGAATAAGCAAAACCTCGACCATCCTCCAAAAGAAGCAATGGGTGAGGGGCGGTGGGGGCTTAGATCATAAGTGTCTCTGTCGGATCCTAAGTGGAGACCAAGGGGAAAAGAACATTGAGTCCAAAGTCTGGGAATGGAGCTCCTGGTGAGGGAAGCACTTACACATCTGGACCTGGGGCTTTTTCATTCAAACGTGTTACTTGGCTTTCAGAGAGAGCTAGGAACGACAGAAATACAAAAGGGGAAAAAACCCTAAAATGCTATTCTCAACTCCATTGATCTTGCTAAAGGAGATTTCAAAGTCCTTGTTTGTTTGTTGTTGTTGGGGGGGGCGGGGTTGAGTATATAAAACTCCCCACACACCTACTGCGAGTGCTTGTGTTGGAGCAATGAACCTGCTTGGACAAGTAATGTGCACACAGCCCCTCCCACCATTTCAGTCATACCTCCT
>NW_027187372.1:12456013-12492849 GCF_028583685.1 Petaurus breviceps papuanus
TACTAGTATTCGTTATTTCCGTACCTGCCCGGATAAACAATCTTTAAACCCCCCCAAACAAAAAGAAACAACCAAGGAAATTGAAAAAGAACAGTAAAGGTGTTTATTATGGGGGGGGGGGGGGGAGGGGGTTAATAGGAGGTATGACTGAAATAATGCAAACGCATATGCACACATTACTTGTCCAAGCAGGTTCATTGAGTGAACCCTGTACCTCCCACTAGATGTTTGAAGAGATTTATATACTCCACATACCCACCCTGGAGAAAGACAAGATAATCATAATCCTTCAGTTAAGCCCATAAAATTTGCAAACTGCTATAGGGGCCACCTCCAGGTACCTGTTCAGCCTGAGGCTTTTTGTGGGGGTGGCAATAGGAGTGGAGGATTAGGAGAAGAAGAGTAGTGGAGGAAGTTAGGGTGGTCACATTTCTCAAGTAGGGACTGTTTGACTTTTAGTACAGCCCAAATAAACTCGCTTTCTTTAATCAACTCCCACCCTCACCCAGTACAAGATATCCCTGTTCCCAATCACATGCACCACCAGATAAAAACATGTAATATGAAATGGAGGGTAAGGGACCCAAATATTATAACTCACTTATGCTATATGTTTGCTACTTCCTTCTTATATTATTTGGAAATGAGTAAAAATAAATGTCCTCAGAAAACACATTCTTTTACATAGTATTTATTAATATTTTACTCCTTAGAGTTCTATAATCCTAAAGCCTTTGCCTGAAACCCTGAGTATACATAATGAGGTACCTTTACCTCAGTCATATAATTGGCTCAGAATGACAATGTAGTGACCTGAACAACCTTCTGCAGAACAGAGGGAGTATTGAACTTTCTCAGACCCCATTTTCCCCACCAGGGGGGCTTTATGAAGCTCCCTTAGATACATACATATAATTTGACCTTTCCCACAACTCAATTCTAAGTGCCAAGAAAGAGTTAAAGCACAGACAGGCTAGAGACACATCATGTAATGTGAATGTGAACAGAAGTGAATAAGCAAAAAAAATGTAAAAATGGTGGGAGTTACTGAGTTACATGAAGCATGATTTGATGCCCATGTCTGACTAACATGTTAATTAGTTGATTTAATTAAAAATCTTTGAGTTCTGAAAGTGTCAAAGATTAAAAAAAAAACCTTAAGGAACAAAGCTTATTTTTAAAATTCCTTAGCACCATTAAGTTTCAAATAGCATACAAAGGGAATAACTTACCAGAGGAAATTTCAGGAAGCAAGATGACTGTGAGAAAAATGTATCCAGAAATCAAATAGACATTCCATGATGTTGCAGATCAAGCTAAAGTAGTGATCTGCATGGTGGTTGGACTTAGAAATAATCAGCAGTTCCTTGTGGCATGGAACCAAATATAAGCCAGATAGACAAGAGTGCCACCAGACCCCAAACAAAAGGAAACAAAAATGTGAAGAGGAGGGGAAAAGTGGATTTGTGAAGATCCTCAGGCAGAAGAAGTGAATAATTACAGGTTGTGAATCCCCATGAGGGGGGGAAAGAAAGAGGCTGTGAAAACCCAGTTAACAGGGGGAGGAATACAGATAAATCTGCCCAGAGAAGTAAAAGGATGTGGAGAAGACAAGGAGATAAAGAGAGAACTAGTGAGAGAGGCTGTAGTCATCCTGATAGATATAGCAGCAGGAATGATTTAGGGAGCCTGGGAGGATCCAATGAGAATTCAAGAGAGGACAGCCTGAGAAATTCTGCACTGCTCTTCACAATCTCAGTTCCTCTCAAGATACCTGAATGGTGATCATTATTAATAGGACTAATAGCGTTCAGTCAGTCATTTCCTTTTTGGGGGGATTTCCCTCCAAACCCTCTCAACCAGCAGCAACTTACTGCGGGAGGGGTGTTGGGAAGAGAAACCAACAGAACCAGCCCCTACTGACAGGAGCCCTCCAGCTGGTTCCATTCGACGATAATCAATAGAAGGTCAGAGAATGTGGAAGAAACACTGAAGATAGGAAGGAGCTCTAAGGGGCACCGAGCCTGATAGGCTTAGGGAAAGGCAGGCTTTGGGAAAGGGAAAGTGACTAGTTCCAGCAGTCACTACACAAACAGCAGCAGGAGCAGCAGCAGCAGAAGCCGCCTGCTTCTAGGGTGAATCCCATTTGCAATTCACTTAAAGGGATCGCCCTTCTGAAACTACAATTCCCCTTGTGAGGAGAGGATGGGGGTTAGAGGGGGGAAAGCCTATGGTTGTGCTCTGGGGATCATTGGAGACCATCCCTTGGGAGCTGGGGCAATGCCGTGATCGAGACTCTCCCCTCTCCCTTCCCAACGCCCCATTTTCGCTTTCGTACTTGGTTACTAACGAGAGGGAAATTAGAAATGGTTCTCTGCTGAATGTATTACCTTGCCAGGCTTTTCCTATCGTGATTCCTCAGACTGAAACTGAACAAACGATTGTATGATCGATTGGGTAAGATTAGCTTTTATTCCTTTCCCCTCCTCCACTCCGATATCCAGTTCCCTTCCCAGTACCCTCCACCCCTGCTCCCGATTCCCCCCCCGCCCCACTACCCCATTACCTTCATATGCCCACAGTCTTTTCATTGTCTGGTCTCTTATAATACTTATTTTTAATAGGGGATTCAGGAACTTCCTTTCCCTCTTCTGAGACCAGATTCCCTGGGGATCTACCTAAATGACAGGAACTGGTAATTCTGTTGTGACTGATTTATATTTGGCTGTGCTGGGCATGATTTTACTCCTTCCCTTCTTTCCCTAACAAATCTCTCTTTCTCTCTCTCTCTCTCTCTCTCTCTCTCCCTCTCTCTCTTCCCCCTCCCCCCCCCTTGGATTCACTCTTATAGCAAGGATGTGTATAAAAAGCTCTGTGGGAGCCTTTTGCCTTCACCTAGATCTTCAGGAGAACCCTGAAGCTTTAAGAATTGTCCATCTCTCTCTTTCAGGAGTAAAGGAGAAGGGGTAGGGTGGAAATTGATTTCTTGCAGAGACTGAGGCGCTGGATGATCGAGGGAATAAACATTTGCCCTGGTTCAAAATGTTCTTGGTAAGTAATCTTATTTTCTGCAACAGAGAAGAAAACACCGCTTCTCACACCTCACACCCCCAACCAAATTCCCACCCACCCAGCCTCCATTCATTTATTAGTTTTCTGCATGTAAATCACGAGCTGGGTCAGTGGAAATTTTCCTTTTTCCCCTTCCCAAGATCAAGGCTAAGTGAAAGAACAAATTTGAAAGGGGACTTTTTTTTTTTTTCTGGAGACTTTCCTCTCCTCATTTAACGTTCCCTGATAACCTATATCAGAAATAAACACTGACGCGATGAAGAACCAATTCTTGGTGGTCTCTTGTGCATTTATTTCAATGATATCCTAAATTTCTCCGTGGTTCTCTCCTCTTCTCTTAAACTGAGTATGGTTCTGTTAATTTGTCCTATTTCTGCAGCATTAGCATGCCTTAGCCATGTTCTGAACTACCTTTTTAACTCCAGTCAGAGCCATAAATGAACATGCTTATTTTTCTCGTTGCATTAGGTAAATAAATGCCGTAAGAAAATACATTTTAATGTGCATCTTGGTTCTAGTTCTATTTACTGGATACATGTTAATAGTATTCTTATTGACCATTTGCATGTTCTAAGGATACCTATAAACTTAGAAAACCCTTTCATGAGTCTACAGCACCCCCATCCTGTAGATCCCCATTATGCTAAAAAAAAAAAAATGGACTTCTGTAGGAGAAAAAAAAGCAAATGATAGTCTTTGATTAAACTTTAATTAAAATGTCCACAAAAATAAGTTTTGGGGTAGCAAGTTTTTAAATGCAGGCTGGTTGGTTTCTAAAGAATACTGTTTCTGTGTTGAATATGAAGAAGAAAAGAAGAAAAAAATAGTATTAACCTGAAAGAATGAGAATGTTTTCAGGCAAAGCATTATTTTGAAATAATAGTTTATCTCTATTGTGATATATGCTTTCCCTCTCTGTCACCCCAAAGAAACTAAACAAAGGGAAAGCTAGCAAAGGTCACCCTTTACATAAACAGGATAGTGTGGACCTTGCCTATGATTTGATTTCGAGCACTAAAATTTCACTGACTGGCAATAGACTTTGTTCCAGTCAATCCATATGAATATTGCCCATTTTCTAGGAATTATAAAATCCCAGAAGAGAGTTCTCAGATGACATACTATGCCAGCAGTGCCAAGTAGTGCATGTACACTAATACCTATGGTGGTGTTTATTAGTGTCAAACTTGGCAAACTCAAAGAAAAGCTTTTTCCACGAAGATAGTTATTTTTGGTGTTAATATTTTTATTTTTTTTTTCTCCTCCTCAGGCTTCATTCCAATCCTAATGATATCTTTGGCTAGATTTGTTTCTACAATGAACTCATTTTACCAAGAGGGCTTTGGGTGTTGTTCTGTTGGTTTGGAGGAAGTGGGAAGCAGGGGGACTGAGGATGGGAGAAGTAGAGATTTGAAGACTATGGAATGAAAGAGAAACAATCAATTGTCCTCAATTCTTTTAAGTTTTTAAATGAATTATAGAATATTTTAATATGTAAAATATCTTAAGATGCTCTCTAAAACAATTGGACACCAGCTGTTCTGATTAACATTTTGTTCTCCTCTAATATTCATAGCAGTCCAAATGTTTGTGGATCAAGTAACACCTGACCTCACCTTCCTTAAATTAGAACATTATAACATTCATTTTTGGAGAAATATATGTGTGAGACTATTGCTCAAATATTTAATCAATTTTTAAAAGTCACAGAATAAAAATATTATCATTCGTTGTTTGGCACATGATTATTGAACTTTAAAATGTGAGTCATTTCATTTTACTAAAGCATTTTAAGTATTTAGCACTAGACTCTGATCTATTTAAATGCAATCATCATCTATATAGAACCAAAAAATCACTATGAACAGGCTCTCCCAACCAACCTACTCACTACCTACAAGACACTTAATGCTTTTTTAGAATTTAGAATTCTTTTAAAATTTATACATCTTATTAGGAGGTGATTTATCTAGTAAGTACAATACACTTCATTTGCAGGTTCCTTGTAAAATTTTGTGGATTGGCAATATTTTATGTGAGATGTACTGCCACCTTAAGTGCAGGGATCCCACTTAACACATTCTTATCTATCACCTAATTCTCTACTATAATTTTTGATGTAAAAATTACATTCTGGATATACATACTTATGTATCTGAAATGTTTAGAAGGATCAATGCCTCCAAACTTTACCTAACCATTAAAAAAAAAACTTGTCATAGAAATTATGGCTAAATCAAGGTGATTAAGCTCTAAATTGCTTGTATTGCTTAAGGTTTTTCATACCAAAGGAAGAAAGCAAAGCATACATATAAAATTTATATTTTTTTCTCCCCTACTAAGATCTAAGCAAGCATACTATTTTTAGTTACTCTATCATATATGTTTTTTGCCTATGTCTGAGGAGTCTGAATGTTTTAAGGCTTTTATGTCTCTCATTCCCACCCCCATCCTTCAACTAATGAGCTTTAAAATCAACATGCCTAGAAGTCTGAATACGTGCTATGGAAAAATCAACCTCCAAATTATAAAACTGCATTTTAATCATAAAATTTTGGATCTGGAAAGAATCTCAGAGATCACTTGATACAATACCCTTACTTTAGAGGCCCAAGGAAACTCAGACCTATAGAACCAGAGAACTTAGGCTCATAATACCAAAAATCTACAGCCAAAACGAGGGGGCCTGAGGCTAGTCACACCTCTTCAATTTACAAGTGAGGAACCTGAGGCTCAGGGAAGTTAAGTGACTTGCCCAAGGTTATACTGACAGGGACAGTTCTAAAACTAGAAGGAAGGAAACAAGCTTTATTAAGCACCTGTTAGGTACCAGGCACTCTGCTGAGAGGTTTGACTATATTATCTCTTTTGATCCTCTCAACAACACTGTTATACAGGTGCTTTTATCCCCATTTTACAGTTGAGAAAACTAAGGCAGACTGAAGGTAAGTGACTTGCCCAGGGTCATACCACCAGTAAGTGCCTGAGGTTGCATTTGAACTCAGATCTTCCAGATTCCAAGCCCAGCACTATATCCACTGGAATACCTAGTTGTGCAAGTCAAGTCTCTTTATAACTAAATCCTTTCAAGTTTTTGGCAAATGGAAAATTCAGATTATTCAGTCTTCCTTATTCTCCCCCTTTTTTCCTCTTCTACTTAAGGTCTATTTTTTATTTCTCCTGTTGGCATGCAAGTGATTGGGCTCTCAAATGCTATGTCTGAAGAGCACAAACTCTGTCAAGTCCTACTGAGCTATAAATGTTTCTAAGTTCCACCTGGATTCCAGCCTAAATCCAGAGAGGCTCAGCCTTCAACAAGAAGGTTGGTCACCAGTTGATGACAAATCTTTTGGCCATGACACCACATAAAGACCATTTACTAAAGCATGGAGGATTATGATCTGAGTACAAACTGAGTACCCACAGGGCTGACAATCAAAGATAGATACCCTCAAATATTTAAATGGGAAATAAATGTTTCTTTGTGTCTTTTTCAGATTTTACAGCACTTCAAGATATAATTATGCATTTTTTAAGGAATCAGCTACTGATCTTTGTGACTTTCTGTACACAGAACACCATGTTCCCTTTACTTTTGCAAACTACTGCCCCAAATTCTACCCAGCTGAGATTTGATACTCTTATTATATGCCACCTCCCTGTTCTTTGGAGATTATAAAATGTTCTAATAATCTAGAAAATCCAGATAGTTCAAGAGGAAAAAAAGTAGCATCTACAAATAAATTTTATCCAATCCTAATCAACTTTAAGGGAAAGGAGCTTCCTAATCCTTCAGTAATGATGCATGAGGTTATATAAACAGTAAAACTAAGATAATATATTTGTGGATTTTAATAAAGATTTTTTTTAATTACTACTTGCTTCTTTGGGTGGGGTTGGGGTGGAAAACAGTAGCAAGATCTGTTGACACTGAAAATAGCAAGAGTTGTTCAAAAGGTTGCATGGGATGGTTCATTCAGCTATTATTGGGGCACATGATTATTAAGGCTCCTGTAAGCGCTTTTGCTAGTTTCAAGCCCCAGCAGCCGGCTCCACTCTCTTCTACACATCAACAAAGCTGGGCCTTAAATACAGTCTTTTTACTGAAACTAGGAAATGGAATCTAAAAAGGCAATTTTCAAATCCAAAATTGCTTTTGCTACTGTCAATATTTCAACTGTGTAATCATTCACTGATTGACGGTCTGGGCTACTAATGGAATAAAATCGGCACAGCAGTCACGTTTTTAAAATATCTATGTTGGACTTTTAGAAAACTAGTCTGAAAGTTAGTTCACAGTTTATCAACACTAGAGAAATGCCCACCAAAATGCCACCTTGATCTGATTATGTTATCAGAGGTGAAAACCAAATTCACACTTTTTCAAAATTTAATAGGAGATATATATAGACTCCTAAAGCACAAAATTCAGAAATAGAAAGTTGGAACAAGGCAAATATTGTCCCTATTATTACTACATGCTTATAAATCTGTGTCTTCAGCCATTTCTAATACATAAGTATGAATATATAAGTATATATACGCATTCACTTTTATATGAATGTATCAATACATATGTGTTTATACACATGACATATACACAGTCCCTCACATACACATAATGAAACACTTATTAAATACTATGTTCCAAGCTCTGGAGATACAGAGGAAAAAAAAGCAGACCCTGCCTTGATGGAGTAGTTTCTAATAGTAAAGGCAATATATAAATAAATAGGTACAAGATAAATGCAGAAGTAAAATGGATCTCTAATTTCATTGGTATGAGCAATCCCAACCAATGCAAATCACCACCCTTGTACAACTCAACTGATTGATCTTCAAGAGTTTCTTTTGGGTGAAAAATTAATCATTTTCTGTAGCTAACTGGGAGTTGAGCTTCTCTCACCTAGTTAGTTCTCAGCAATTAATCAATAAACATTTATTAAGCACCTACTATGTGCCTTGCATTGTGCTAAGCCCTAGAGATGCAAAAAGAAGCAAAAGACAGTTCCTCCAAGTTTACAATCTAATAAGGGAGACAACATACAAATGAACTGAATATATACAAAGCAAGCTATATCCAGGATAAATAGGAAATAACTTACCAAAGGAAGGCACTAGAATTAAAAGGAGTCAGAAAATATTTCCTGTAAAAGATAAGATTTTACGTGGGACTCAAAGGAAATCAGGGAAGTCAAAAAGGAAAGGCATTCCAGTGATAGGGGACAGCCAGAGAAAATGCCCAGAGTAGACAAATAAGGTCATTTCTAGGACTTCACTCTGACTTCTAATTTATTTAGAATTTCCAGAGGTGATTATTCTCTAATCTTTGAGAATTCAAGATTCTCTTCCTTCAGGATAAGATATCAGAGTGGGACTTTAGTGGATAATGCATACATACAGGGTGTCCCAAAAGTCCCAGTACAGTTTTTAACAGCCTAAAACTACATTAAGTTTTTTGGGATACCGGTATGAATGCCTACATATCAACATATAGATAAATATGACAGAGAGATAGAAGGTTTAATTTATTGTTCATCTAATATAAATAGAAAGGAGACTATAATTAGTTAGTTAAGGATAGCGTATTTAAAAGATTTTTCCTGGTTGTCATAGTATTTATGTGTGTATATAAAGAATATTTCTAAGCTTTAAAATACTGCCTTACAGGGGGTGCCCATCAAATGGAGGATGGCTGAACAAGTTGTGGTACATGAATGAAATGGAATACTATTGTGCTATAAGAAATGATGAGCAGGTGAACTTCAGAAAAACCTAGAAGGACTAACATGAACTGATGCTGAGTGAAGTGAGCAGAACCAGGAGAACACAGTACACAGTAACAGCAATATTGTGTGATGACTAACTTTGATAGACTTACTTCTTCTTAGCAACACAAGGGTCTAAGACAACTACAAAAGACTTGAGATGGAAAATGCTATATACTTCCATAAAAAAGAAGTATACAGTCTGAATGCAGATCAAAGCATACTATTTGCTCTCCCTTTTTTTTTTTTTTGGTTTGTTTCTTCTTTCTCATGGTTCCTCCCATTATTTCTAAATCTTTTTTACAACATGCCTAATGTGAAAAACGTGTTTAATATGAATGTAGAGCCTATATCAGATTGCACCCTGTCTTGGGGCAAGGGGAGGGAAAGGAAGGAGAGAAAATTTGGATCTCAAAATCTTAAGGAAGTGAATGTTGAAAACTAAAAATAAATTAAGTAACATTTTTTAAAAATATTACCTTACATTTGTATAGTTTTCTACTTTTCAAAATGCTTTCCTAGCTGCCATCTCATATGATCCTCAGAAGAATCTTGAAAGTAAGGTAGGTATTCTATTTTTATCCTCATTTTACATTGAAAACTGAATCATGAAAAAGTTGGGGCTTTTTGTTTTATTATTAATTTTTTTTTTGCTAAAGATCAGAGCCAGTTGGTGGCAGAATGTGAACTAGAACTTTTTTCTAGATTTGGGGGCTTCAGGTCTTTTCACTCAACCTCACTGATTCTTCTAGTCACCTCACCCAACTCAATGGCATGGGACAGAAAGAAATGAAATAACTTTGTTCAAAACCTTTGACAAAACATTATTTAATAAATGTTTGAAGGCAAGACAGATGGGGGGGGGGGGTGACAGCAAGAATGTGTTCATAATTTCAGTCTGCTTAAATTCCAAAAAGGAAGGGGAAGAAAGGAAGAAAAAAAGAAAGAAAGCCCTTACTACATGCAAAGCACTATTCTAAAAGGCAAGTGCAAGCAGAAAAGTAAGACAATTCCTGCTCTCAGGGAGCTCATATTCTAATGGCAAAGACCACACGAAGGGGAAGGAAGTGAGCCAATTTATGAAGTAAGCTATCTATGTAAGTAACCCTTTGTTCTTCCTGATACCAAGAGATGAAGAAAAACTACCCTTGTGACAAATAAATAAATTGAATCGCACAGTATGTGTGCTGTTATACTAGGTATCCAAGTAGCTAGGCCCTCGTTAATGAATATGCAGAAATACCAGTGGAGGATCTGTGATTTCCTCAGTGTGCAGAACTTCTTCCATGAATTTCAGTAACAACCCATCTGTGACTTGGGAAACCATAAGTTCAGAGCCATAATGGGTCTGATAGGCCATCATCTGGTCCAACCCTCTCATTTTATAGATAAAGAATCTGAGGCCCAGAAAGCACAGGTGGTTAGCCCAGTACCACACATATTAACAGAAGCATAGCTGAGATTTAAATCTAGCTTCTCCAATTCCAAATCTAATGCCTTTTTTTCTGTGCTATACTGCCTCTCAAGCCTTAGGAAGGCAGGGAGAAGTTAAGTAACTTGCCCAGGGTGAAAGAGCTAGTGTTGCAGATGAGATTTCATTCCAGGTTACAGAATTACAGAATTTCAGAGTTAGAAGAGACATTAGAGGCCACACACTACAAATCATACATGAAAAAGAATCCTTTCCGTCATACACCTGACCAGTGTCAAGTCACTGATCCTTCACTAGTGAACTTCTAGTGAAGTTTAATCTACTACTTTCTGGGACAACCAATTCTATTTTTTAATCACTTCTTTTCCAAACAGAATCTCAGAGTTGGAAGAGATAGATATCAAAAATCATAAATGCCAACTTTTACATGGAAAAAAACAAACACTTTCTAAAATGTATTTAACAAATGGTCATCCAGCCATTGCCTGAAAACTTACTGTGAGAGGAACATCCCCTTAAAGTGTCCGATTTTACTTTGGGATATATCTGACAGGAAGTTTTTCCTTACATCAAACCTAAATCTATCTTCCTGTATCTAAGCCTGATGTACTAACCACTATCTGTATCCATAAATTTATACAGATAAAATTGGTGAGAAAAGCATTAGAACAATTTTAAAACTATGATTTACAAAAAACTAAGTAACTAACTTTAAATAGAGGGGCAATGTGGTACGGTGGGAATTGCTGACTTTAGAGACAGAGGTCTCAGGAATGCTACTTAACTATCTTTGTGCAAGTCACTACTTGAGCAAATCAAAATCTCTGGGCCTCATTTGATCATCTATAATGCAACAATGTTGTATAAGATTTTTTCTAAAGTCACTTTCAGTCGTGAAACTATGTATGATCTAGGAGTCTGTCAAATGACACAGTTTCGTTTTTGAACAATCTTTAGTGGTGCATTGAATCCCTTTATGACCTCCACTAGCTTAATCAATCACTCAAAAGTCACAGATAAGGCAGAGGAGTCACCATCATGTAGGGATCCCAATCCAAATTTAAGCCCAGTTTATTTATCCCCATATAGATTTGACCCCCTTTTTCAGTGAATCAAAAACTAAGAAGAATTTTCTAACTCGATTACAAAGGATGGAAGGAGAGAGGTTAAGCACCAGCTAATTATATCCAAGACATAAAACAATTGCTGATAATTGTTTTAACTTTATTGCTTCCTGTTAACAATCATGTAACTGAAATAATGGAAACAAGCAAGTTTTGGAGTGAAGGATGAAGAGTGAATAAAAGAGGTTAGGAACACTGGACTAGGAAAAAGGTCAACTGAGCTATATTGTTGACTCCTACAGTACCCCAATGAGTGAACTTTGGTTACTGACCTTAATTTTCCACTTTGATCCCCATATTTCTCATTTGTAAAATGAGGCAGTTGGACTGTTTGATCTCTAAGACCCCTCTAGCTCCAAATACTATGATTAATTCCAGAATCAAGCAGAAATTGGTAAATAATAAAAAGAAATTTACAATACAGAATGGAGTCACAAAAAAAGAATGACTGACAGAGAGTGGGAGGATTTTAAATTTAATGTAAAAATGCAATCTTAAGGACCTATTGATATAGAGCAATCTTAATCTTTCTCTCCTTTCTATTATATGGAATACTGTAATCAAGTTAGAAGCTGAACATTTACTGAATTAGAAAGTAACATTAATTTTGGTGGCTTAGGAACAACCAAAATCTTTAACCCTCTAAATGAAAATAAACAGAAATCAAGATATATGTTTCTCAATACTCATTGCATGTATGACCAGTCTAAAGCTTGGGCAGTCTATGCAAAAGACAAGCATAACAGAAAGGAAGATGAAAATGAATCATTCAGACCAATCATGGAATTATTTTTCTTGTGCATAAAATATTCCTGGACATCCTAAATCATCTAGGCAGCATATCAAAATGAATTCATTGCATATCAATGGAAAGTGACTATCACAAGAAAAATCATTTTTGCTTGCTCCATATTGTTTCATTTCTACATCTTCCCAACTACAGGCATGCCATTACATATGCCTTAAAGTAACCTCGGTGGCCTCTAGGTCTTCGATTCCTATCCACTTTTAAGAGTACAGAGAGGTTTAGTAATTTCATACAGTTAGTGACAAGTCTGGGATTGGATTCATATAACTCATAGAAAATATAGAATTTCATTGTAGGCGAGAACCTCCAAGTTTCTCTAGTCCAAATTGAACCCAATAAGGGATCTCCTATGGAGTATCTCCCATAAATAGACTGCTCAAAGACCTCCTGTGAAAAATAATTCAAAAACATAATGAGACATTCCACTTTTGTATGGGGCTAGCCATCCTGAAGTGCTGCCCTATATCATGATGCAATCTACCTCATTACAACCTCTATCCACTCATTATTTCACTTTCTATTATCTAAGGCCATGTTAAATATATATATTTGAACATGAGAACCATTCAGGTGTCTGATATATTAATTCAATCTTTTCTTCTCTAAAATAAAGATATCTAATTTCTCCTACAATTCATCACATGATATGACATGGAGCCCCTGCACAATCCTTGTTTTCCCAACTCTAGACACTCTCTAGATTACAAATGCCTTTCCTTAAAAAAATCAAAATAAAAAGTACACAAAACTGACCTCCATATTCCAAAATATTTTAGTATACTTCTTGTGGATAAAGGGTTAGACTTATTCTATCTGATGCCAGAGGGCAAGAAAAAGGGGTGAAAGTAAATAGGTAAAAGTTATTTTTGATGTTACCAAACCTTCCTAATACTTAGGGTTATCCAAATATGCAATGTGCTGCCTTTGAACAGTGGGATGTAGTGGCTTCCCACTCATTAGAAGTCAGCAGAAATATCATAGATAACCACTTTTCTGGTATATTATAATTGGGTATTTCTTTTCGGACATGGAGTAAGGTGCAGCTGAGATCTCTTGCAACTCTAAAATTCTATGATTCTTTGCAACACAAGAATTGTGTTGCATCCACATGGACTCTGGATTAGCCTCCACCCAGTGGCATAAATCTCTTCTTCTGCTCTTCTAAGTAGTCTTGAGGGGGCAGAATTCCCACCCTGACCTTTTGTTGGCTCTATCACTTCAGAATAAGATTAGAGGTGTTATTTTAAAAATGTTTTGGGGGAATTTTGGGAGCACTCTGCTTAGTACTTTCTCTGCATTTCCATCTTGTCTCCACCTCCCCCCTTGACTAAGTAAATTAAACAAGAATACATATTCTGAATTTAAATAAATTAACAAGTCAGATGTGATATTAAAAGAAGACTATTCTATTTGGATGAAAGCTGATCTCAAAGGTATTACTGAAATTTAATATAAGAGGACTCAATTAAAATGTGACTCTGGAAATGCATACTTTTTTTTTTCAGAAGGAAAAGACCATAGAAAGGATGGAGAGGAGAAATCTGAGTAATTATGTATATCAGGAAGATAGTCTCAAGATAGTCTCATGTGAGGAAATCTAGTTTTTGGAATCATGGCAAATGGGTTGAAACCAATAAATATGCAAGTAGAAAACTTTTCTTTCTTTTAAATAAATTTTTATTCTGAACTTAACAAGCAGCAAAATAAAAATGCCAAAAAACACCCCTCAAAACCCCAAATCATTAGCATTTCTATATATAAAGTGGAACACAAAAAGAAGACTGTATCTGAAACTTTGACTCTCTAGTCTAGATTACTTGCTTTTCTTTCAAGGGTATGTAATAATTCAATCTGTTACTTTCAAAAATGTCCAACTTCTCTATATGTCCTTATGAAGAGAAATTCAATTAAAAATAACTGCAGACACTATAAAATACTTGAGAGTCTACCTGCCAAGACAAAACCAGTTCATATGTGAACACAATTACAATACACTATTCATACAAATAAAGACATATCTAAACAATTGGAGAAATATTAATCACTCATGGATAGGCTAAGACAATTCTGTCTAAATTAATTGACTTATTCTGTTTCATACTACTCAGACTAGCCAAGAGTTATTTTATAGAGTTATAAAAAAAAAAACAAAATTCCCCTGGAAGAACAAAATGTCAAAAATATCATGGGAACCAATGAGAAAAAAAATGTGAAGGTGGGCTATAAGAACCAGATTTCAAGCCATAGTACAAAGCAATAATCATTCAAACAATCTGGTCCTGGCTAAGAAATAGAGTCTTGGTTCAATGGACTACATTAGGCACACAATCCACAGTAATAAATGACTATAGTAATCTAGTGTTTGATAAACCCAAAGATAGAAGCTTTTGGTGCAAGAACTCACAATCTGACCAAAAAACATTCTGAGAAAACTAGAAATCAGTTTGGCAGAAACTAGGCATAGATCAGCATGTCACATGACATGCTAAAAAAAAGTCAAAATGGGTAAATTATTTAAAAATAAAAAGTGATATCATAAATAAATTAGGGAAGCATGGAACAATTTACTTGTCATATCTATGGATAAGGAAGAGTTTATGACCAAACAAGAGACAGAGAGGATCACAAGAAATAAAATGGATACTTTTGATTACATGATATTAAAAAGGTTTTACACACATACGGGCAGTAAAAGCTAAAATGAAAGAAGGAAATTTGGGTGAAAAATTACCAAAATTTTCGGTAACAAAAGTTTTACTTCTAAAATATATAGGGAACTGAGCCAAATTTCTAAATATATATATATATATATATATATATATATATATATATATATATACATAAGCGCCATTCTCCAATTGATAAATATCAAAGGATATGAACAGGAAGCTTTCAGAATTAAAAAAAAACAAAGTTATCAACAGTTAAATGAAAAATGCTTCAAATCACTATTGGTCAGAGAAATGCAAATTAAAAAAAACTCTTATGTATCCCTTCATATCTATTAGATGGGCTTACATGACAAAAAAGGAAAATGACAAATGCAGGATGGAATGTAGAAAAATTGAGGCTCTAATGTGCTATTGGTGAGGTTGTAAACTGGTCTAACAATTCTAGAGAATAATTTTGAACTATGTCCAAAGGGCTATAAAATTGTGCATTCTCCTTGACTCAGCAATACACTACTGGGTCTGTATCCCAAAGAAATCAAAGAAAAGGGGAAAAGGCACATTTGTATAAAAATACTTATAGTTAGCTCTTTTTGTGGTGTTGAAGAATTGGAAATTAGGGGGATACCCATCAGTTCAGGAATGGTTAAACAAGTTGTGTCTTATGATTGTGATGGAATACAATAGTGCTACAAGAAATGATGAGCAGGATGATCTGAGAAAAACCTGGGAAAACTCTTAGAACTGTTAGAAAGTGGAAGTGAGGGGGTGGCTAGATGGTGCAGTGAACAGAGCACCGGCCCTGGAGTCAAGACGACCTGCGTTCAAATCTGGCGTCAGACACTTAACATAAAAACTAGCCATGTGGCCTTGGGCAAGTCACTTAACCCCAATCGCCCTACAAAAAGAAAAAAAAAGTGGAGTAGAACCAGAGAACATTGTACATGGTAACAGCAATGCTGTAAAGATGATCAATAGTGAAAACCTTTGCTGCTCTGATCAAAACAATGATCCAAGACAATTCCAAAGGACCCATAAAAATACTCTCTACCTCCAGAAAGAGAATTGATGAACTCTGAGGGCATATTGTAGCATATATATATATATATGCATATATATATACATATGTATGCATATATATACATATATATCAACATGGCTAATATGGAAATGTTTTGTATGACTTAATATGTATAATCAATATATTATTTGTCTTCTCAGTGGGTTGTGGAAGGGTTGAAAGGAATGAGGGAATTTAGAATTCAAAAATTTTAATGAATTTTTAAAATAAATAAATTAAAATAAAATAGGTGAGCAAAAAAAAAAAAGAAATACTTTAAGGAATCATCAAACCACTCCCATTACCACCAAGTCTTTTCTTTCTCATTTTGAAACATGGATTTCTGTTACTCCCAGCTGCTTGTGTCCAAATAGCCTGAGAATATTAATTCTCTAAGTTTAAAAATAATGACATCTAGGATGTATTTTAGCTTTAGATCTCTGATCTATGATTCTTAGATGTTGTAGCATAAGCCTTCTTGACTATTACTCCTCTGCTTCCAGAAGTCCTAGAGGGAAATTAGTTGTATTTTTTTCATAGCCAAACCTGTCCATAAACCAAATTTTACTTCCATATATTTATTTCATATCCTTATCCATTTTCTTTCTCAGGGAAATATTAACTTCATCAAGGGATAAGATTTAGTCTTCTGCTTAGTTTATATCACACTACTAACTGCACAGAGATAACTTGATAAGGTTAAAAAGAGTTTAACATATTCCTATTATTGTTTAGTAAGCCTTCTTCAATTTATGGATAAGTAGACTTTCATTAACTTGAAAAGGAAAGCTTCTTATTTATTTTCATTAGAAGGGAGCAACCTGAAGTAGCTGGTTAAGGCTTTCTGTACAGACTTTCTGTAAAAGTGGATTTTTTATTTTTTGTTATTCAATAGTACAGTCCTGTCCTTATTCAGGCATCTTATTATTCTGCTTAATATATCAAAACAGAGGCTACAGAGGATTTCTGTTAGAGCAGAGTGATTCTATTTCAGTGAAACATAATAATTAGAAAAGATGTCCAAAGAAAGGGTTTTCCCCATCAAAAGTTCCAAGGGTTGTGTCATTGTACCCTCTAACAAGGAGAGTAAGATAATCAAGCAGAATAATAACTTTCTACATAGTGGACATTTTAATTGGATGTTCATTGTTTAGACTCTGTAGGATGAGTGGATTTCATCACAGAATAATAGCAAATCTTCATTAATCTTTTCCCCTGAAATACTCAAGGGGAAGAAAATCTTCATTACAAATTATACAAGGGGTATATTTTAATTAAAACTTTTAATAGTTTATTTTGCCACGTACAAATGAATCTTCAGTTCTTCTAAAAGCTGAAGTGCCTTTTTTCTTCCTCTTTTATGTAACTTGAATCTTCTTAGCTGATTTTACCCCTCCTCGGGTCTTTGGAGCCAAATATGATAAATGCTCATTTCAATGAGCTATTTTCAAAATTCTAATTGAATGAAAAGAATTTTAATTGAATTACTAGTTCTATATGTATGCCTTTAGCTATAATATTACTTAAATGTTTATTAACATGGATTTACTCAATATTTGGGATTCCTTACAGTGAAAACAAAAGTATACCATAAAATTACAAAAGGGTATGGTTATCAATCAATCAACATTCATAATTAAGTACCTACTATGTGCCAGACAGGGGATACAAATAGGAAAAAAAAACAGTCCTTACCCTTAAGGAACTTGCAATCTAATAGAGGTAAACAGCCCACAAGAATCTGAAAGGAGTGGGAAAAGAGGGGAAAGCAATCAACTAGGAGAATGGTGAAGAAGTAAATCAGAGAAAAAGTAAAATGTTAGAGTTTGTTTTTTAAACAGTATGATATAAACTGTCTTACTAAAACTTCTAAAGTATAATGGAAAAAGTGTGAAAAATAACAAGCCTGTGTAATGCGAATGTAAATTTTAAAGATCTTCCCTGCCCCTAGGCTAAAGTGCACCCGAAGCCTGGGGAGGGAGGCTTGTTTTTCAGTAGATACTTTTTGATTGGCCAGTGGGTCAATAAGGTTGTTACATTCTCTGAGCCAGGAGAAGGCTATATAGGCCCTGATGTGTAGCTTTGTTTTGGGACTCACTTTGAGAAATGTTCTGTGATTTGATCTGAATTTTGGGAAGCCGTTGTTGAGAGTCCCCCGGCTTTGAAAAACCCAGAATGTGGAAACCCAGATGTTGACTGGGTATGGATGTAATGGTTGGACAGTTTGGAAATCTGTCTACTTGATGTTTCTGTCTTGATAATTATGCCTGTATACTTTGAGGTTCAGGGTGCTGACCTTTTCTCCTGAACAAGGTAAACGATATATGTCTGACTGATTAAAGTAAGCTTGTTAACCCATTTTGAGTTGCTTTCCTTTAACAAAGCAGATCCAAGAACCTGTGGTAGCTGCAAACCCTGAGGACGCTTGGGGTGCTTGCTGCTACAGCCTGCCATAGCAATTGGCCATGAAAGTTAGTAACAAAAACTACATAATGCTAGGGATCGCTCTAAAAAACAAGTGTGGTTGGCAAGAATTTTTGTGTACCTTTCAGAGAAAGCATTGTTTGTATTTCTATTAGTCAGTGCTAATTAACATCTGTATGTGCACAAAATAGCTCTGAGAAGAAGGTGAAAGGGACTGAAGAATGCTTCCTTCCTTACTTTCTTACTTAGCCATGTTACCCAGAAGAACTGTTCTTTAAAAAGAAGGAAGCATTTCTATACTGAAGAGAAAAAGAGGAGTTCCAATATGTATCAGAAAATTGGAAAGTAGAAAAATGCAACATAGGAAAGCAAAGGAGGAAGAAACAATGAATCTTTAGAATTTTATAATGGGTATGAGGTTCTTTCCATAACATATAGGATTTATTCCTAGGAGAGAAAATAATTTCTTGTGCCCCAAGAAATGATGACAAAGAGCCATAGATCATGCTACCCTGGAAAGGGGAGGAAGAGAAGATCATGTTGTTGGGTGACTCCTATCTTAGGGGTACCAAGACAACCAAATTTTAATTTGATAAGGATGATTGAGTGTTCTCAAGTGTGTAAAACATAATGGAGAGCTTCCTGAGACTTGTCAAATCTTACAACTACAATTTATTCTAGTTGATTCATGTTGATACAAATTATACTGCCATAAGTAATCTAGAAAGCATTATGAAAGTTTATGAAATTCTAGGCAAGAAACTGAAAACATTGTAATGTCAGTCCTGGAAATTGCAGGTAGAGGCTTCAGAAGTGAAAGGAAAATTGGAAAGGTGAACAGGTAATAAAGATTATGATGCTGAAAATGGGATTTAGAGTTATGAACTATGGCTTTAAATGGTGAAAAGATGGGCTCTTGGCTAGTAATTTAGTGTATCTAACACAGGCTTTTAATATGTGTGTATATGTATGTATGTGTTTGTGTTTGAATGCTTTAACCTGAAAATGGAGGGAGGTGGGAAAAAGAAAACTTTCTATATAAATCTTCCAAACAAATATCTTCAGGGAGTGTCAGGTAAGATTATAAGAAAAATTTTATTAAAAATGACCATTTGTATAAGATTTCAAGCTGTATTATAAAATAGAAATTATCAAAACAATTTGGTACTTGCTAAGAATAGAGTGGTGGTATGGATGAAGTACAAATTACATTAGAGTAAATGACCATAGTAATTTAGTATATGATAAACACAAAGATCCAAGCTTTTGGAACAAAAACTCATAATTTGGCAAAAACTGCTGGGAAAACTAGAAAACAGTATGGAGGAAACTAGGTATAGACCAACATTTTACACTGTTTACCAAGTTAAGGTCAAAATAGGTACATGATTTACACATAAAGTGTGATACAATAAGCAAATCAAGAGACATGGAAAATTTTATTTGTCAGATTTATGGATAAGGAAAGAATTTAGGACTAAAGAAAATATAGAGAACTTTATATAATATAAATGAGATAATTTTGATTATATAAAATTATAACATTTTTACACAAACAAAATCAGTGCAACCAAAATTATAAGGAAAGCACAAAACTGGGGGGAAATTTTGCAACAAGTATCTCTAATAAAGGCCTCTTCTCAAATATATATATTTTCAGACAAAGAAGCCAAAACTATCTATAATCATATGAAAAAATGCTCTAAATCAATAATGATTAGAGAAATGAAAATTAAAACAACTCTGGGGTACCACTTCACACCTATCAGATTGGATAATATGACAAAAAAGAAAAATGTTGGATGGTAGGGGGGATGTGGGAAAACTGGAACACTAATGCTTTGTTGGTGGAGTTGTGAGCTGATCCAAATATTCTGGAGAGTAATTTGGAATGATGCCCAAAAGGCATTGTGCATACTCTTTGACCCAGCAACCCCACTGCTAAGTCTACATCCCAAAGACATCCAAAAAATGGTGGGGGGGGGGAGGGAAGACCTATTTGCCAAAAAATACTTATAGAAGCTCTTTTTTTTTAATCAAATGCTTTATTAACTTCTAGTTTAAATCATTCATTTCTGCAAGATTTTGAGTTACAAATTTTCTCCCCATTTTCCCCTACCCACCACCCCAAAATAGAGATCCCACTGGATATCCCCTCCTCCAATCTGCTCTCTCCCACATCTTCTCCCATACACCTCCAACTTTCCAGTAGGGCACAGTGGATCTCTATGCCCCAGTATGTCTTATTTCCCAGTTACATGTAAAATAATATTAATATACATATGTGTATATATATATATACATATATATATATTTGAACATTTGATTTTAAAACTTTGAATTCCAGATTCATTCCCTTCCTTCCTTGTCACCCACCCTTACTGGGAAGATAAGCAATTCAGTATAGCTTGTACATGTGTAGCTATGCAAAACATTTCCATAGTGGATATATTGTAAAAGACTGACTATATTTCCCTCCCTCCTATCCAACCTCCCACTTGTTCTATTCTCTACTTTGATCCTGTCCCTTTTCAAAAGTGGGTGCTTCCAACTCCCTTCCCCTCTCACCCCCTTCCTCCCTACTCTCCTGTAGTGTGAGATACCATATTTAGTGTGTATGTCATTCCCTACCTAAGCCAAATTCAATGAGAATAAGGTTGACCCAGTCCTTTTTGCCTTCCTATTCTTCCCCTCCATTGTAACCATTTTCCCTTACTTCTTCTATATGAGATAGTTTACCCCATTCTGTCTCTCCCCATCTCCTCTCATTATATTACTCTCTCACCTCTTAATTGCACCTTTTAAGTATCATCCCTTCCTATTAAATTGGTCCTGTGCCCTCTATCTATTTATACTTGTACACATGTATACACACATTCACATATGTATTCATATGCCCCTCCTATATAGACATATTTATGTATGTACATATACATACATATATACACACACATATATACATTTCTATTCCCTTCAACTATTCATACTGAGAAAAGTTTCATCAACTGCAATTATCATTTTTCCTTGTAGGAATGTTAATAGTTCAACTTTGATAAGTTCCTTATGATTTCTTTTCACTGTTTACCTTCTCATGCTTCTCTTGCTTCTTGTATCTGAATGTCAAATTTTCTATTCAACTGTTTTTTTCATCAATAATGCTTGAAAGTCCTCCATTCCATGGAATGACCATATTTTCCCCTGAAACATGATACTCAGTTTTGCTGGGTAGGTGATTCTTGGTTTTAATCCCAGCTCCTTTGACCTCTAGAATATCATATTCCAAGCCATTTGATCCCTCTGTGTGGAAGCTTCCAGATCCTGTGTTTATCCTGATTGTGTTTCCACAATATTCAAATTGTTTCTTCCTGGCTGCTTATAATATTTCCTCCTTGATCTGGGAATTCCAGAACCTGGCTATAATATTCCCAGGAGTTTTCTTTTGGGGATCTTTTTCAGGAGGTGATTGGTGGATTCTTTCAAACTGTATTTTGACCTCTGGTTCTAAAATATCAGGGCAATTTTCCTTGAGAATTTCTTGAAGGATGATTTCTAGGTTCTTTTTTTGATCATGGCTTTCAAGAAGTCCAATAATTTTTAAATTATCTCTCCTTGATTTATTTTCCAGGTCAGTGGTTTTTCCATTGAAATATTTCACATTGCCTTCTATTTTTTCATTAGTTTGTATCTGTTTAATAGTATCTTGATTTTTCATAAAGTCACTGGCTTGCATTTGCTCCAATCTAGTTCTGAAGGAATGATCCTCTTCAGTGAGCTTTTGAGATTCTTTTTCCATCTGGCAAATTCAGCTTTTTAAGTCATTCTTCTCCTCATTGCCTTTTTGAGCCTCTTTTGCCATTTGAATTAGTCTATTTTTTAAGGTGTTATTTTCTTTAGTCAGGTTGTTGACTCTCATTTCATAATTTTCTTGCATCATTCTCGTTTCTCTTCCCAATTTTTCTTCCACTTCTCTTATTTGGTTTTCAAAATCCTTAAGGTCCTCTATGGACTATAACAAGCTCGTATTTTTCTTGGAGGCTTCTGGTGAAGGAGTTCTGTTTTCATTGTCTTCCTGCTGTTCCATGCTTTGATCCTTTTTGTCCCCAAAATAAGAGTATAAAGTTGGATTGCTCTGTTTGCTTTGATTCCTTTGTCTGCTCTTGTTGCCATTCAATTACTTGACTGTTGGGCTTTTTGCCACAGTGGGACTCTGCCACCAGACAGAGGAACTTTGTCCCAATCGCTGGGGTTTTCTCAGCTGCTGAAGGTATTAGTTGGGTGCCCTCTCTGAAGCTTCCACATGTTCTCGCAAGCTGGTCACACACCCCAAGACCTCCATCCTAGACCACAATCCAGATCCAAACAGGTTAAAGCAAGAGCAATTACCCCTCAGAATGGTTGCTTGTTGCCCCTACAATCACCAGGCCAGGAGCTCTGAAGCAACCATGTGGTGGTGTCTGTATGGCCACAGTGCCTCACTCAGCTGCTTCTCCCTCCAGAGGGTAAAGGTCTGACCACACTCCCGAACTCCCAGTTCACAAAGTCCATGCTGCACTGACCTCTCACTTTGTCCTTAGCATCTATGGGTTGATAATTCTGGAAACTTCCACAGGTACTGGTGATCTGAAGTCCCTCCAGCCAGCAACTGCTTGTGGCTGCCCTGAGGCTAAAACCTCAGGCTTGGGTGTGGCTGGGCTCAGCTCCCAACACGCTGCACTGACTGCTTCCTGCAGGCTTGCTGGGTAGTCCTAAGTGGGAGATTAGCTTCTCTGTGTCCTTTTGTGTGTTCTTTAGCTCCAAAATTTGTTCAGAGTCAACTTTTATATGAATTGGAGGAAGTGGCACTGGGAACCCTGTGGAAGTCCTGTTTCTACTCTGCCATCTTGACCCTACTTAGCTTTTAGAAAAGAGTATTTCTTTTGTTTATTGACTCTTTTTATTCCTCCTTTTACATTTAATACAAAGATTACCCTTCAGACTGGTTGCTTGGTCCCCCTACAATCTGCAGGTCAGGAGCTCTGAAGCAGCCACACAGTGGAGGCTGCTTGGCCATGGTACCTCAGCCACTTCTCACCCTGGTGGCGGGGCCAGACCACACACCCTGACTCCCTATTCCCAAAGTCTACTGACCTCTCACTTTGTCTTTGGCATTTATGGGTTGATAATTCTGTAAACTGCCACAGCTGCTGGTGATCTACTCTCCCAGAGTCCCCCCCAGGTCAGGTCGCCCTAGGGCTAAAACTGTGGACTCACGGGGATGGGATCCGCTCCCAGAGTGCTGCAGTTGACTGTTCTTGCTGGTCTGCCAAACTGTCTTCAGAAGGAGGTTTGTTTCTCTCTGTCACTTTGTGGGTTCTGTAGCCCTAAAGTTTGTTTAGAGTCATTTTTATAGGTATTTGAGGTGGTTATAGGGGGAGTGCAGGGAGTCTTCCTACTTCTATGCCTCCATCTTTGAGTGTGCCTATTTCTTAGTCATATATGGCACTTTCACAAAAAGTGACCATTTATTAGGGCACATAAACTTTCCCCCAAAATAAAAAAAAATATTAGAAATATTAAATTCATGTACCAGCCACAATGCAATAACATTACATTAAATATATGACATTTGAAACAAAATGAAAAATTAATTGGAAAAAAATTTAATTCTAAATATGTTGGTTAAAGAAAAAAAATTATAGAAACATCAATTAAAGATAATGACAAAATGATACAACATGCTAAAATTTTGGGATGGAGTCAAAGCAGTATTTGAGGGAAAATTTAAATCTCTAAATATTTAATCAAAGAAAAAAAAACAGATCCATAAATCTGACATTAAATAAGAACAAAACAGCCAGGAAATCAATAAATTAAAAACTGCCAAATAAACAGTAAAATAAAAATTTTAAAAATCGGAGGAGAGATTAACAAAAACAAAATCAAAAACAAATTAATAGAAAGAACCAGGAATTGATTTTTTGGGAAAAGGCAACAAAATAGATGTTACTTAAAAAAAAAGAAAACCAAATTATCTGTATCAAAAATGGAAAAAAAGGTGAACTACAAAATAAATAAAAGAAATTGTTAGGAGTTATTTCTCCCAACTACATGCCAATAAATTTAAATAAAGTGTACAAATATTTACAAAAATATAAAGTCTCCAGTTTAACAGAAGAAGAAATAGAGAACTTAAATAATCCTATCTTAAAAAATAAATAATTTGAACAAGCCATACATGAACTCTCAAAAGAAAAAAAATAACCAGGATCAGATGGATTTACAAGCAAATTCTACCAAACATATAAAGAACAGTTAATTCCAGTTCTATATAAACTGTTTTAAGAAAAGAAGACCTACCAGAATCCTTCTCTGACACAAATATGATATTAATATCAAAACCTGGGAGACTGAAAGCATAGAGAGAAAAATAAAAACCAAAGTCCCTAATGAATATTGATGCAAAAAATTAAATAAAATATTAACAAGAAAACTGTAGTACATTATCACAAAGACATATCATTATGACAAGGATAGATTATAACAAGAATACAGGGTTGGTTAAATATTAGGAAATTTAAAATATTAGGAAAAAAGCAAACCTCGTTGACCATGTTAATAACAAAAACAATAAAAATCATATGATTATGTTAATAGATATTGTAAAAGCTTTTGACAAGATACAACACTCATTCCTGTTAACACCAAAAACCAAAGGATTAAATGGAGCTTTTCTTATTATGTTCAGTAGTATCTACATAAAATCAGGGACAAGATACAACAGTCATTCCTGTTAACATCAAAAAACAAAGGATTGATTGGAACTTTTCTCATTATGTTTCGTAGTATCAACATAAAATCAGGAGTTGGCATTATCTGTAATGGGGATAAGCCTTTCAAATGAGTCTACAGGTAAAACAAGTAAGTCTATTATCCCATTTCTATTCAATATAACTTTGGAAATTCTGACTGTATCAATATATCTATAGAGTAACATACACACAAATTGGGGAATGGATGAACAAGTTGTGGTATATGATTGTGATAAAATACTAATGTGTTATAAGAAATGACAAACAGGATGCTCTCAGACAAACCTGGAAAATTTTACATGAACTGATCCAAAGCCAAATGAACAGAACCAGGAGAACATTGTACATACTAATAGCAATACTGTATGATAATCAGCTGTGATGACTTAGCTATTCTCAGCAATAGAAGGACTAAAGACAATTCCAAAGGACTTAGAATGAAAAAATGCTATCCATCTTCAGTAGTACTGCTACTACATCTATAGCCCAAAGAGATCAAAGAAAGAAAAGGACCTAGATGTGTGTGCAGCATCTCTTTTGTGATGGCAAAGATTGTTTTAGTGGGGTGCCTTCAATGGAGGAATGCATAAAGTAGTTTATTAATGTGAGGGGATACTATTGTAAAGCCAAGCTGAGCAGCTTTCCAGAGGACTGCTGCTGTGGATAGTTCTAAGGTTCTGAACACTCTATTTATTCAGCAGTAAATTAAAGCAAAACATTCACAGAAACCAAAGTACAGTATTCACCTTTTATACCATAACAACTTATCACTAAAGTGGCCTCACAGTTTTCACCAAAGTGTCCACACAGTTTTAAGCAAAAGATATCATTAAGTAAGTCCTTAACTCAATCATGCTTAAGGAGCAAACCAACTTAAGGGACACAAAGTACAATCATTAGTAAGTCCTTAAAGACCAAGCCTCCTAAAGGCACTCAAAGTACAAAGGTCAAAGTTTTCCACCCCTAGGTCACATTGTCTTCATCTCCGAGTCAAAAAGTCTTCTTTCTTCTTGATTGGAGATTAGTTTCCAATCATCCTTAAGTCAATCATCCACAAGAGGTATAAGGTACAGAGTACAAAGTTCTCCTACTCCTAGGCCACAGTAAATCATGATCTTCTCAGTCAGCAGTAAGTACCCAAGGAGAGATCTTTTCATCTTGACTTGAGCCTGGCTCTCAGATTCTATGGTTCCTCTTCCATGGTCCCAGCTCCTGCCTGAATCTACCCAGCTGTCACCTGGATTCAAAGGTAGGCAGCTCTCAACTCCTCATCCAGGTCCTTGTCTGGTTCCTTGTCCAGTTCCATATTGAAGCTCTCAGTGTCCAGTCCACCTCAAGTCCTTTGCACTTTCTGTTTCTGGGAAGACAAAGTTTAACAGAGCCATAATAACATTCATGCACATTGCAGGCACCATCATCAATTCACTATCTGCCTGTGAAAGACCCACATACAAGGTCTGAGAACTCAACACAAATCATCAGTATAGTCCCAGGACCTCTGAAACCCTCCTCCAGGACTTCTGTAAACAGACAAGAAAATCCTCTTTCAGGGCTTCCAGTAAGGTATCACAAACAAAAAGCAACACAAAAAGAATAGACAAACAGAGTGCCTGGCCACCACAAAATTCCCCTTCTTAATTCTGCTCCTTCCCAGCTTGGGGTTCCCCTTATATATAGTCATTAGCTCCTCCCTGTTCCACCTCTTCCTGTTGCATCCACAAGTTCCTCCCACTGTGGGGTTCACAAGTTCTGTTTCTTAACAAAGACTTGATATAATATGGGCAAAGCTAAAAAGGAACTTGAACTGAAACAAAGTGCTAAATAATTAAATAGCTAAAACAATGCACTAAGTACTTCTTTGATAGCCATTACATCTATTCTGCTAGAAAGAAGGATGATTGAGATGGTTTCTAACAATTCAAGGAAGATTTGTATGAACTAATGCAAAGTGAAGTAAGCAAAATCAGGAAAACAAATTTATAAAATTACACAATTTTATAAAGACAAGTAATTTTAAAAGACTTCAGAACTCTGACAACACAATGACCAACCAAAATTCCAAAGAATTCACAGTGAAGTATCTTACCAACTTCCAGATAGAGAGTTGATGGACTCAGAGAGAAGACTGAAGAATATGTGTCTGTATGTAAACATATGCATATATTACACACATACACATGGTATGTACATATGTGTAGACATATATACACATACATGTAGGCCATATCATAGCTAATGTGAGAATGTGTTCTGCTTGACTAAATATCTGTAATGTGTGGGTTGTTTTTTTTTTTTGCATTCTCAATGGTGGGGAAGGAGAGAGGTGGGAAAAAGAGAATTTGGAATTGAAAATAAAATAAAATTAATTTTTAGAAAGGATCCCCTCTATAGATGTTCTCTAGCTTACCCATTTTAAAATGTGATGCTCAAAAGTGAGCATAATATTCTAGATATGGTCTGACTTCAGGCAGAGCACAATGCGATCATTACCACTTTATTCCTGGAAGTTGTTTCTATTAATGAAATCCAAGAAATGATTATGAAGTCCTCTCTGTCATATCATACTTTTCATTCATATTGAGCTTGCAGTGCAGTATATATGTGTGCGTGTGTATGTGTGTATAAGTACATACACATACATATGTCCATATATATATAATCTGTATATGCATCATACACACACACATATGTATGTATATTATAGACAATGTCTCCAAAATGTAACCATTTCTCCCCCAGTATTTGTGATGCTGGTATTTATAACCACATAAAAGTCTATTAATCCAGCAATAAATTTCTATTTATTTGATTAAACCCAATGTTCTAGCCTGTCAAAATCTTTTTAGATCTTGAATCTGTCATCCAATCCTCTAGCTATCTCTGTCAACTTTATGTCATCAGTAAATTTAATAAGAATTCTATCTGTACCTTTATTCAAGTCAAATCTACAAACATTTATTAAACACCTTCTATATGCCAGGCATTGTGTTAAGTTCCTGCCTTCAAGTAGCTTATACTTTAATGATAGAGGCAACACAGAAACAACTATATTAAAACAAATTATACACATACACTCACATATAATACAAATGAATAGATCTACCAGTACAGTGACCACATTCAAAAAGGAAATGAGGTTAGTCTACCACGATCTACTTTTGATCAGTCAATCATTTAATTATTCAACAAGCATTTATTAAGTGCCTACAATGATTCAGATATTGTGTTATGCAATGAACTATCAACTATTTCCTTTTAAAGGCTTACCATCTTCTATTAAATAACCCATTCTAGAATTTCTCCAGGAATTGAAATCAAGTTCAATGTCCCATAGTTCTCCAGTACTATAGTACATGTTCTGTTCTCCCTAATCTTTCAACTATCAAGGATAGTAGTTAAATAATCACATTATTTAGTACCCAAGATGAAGATGATGTGGGTAGGTTGACTTGAACTCTTCAAGAACAACTAGGTACTTCCCTCACACTGTCCTTATTTAGGTAGGGTACCAGCTCTCTATTAGTATTTTTTTCTATAATTTCCATTCCAAATATCATTCTTCTTTGAGGTTGTAAACAGTACATTGGCTGAACATACTTCCCTCCCAAGGGGCAGGGGCAACAGGGTAGCTACTTAGAGTGCAACTTCTGCCTAAACCACCAGGTGACACTCCAAGCTCAAGTAACTAGACTTTGTCTATTTCTAACCTAGGCTTAGATCTCTGCCTTAGAGCAAGCAAATACTCCTTAGACTCCTCATGCTCACCTGTGTTCTATCTCAGTTTGAACTAGGGTTTAAAATGTATATATTATTACCATTCCGTATTTCATAGATGTATCAAAATTGGCTCAGTCCCTATTTCTCCACTAAAAGTCTTATCTCCTCCTCTGAATATAACCCAAAGGAATACACACTTGCAATTACAGACTATACTACATTTACTGAATAAAATCAGAAATAAAAAGAACATTAAAACTCTGGGCACCATTGCCACTTCAATAAAATTTTGAAAATTTTCATTCTCCCTCCCAGTTTTAAACTAAGTAATCCCAGGAATACTCAAGTGACATTTTAGTAGAACAAATCCCTGTCC
Source organism: Petaurus breviceps papuanus (assembly GCF_028583685.1). NCBI lineage: Eukaryota > Metazoa > Chordata > Mammalia > Diprotodontia > Petauridae > Petaurus > Petaurus breviceps. The sequence continues at coordinate 12,485,252 of NW_027187372.1, forward strand.
TTCACTTTCACAGTCAATGAATAAAAGAACAATTGTCTTACCAATATCCACTGCCCTTCCTGATGCCAAGGTGAACATATGATTAGAAGATTCAAAATCTGGAAACATCTTTAAATGCTGTCAAGGGTAAACACTGTTAACCATTTTCCTTAGAATCCACAAAGGGTATCTCTGCTTTCTTCTCTAACTGGACTTTATCTTTCTGGTATCTCCAGCATTCTGGTGCCTATGGTCTTATAAGCAGTTCACATTTCAGATGACCCTTAGCTCTCAAAAGCCTAGGGGATACAGGAGGAACAGGGTTTCTGGAACCAACTTGTATGGGATGGATATTTGATCTTTAAATTTACAGTGTGAATATTTACAACTCAGAAATCTGCCATTACAATAAAACAGGGCATAAGTTATTATTTGTTGGTCATTGAGATGAATGAAAAGCCTGAAAGACAGAGTTTCTGCATATTTAATAATCAATTTATTGATTAGGCTAGCAAACAATAAATTGATGATCAGTGATCTCTCTTGGTGACCAAAGACAAAACCATGGAGATCCCTGACTGTTTAAATACCTTTGAAAAAGTAGGTGCCTTTGAGAGTTGAAAATTACCATTGATTGGCAAATAATTAACAACGGGGTAGATATATTCATAAGTAAGTGGGCTAAAAGTCTTCAGTTTCTCCTGCTGAGAAAATGACTTGATCATGAGACTCAGTCACCTCCAGCAATGTGGAAAAAGAAATACATCTGTACCCAGATGACTCTGGTTGGTTTTCTCCTTTATAAGCTAGGTTCCCCAGTCTCAAATGGAGGGGTATAATGACATAGGCTTTTTTCCTAAAGGTGAGAATTCACTTAGATTAGATTTTGTTTGTTGTCTTCTAAGATCCCACCCAAGATCACTTCTGAGAGACTGTCAGGCCTTAGAGGGACTGTTCCTGAATGAGGAAATAAAAGGAAAAATACTTCAATCCCAATTTAATAATTGGTTATTAATATGACAGAAAAATAATCACTTCTCTCATCATCTAGATTCAAGAAAGTATTAACAATGCAGATTAAAGTTTTTCAAATCTGCTTACCCCGACCCCTCGGTTAAACATTTACCAGCAAACCTAGGTATTGCTCTATAAGTATGACTTAAGGCCAGCAGGAGTGCAGAAGAAGGATCAAGGAATGAAGACCTTGCCAGATTGGAGGCCTGGTGACTGTAGGCTAATAATAAATAGTATTTATACAGCACTTCAAGGTTTGTAAAGCACTTTACATCTAGCACCTCATTTAAAGTGGAGGGAGTCCCTAGTTCCACTCAACTAAGAATTATTTCTTCAGGCCTATTAAGATCACCATAAAGTAAGGGACTACTTTCATTACTCAATTCCAGACCACAACTTAACATTGATATCAATCCTCCAGGCAATTCAACTCTGGCACACCATCTCAGTAAGTTTTGGAACTGAAATACCTGTCCTTGATCGCTTCTCCCCAATGGGTATTCTCCATTGGAATAAACTCTTTGAAGGCAAGGACTGTTTTTGCTTTTGTATTTGTATCCCCAGAGTTTGCCACTGTGCTTAATAAATGCTTTTTTCATTCATTTTTCATTTACTCATTTTCTCAGGAATCTAAAAGACACAAGTAATCTCCAAGGGAGAATAGGGATTACTGACAGATCTAAGCTTTTGAGCCTTGGGTAACTGAGGACTGTGGTGTCATCAGCAGAAATAGGGTGGTTAGGAAGGAGAGTGGGTTTTGAGGGAAAATATGCTAAGTTCAATTTGGGACATGAAGAATTTGAGTTGCCTACAGGACAACCAGGTGGAGATTCCTATAAGGCAGATGGAGATGATGAAGGCAGGAACAGGAATACAAAAATAAATCACTAAGATGAGCCCTCATATGACCCCCTGAAACAGTCACTCCATACTATTTTGTTAAAATAATGTTATGTTTTTAAAATATAACTGTGCATTAGCATAAAACAAAAGAATGAACAGAAGAATCAATATTTAGGAAAAAAAGAAAGCCATTACAATATGGTGATATCTATCTGTAAACAAATGTTAATAATTAGTTTAATCAGGATTTGGGTATCCTACTTTAGAGGTGACATAACTAACTCTGAAGCTTCACATGGAAATATCTGAGAACATTTTTATTGTGGGGGGATCTCTGTCCTACTCTACCTGACACTAGCTGCTATTAGGGCGTCAAAACCTTGAAATTGACCTTAATCTCAGTTCTTGGCTATCATTACTAGAGCAGCTGCTGGAATGAAAATCCCCTTTGTCTTTTTTCCCCTGTGTATTTTGAGTGAACAAAATTTAAACTAACACGGTAACACATTGCACCCCCACCTCCCCCATGTTCCCTTGTCAGAAAATATCCATCTGGCTATCATACTTTTCCTGCATGACTACTGCTGTTACCTCTCTTACATAAATGAAGAATATATCCAATTGGTTGCCTTATTTACTAATTTATCTGCTTAGATAAAGGATCACTGGCAGTATGAATTAGAACTTTTATCACAACTGAATGCTTTCTCCAGAGGGGTTAAGCTCTTTTTGTTATTATTGTTCATTCCTGTGTGAATTTGTAAAACACTGTGAACAAAACAGAGTAATTTTTTTAATTTTTCATTTATTTATTTTTTAAAAATAGAACAATCATTTTCTCAAGTCTGCCATCTGACTACTGAGACAGAGTCACTGCAGAATAGAAGATAAAGTACTGACCTTAAAGTCAGGAAGACAGAGATTCAAATCCTGAATCCTGACTATTCATTAGTTGTGTCACCAAGGGCAGCACTTCTCAGCCTCAGGTTCCTCATCTATAGAACAGAGATAATAATAACTACAGTATGTAAATCAGAGAATTTGTAGGATTAAAGATATAGATGGGAACCTAAAATCTTTATATATATATATATATATATATAAATGAGGAGAAACAAAGGCATATGACTTGCACAAGAAAACTCAGGTATCAAGTCAAAAAGCAGTCATTTGACTCCAAACCAAGTAATCTTTCTCTCATGCCTCCAAAAAGCTTAAAGATATAGGCTGCTTTGTAAACATTAAGGTGCTATGGGGGCAGCTAGGTGGCACAGTGAATAGAGCACCGACCTGGAGTCAGGAGGACCTGAGTTCAAATTTGGCCTCAGACACTTGACACTTACTAGTTGTATGGCCTTGGGCAAGTCACTTAACCCCAATTGCCCTGCTCTCTCCACTCCAAAAAGCAAAAAAACAAAAACAAAAACACTGAGGTGCTATGTAAATGTCATTGGTCATTATTATGGAAAATTAGATTTAGCCTCATCTTCAATTTCCTGCCACCATGGTCTTAGGTAATTTGACTCCATTCAATAAACATTTATTAAGCATCTGCAGCTAAGTGGAATAGTAGAGAGAGTGCCTGAATTGGAGTCAGGAAGACTCATCTCCCTGAGTTCAAATGTGGTGTCAGATACTTAATAACTGTGCGAACCTGGGAAAGTCACTTAACCATGTTTGTCTCAGTTTCCTTATCTGTAAAATGAACTGGAGAAGGAAATAGCAAACCACTCCAGTATCTATGCCAAGAAAATCCCAAATGGGGTTATGAAGAGTTGGACCGGACTGAAACAACCAAACAATATCAAACCACAGATCTCAATGCTAGGACTTGGAACCACAAAAACAAAAATTCAGGCACTCTCTCTTTAAAGAACTTATTATATTCACCATGAAGGACCCAATATGTATGATAAGTATGTAAGTAAGTGCACTTACACGGATAAATAAACAATTTTTACATCCTGGAGAGAGTACTGGACTTTGAGTCAGGATGACCTGGGTTTGAAGTGATCCACAGACACTTAATAATTGTATGAGCATGAGAAAATCTTGACTTCTTTCACATTGGTTTCCTCACCTATAAAATTATGGTTACAACACCTCACAGGGCTATTATAAAGAACAACTGAAACAATGTATGTTAAGTGATACATGAATGTCAGTTATTATTGGGGGAGTGACAAAGCACTCTCTACTAGATGGAGAATCATAAAAGACTCCTTAGGGGAAGTGGTATGTGAGTTTAGGTTTAAAGGAATTTAAGGTATTCTAAGAGGTATGAATGAGGAAAGTGTGCATTCTAGGCATAAGACAAAGGTACAAGTAAAATTCTAGGCATGGTAGGAGTGGGCACAAATAGTCTGTGCAAAAGTATGGGAGATGTAATGTTGAGTTCCTCCCAGTTTGATGTCCTCTGGAAATTTAATAAGCACGTCATCTTGGGCTTTATTTAGATTAGTGGTGAAAATGTTACATAAAACAGGAATGAAAACAGATTCCCTGGAGCCCTTCACTAAGAATACCCTTCCAAATTGCTATTGGGTGCTCTTTGGGGAGAGTCATTCAACCATGTCTAAATTTATCTAATTGTACTATTATTCAATCCAAATATCTCTATCCTTTCCACAAGAATAGTATAAGGGATTTTATCAAATGTGTTCATAAAATCTCAGTAAATATATGTATATATATATGCATACATATGTATATATGTGCATATACATATTTATATATCAGTAAACAGCATTCTTCTGATTTATCATACTGTTAACTTTGTAAAAAAAAAAAAGAATGATGTTGGTTTGAACTGTTTCTTCTTAATGAAGCTATGTTGACTCTTTATGACCAATGTTTTCTATTATAGATATTCATTAGAAATTTCTTTAACAATACCTAATAGAATTTTGTCAGAAATGGAAGTCAAATTCACCAGCCTTCCATTTGCTGACTCCATTCTTTCCCATTTTCTGAAAATTTCAACATTTTAGATGAGGAAACTGAGGCATAGATGGAATAATTTATGTTCCCAAGATCACACTGCTCACCCAGGTTTCAAACCCAACTCTTCTGATTCCAAATTCAGTATTTCAATCAAAGCATGTCTTCTCAGGACCTCTAAGATCCATTCAAGCTCTGATGATCCAATAATCTTGTGATTTCTCTGAACTTCATTATCTATAAAATGGGTATAATATCCCTTTGTCCCAAACACCTCCATAGGGCTAATGGGAAGAAAGTATTTTGTAAATTTTAAAGAATTATGCAAATATGCTATTTTTAAATTTTTTCTTGTTGTCTAGTTGTATTGGAAAGAAACCTTTTTGATTTACTTGAAATCTAAAACATTTTAATCCTTTGCTTAGAGAAAGTTTTGCTAAAACTAAAAATTTTAATATATGTTACAATTTAGGCATAGCTCAAGTAATATATTACTTTATATGGATATGCTTTATAGCTTAATATATACCATACTAGACTCTCATGTAATTTTTATAATACTTTCTAAAACTTGTAATTATTCAGTGGGAGGAAATTTGAACTTCAGAGAATAATTTAGAGATTATCATCATTGCATGCCACTGTATGCAAATTTGAATTACCAGGACTAATTAATCTTATTTTTGAATTAGAAACTCACTTTAATTATATTTCCAGTAAGAAGAAATGTGAAAAAAAATTGCTATAATTTAATACGGATTGAATGAATTATTTTTTCAAATTGGTTAAAATGAAAAAAAAAAGTGAAAACAATCACATCCTTATTACATTCATAGAAATCTCTCACAAGGCACACTTGAATACAGTAGACACTTAATAAAATACTTGTTTTGCATAATAGTAATTGTTCTAGAAAAAAATAGCATAACAGGCACCATTCCAGGTATATTTTTAGTCCTAAAAAATTGAAAGACAAGTACCCAAAATATTAAAATATAGAAACACTTTTTGTAGTAGCAATATATTGGAAACAAAGTCAGTGCCCTTTAATTTGGAAGTAGTGGCTGAACATGGTATAACATATGAAAATAAGGGAATAAGCATATCATTATGCCATAAGAAACAATAAATATTAGAATTCAGGGGGAAAAAATGTGGGAAGACTTGACTAACCAAAGGTAAGCTTAAGTAACCAGAACCAGGATAAAATATGCAATGACTATAATATAACACATTATAATAATAAACAAGGGATAAATACCTATGCCCCTCTAGTGATAATATTCTATGTTTCAAGTGTCCCCATCTGCAAAGCTAAATAACCAGAGTTGAGGAGACAGGCGACATGTGTCATATCTCAATTCCACCAGAACTAGAATAGGAAGATTCAAGGTCAGATACTGAGGAGATAGGGCATAAGAGAAATGAATCACTTAGTAGAGAATTTCACAACTAACAGATTTGTAAAGTTTACCAAAAAAGGACAATGACAAATTCTGAAGGCACTGAAGGAACACTGATGTACTCTTGATGGAACTGTGAATTGGTATAGTCATTCTGGAAAGGAACTTAGAACTACACTCTCCAAATTACTAAATTGTGCATTCCTTTTGTCCCACTGATACCATTACTAACCTATTACTAACTTTGTACCCCAAAGAGATGAATGAAAGAGATAAAGGTCTTACATATACAACTATATTTATATCTATATATAATGTCTAAATATATATACACACAACTATATTTATATCTATATATAATGTCTACATATATACACACATACATACACATAAATCTATACATATGTGTGTGCATATGCATGTTTGTGTATCTCTTTTGATAGTGACCAAGAACTTGAAACTACAAGGGTGTCTATCACTTGAGGAATGGCTGAAAAATTATGATAGCTGAACATAATAGGATATAATTTTGTCATAAGAAATGATTAAGAGGATGGTTTCAGAGAAAACTAGAAAGACCTTTATGAATTGATACAGAGTGAAGTGAGCAGAACCAGGAGAACAATATATACGATATACTATAACCATAGTATTAAAAAAATAACAATTTTGAAACACATAATAAACATAGATAATAAACAGAGAGCTGATGAATTAATAGGCAGAATATAAGTCACATTCTTGAATAGGGACAAAATGAGAATATTTTCCTTGATTATGCATATTTATAATAAGGATTTTCCTTTTCTTTTGGGGAATGAGGAGAGAAAATAAATACTATTAATTTTTAAAAGTCACTATTGCTACTGAATTATATTTTTAAAATGAGAAAAAACAAAAAGTGGTAGTAAGGCATCCAGGATTGTGGCAGCAGTATATAGTCAATTAATGCTTGGAGTTTTCTTCCTTTCCTTTCCCCTTTCCTTTCTCCTTCCCTTTCCTTTCTTCTCTTTCCCAAAGCACATTGCCTTTATACAATAAGTTTACCAGGATCTGCACAATCAGTCCAGGCGTGGGGCCAATCAGGGAAATGAAGAATAGAAAGATGCATATTAGATGCATAGAGTTTTTGGGCTTGGAGGGTGGGGAATAAGAGAAGAGCCCTGATTCACGAGGAACACAGTTCTGATTGTAGTCATGTGAAAAGTATATGAAAGAAAAAAAATATAATTTTTAATCAGGTAATGATGCTGACTATATAATATTTATTTTTAAACTGTGACTCAGTTACCACTAGCCTCTATCTACTCAAACACTTATTTGAGAGGAGTTAATGATGATTTTACTCACATTCTAAGACAATGGGGGGGAAAGAGAGAGGAGAGAGAGAGAGAGAGAGAGAGAGAGAGAGAGAGAGAG
>NW_027187372.1:12492949-12663097 GCF_028583685.1 Petaurus breviceps papuanus
AGAGACAGAGAGAGACAGAGAGAGAGGGAGAGAGAGAGGGAGAGAGAGAGAGAGGGAGAGAGAGAGAGAGAGACAGAGAGACAGAGAGACAGAGAGAGACAGAGAGACAGAGAGACAGAGAGAGACAGAGAGAGACAGAGACAGAGACAGAGAGAGAGACAGAGACAGAGACAGAGAGAGACAGAGACAGAGACAGAGAGAGAGAGAGAAAGAGAAAGACAGAGAGAGAGAGACAGAGAGAGAGAGACAGAGAGAGAGAGACAGAGAGAGAGAGAGAGATGGGAACTCTGCTCTGTGTTACCCTCTTCTACTGAGGGAGATGGGAGTGAATTATTGCAAGAGCCTGTTAAATTCTCCAGGAAAACCTACTTTTCCCATTAATCTGTCATTTGGGACTTAGTTCACTAAAGAAGAAACAGTAATCTGTAAAGAAACAGAAATCTTTAGTTTTGAAATGGCATTAATATGATAACCAAAGTAGCCATGCTCTCGATTGAGAGTAATTTTCTCCTCCTCATGAAATTTCATTCCAATTCCACAATATAAGTTTATGCATCGTAAAAATAGAAGATATATTGTAGGCAAATGGTATATAATATATTTTGGAAAAATAGAAAATAATTGTAGGCAAATGGTATATAATATATTTTGGAAAATATAAAACAATACAAATAATAATCCTATCATAAAACTGATTACTACAAGTTGAATTGAGGAAGGAATCTACATATATTTAGGTTAGGTGATACAGTAAATAGAGTGCTGAATCTAGAGTCAGAGAGATCAGACTTCAAATTCTGCTTCAGATACTTTTTAGTCTCTGCCTCAATTTCCTCAGTTGTAAAATAGGGATAATCATAGCACTACCTCCCGGGTTGTTGTGAAGATTAAATGACATAATATTTGTAAAGTGCTTTGAAAACCTTAAAGAACTAGTATTATTATTTGGGAAGCATTAATCACATAGTATGTTTTTTTTAAAGATGAAAAACATCAGGTTACTCTTGGAGAAATCATTGAAAACTGAATGCAGTGCAGTCAGAGTTTAATGCAATTGGTGTGAGGCTCATACTGATTCTAAGAGATTAATTTAGTGTAATCAAATAGCCTAATACAGAGCTCTACAGGTGTACTTTGTTTTATAATAGTTGTGTTGCTGACAGGTTGAGTGAAAATCAGATTTCTGTAGATCAAATTTTATTTTGCTACTCAGGTTATAATTTTATGCTTCATTTTCTGATGATTTCTCAGTTGGCCTCAGTCCCTGATACTTTAGCTTAAGTGTCTCTAGGTTCTGGCCTCTCAGTTAAACAGTTAATGATCTGTAAGCAAACATTTAAAGCTACTAGGGAGAGCAAGTACAGGAAAGGGACACAGAATCTTTTTGTAATGTTTACACATATCATTTCATCAATCTGTTTTGAAAATTTGGATTTTCAGATAAGGTTTTTGTAGAGTTCATCTGTATTCTACTTCCAAGGTATGTAGTAGTGGCTAGTGAACTACTAAGATTGGAGGACTGGTATTCCACATCTTGTCTATACTAAATTCTGATTGTGTACCATGGGTAAGTCATTTAAACCCTTAGTGCTCCAGGCAAGACTTTAATTTGTGGAGGGGGTGGAATTCCTTTTCCCAGTGAAATTACAATCAATAAATGCCTATTAAAAGCTTACTATATATTATGCACTGTGCTAAGTGGGGATACAACACAAGATAAAAGAAAGTCCCTACCCTGAAGGAGAAAGCAGCTTGACAGCTCAGCAGATAGAGTACTGGCCTGGAGTCAGGAAGATTTGAGTTCAAATTCAACCTCAGATACTTACTAGCTGTGTGACCCTGGGCAAGTCACTTAACCTCTGTTTGTCTTAATCCTCTAGAGAAAGAAATGGAAAACCACTCCAGTATCCTTGCAACGAAACTCCATGGATGATCCAAGGGATTACACTTAGACACAACTGAATAACAACAAAGCCATGAAGGTTTTCACACTCTAATGGGTGAAGATAACATATAACAAGAAGCAGAGAGGATGGGAGAAATTTTGAAGGAATGATGAAATCCAGAGGAGTGCATGTGGTAAAAAATGACAAGATGGCAGCCCTAGGCACTCTCCTTAAAGGATAATATGGGAGGTGCTCACCAGTGATCACCCTCCATCCTCTACAATAAGAAGGAAGGAAGGGACCCCAGAAATAGGGAATGGTGAGTAAATGTGAGCTTCAGGGTAGATATGATCTTGTAAGATGGTGATATTCCTGAGAATATGATGATATCCAGGAGGCCATCCAGTAGGAAATACTTATGATAATGTTAAAATAAATTAAAAAAAAACACCATAGGTTGTATTTACCCAAGACCTTTAGCTTATTAGAAAATTCTCTAATGAATTAGGTTATGGGAAGTTGAGAGGGTATGGTTAAGAATTATTTTGTTTCTATAATTTATATTGCTCTCTAACAGGTGCCTAGAATACACTCTTGTGTATGTCTACACTCCTATTTTCACCCTTTTCTGGTCTTACAGGAATAAATAATACTCAAGTCCTGGTTATACATGGTTTTGTCATGAACTCTCTCCCCAAACAGCTTCTACCTGGGGATGAATATTAACCTGCAATATAAGAAAAAGACAGGAGAGAATTGCTCCACTTAGGGGCTTAGGATGGAGAATAATGTTGCTTTGGTAAATCTTGGGTGAGGGAAGAAAAATGGTAAGGATAGTGCAACAAGGCAGGTAGCAATTGGGAATATGGTGGAGAGAAGGAAGAAACTGTATTTCCAGTTTGGGGAGCCTGGAAATGAAGCACATACTATCCTTTTAAGTTTTAGGACCACTGATTTTGCCTGCTCCCAAATGTCTTGGACTTACTTGAAATCTCCTTATTAAAGTATTTCTTGTTTTGATATTAAAAGGCAGGGATTGTAGGTGGAGCAAAAAGAGTCCCTCACTGGTACCTGAGCTCCTCAGCTGGTTGGAGCCTCCAGTCAGTCCCACAGTCAAATCCCACTTCTGACACCAATTACTGTTAGTTAACCAAGAAAATACAAGCCCATGAGACATTCCTCAAAACTAGATTTATTAAAAGAAAAATGGACATTCATGTAACACTCATACCAAGTACAAAGGAATTCACGATCTAGGTAGAACCTTGAATATTTCTGAGTTATGAAAAGGGAGAAGTTTCATGGAAAGAGTGAAGGGCAATCCCCTCTCAAATGGAAATGGTATGAGAGGAGGAAGGGAGCAGTAGGAGAAAAAAAAAGCAAAAGGGAGTAGGAAAGCTTCAGAATGTGGAACCATAGAGGAAGGATGTTCTGTTTTTCTAAAAAAGTCCAAGCTGCAGAGTTTATCAGTCTGATGCAGACTGACTGGCTATGTCTTGTAGCTGGTTTGGCTCTCAAAGACACACTGAGAGTCCAGCTAAAGGTGCAAATAACAAATTATGTCAATTCATGGGAGCTTCATCCTTGACTTGTTCAGGGCCTCCTGCATACCCTGAGTTCACTGTTTCTGGAAAATATGGCAACTCAAGAAGACAGGTTAAGTTGGTTTGGGGACATTAGTGTAATTGTAGTGTAGAATTCAGGGAGGGGAGGAATAGGAAATTAAGTTTGGAAAAGCAGAACACTGCCAAATTGGGAAGGGGCCAAAATACATCCCAGGAAGCATTAAGGAACTACTTAGGATCTTTGAGCAGAGGAGTTATAGAGGAGCAGAGGATTATGTCAGTGGTATGAACTCTGGAACAGCTGTATGAAGGATGAGGAAGGAGTTAAGGTATGAAGATCTGTGAGCTGATTAAGGTGGTTCAGGTAGGTAGTAATGACATCCTGTCCCAGGGTGGTAGCATATTTAATCAACAACAAATTCCATATTTACCTAATAGCATCCATTTTATCTAAAGGTATAAAATCAACCAAATGAGTAAGATTCAAAGGTTAATTAATAACATAAAGTTCTTTTATAGCATCAAAGTATACTGTATGGAGCTCTTATTTTATAAGCTTCTTCATAATTTCTAGATCATTTTACATGAAACAAGGAACACTTTTATTGTGGCCATGAAATTCAGAAGGTTTCTTTGGGAATATTTTCATAGGCCTGTTTAAGGAAATTTTTGGAGAGATAGTCTTTCAAGCTACTGATACAGAAATGTCTATTTTGTTATCTTTTCTCATTGAAAATTTCCCCTTAGGACACAAGTGATCACATCATTGGTTGTTCTGTAACCCTAGACACAGAATTCCTGCTTTCTTGAGCTGTCATCCCTACATTCCTACTTTCCCCTCTGATCCTATGTAAGTCATGTCTGCTTTTAAAATGCAATGAACTACCTCTTATTTGAATTGCTTTTTCATTCATTTTTCATTCTTTGATCTCTCACCAAAGTGACGTGCTTTTTGTTCCCCAATCAAAAGCTCTATAGTTTTGGTTTCAATAATATAAAATAACAAAGGAAAATAGTGTTTTGATACTAAAAAAAAGCAGAGCTTGATACTAAATCTATAAAGTAAAAAGCCAGGACTGTGGGCAAATCATTTATCCTCTCTGAGTCTCAGTATCCTCATTTGTAACATGGGCATGATAATATAGGTACCTCACAGTGTGTTTTGAGAAAAGCACTTTTTAGACCTCAAATCACTATGTAAATACAATTTTGCATTATGTTAGCACAAAGTCCTCACTTACAATGAACAGACATCATAATTAGGCCATTTCTCTTTTCTAGTTGTAAAGTTGAGATAAATGAAGTTATATTAGTCCTATCTTACTCAGCATTTCTTTGGATAAAAACCATGTTTGAAGGTAAAAGGGATCTATCATTATTTGTTACAGATATATAGTTGTAATATATTATATCATTTATAATATATGTACTAATATGATATATATTATATATAATACATATACTAACATATAATATGTGTTTATTAATATATAATTTATATGCTAATATATAATGTATATACTAATATATGATGTTGCATATATGATATCACATTACCTCATAATAAATATGTAAATCTAATCTAATCTCAAAAGACTCACTATTCTCACCTGTAAGATGCTAGGTTTGGATGAGATACTGCTTGAGGTTCATTCCAATACTATGTCTATAATCTATTTAAAAGTTCTCAATCAAATAATAATGGCCTGAGAAACCTCAGCTCATATAGTCTTGAAGTCCATAAAGTTCCCACAAGCCATATATGTGTCTTATTTTATGATATAATTTGTTCAGTCATTTTTCAGTTGTATCCAACTTGCCATTTCTTTTTCTAGTTCATTTTACAGATGACGAAACTGAGGCAAACAGGGTTAAGTGACTTGCCCAGGGTCACATAGCTAGTAAGTATCTGAGGCCTTTTGAATTTGAGATTTGAATTCAAGAAAATGAGTCTTCCTGACTCCAGGGCTAGTACACTGCACTACCTAGCAGCAATTATCATAATCATGTCATGTCATATCACATGAGCTTAATCCTTGTACATGAAGTTTCTACTGATTCTCCCTCCACTTGCTAGAACCTCCACCCATACTGAAATTACCTTGTATTCCTTTTGCATACAATTTGTATAAATTGTGTGCATATATCTATCCATGTTGTGGTCCTTAATAGAATAAATTTCTTGGTAACAGGCCTGGTTTGGTTTTTGTCTTTCCATTGCCATCTAGTTTAGTTTCTGGTACAGAGTAGGAAGGTGTTTAATCAGTGCTTGTTGACTGATAGGTTTAGGGATAAGCTTAGTATTTTATAACTGACCATTTGACCTTATTAAATAAGACAAAATATTTCTAATGCTGATTCTGCCACAGCTCTTGCTTTGAATACATTATTAACCCTATCTTTCTTTCTCCCTCCCCCCTCCCCCACCCATTCTTAGTTATGAGGCAGAGGGAGTGGATTCAAGCACTTCTCATAGAATTGGATATGCATACTTTCATGGAGAGGTATACTTGTGTCCCTTTGCTAAAATGGCATATAAAACTAGCTCCTAGTTAGTCTACTGGTCCCTGTAGGGGGAGCTGTGTCAAAGAAGATGTTCAACTGAAACAGGAAGAGTTGCTTACTCTGTGCACAAGAAGGAGTAAAGAGATTCCAATCTCTTTTTAAGGTAACCTTGAAAAGAAATAAAAAAAAAAAAACAATAACACAATTCTCACTACTTATGGGCCACAGAATATGTGGCTCTTCCTGGCTCAGTTACCAATCCTTTCTGACAGAGTCCCTCCATCTTCCTAACTCCCATCAATTGGACCAAATAACCATTCATATCATGCAGAGAAAGCCATGGAGTCAAAGTGCATATGCCCAGCTCCATGGAAAATAACACCAAACAACCCCCCAAAAATGCCAATCTATTGCTTCCCCCTTCTTGCTTCTGTTAGACTGTAAATTATAAATTGGAAACTTTGCTCAGTGCCCTGGTTTGCTCTATTCACTTTAAGCCATATTCAGGCAGTTACGGTACATACTGGAGATGTCAGAGTACCTAGGTTCATGTCTTGGCCCTGTCACTTAAAACCTATGTAACCTGGAGGAAATCATTTTACTTTCATGGGTGTGCCTCACTTTTCTCATCTGTAAGATGGTGGATTTGGATGAGATGCAGTCTAAGGTCCATTCTAACACTAACTCCATGATCTTATCATTCAAATTCTCAATCTCTTCTATAACTGATAGTAAATTATTTGAGAAACCTCAGTTTTATAATCTTGAAATCTATAAAGTTCCCATAAATCAAACAAGAACCTTTTTTCCTTCTTTTTTTATATGATAGAAATTTCGTGTTTTTAAAAACCTTAAAAAATAAAGTCTTTCTTCTTTCCCTCCAGGCCACATTCCCAAGCCCATTTTCTTCTCACATCTCCCTCCTTTCTTTGCTACATTGTTTGCCCTTAATTTTTTTGCTATATGTTTCATAAATGTATTCTGGTCCCCATGTCTGTAACAATATGTGACTTACTGATTGCCAAGCCCCAGAGTTTCCTGTCAGTCTTGATTTGACTCAATATTGCTGTGGCCTTTCACACAATCAATCATAATGTCCTTATCGCTTGACTTCATGGGGTAGCAGTGCTTACCTGGCTTGCATTCGATCTTTCCAATCATTCTTTTTAGCTTGTGTAGGGAAGAAACTTCCAAAGATTCATAATATATCACTTATAATATATGAAGGGCTGTGCCAGTACTGTGGAGCCCTATGGGGTTCCTAGTTCTATATAGCATTTCCTGAATCTGGACTTTGCACAGTTCTTAATAATAACAAATGCACAGGGAGTGATATACTGAGGGAAAAGATGGCATTTTAAAATAGTCTGTTTCCTTCATAACTAACCTTTGAGTACAAATTATCTGGATTTTTTTTCTGTGCTGGAGATTTAAGTCTATGTTTCAAAATAAACCTTGCCTTATGATATAGAACCAAATTCTAAATATCGGGGCTTTCTTTTCTAGGCAGAATTATTGCAAATGTTAGTAACTATGTCTGGCTTCCTGACAAATTATTTCAGTAGTAACTGGTTCCTTGTTCTTCAATTTAATGTCATATATCTATACTGATACCTCTTATGGGTGTGTAGTATTTGAAATATAAAAATATGATCTTTTGGAAACTCCAAAATAATATACTTGATGAGACTTGAGAATGTCATCATTAATTTAAAATATAATCCTCTACTCAAACATATTCACCAATTCTTAAAAGACTCTAAAGAAATTAAGAAAAGCAAGAGTTACTTTAAAACAAACCACCTTGTATATGTCAACACCAGCAGTTTAGTCTACAAATGTTCCAGGGCTTTCACTTAGCTAATTCAGCCATGATTCAGTGATTCAAATGCCTCATTAGATTATTTTTTTTACTTAATATAAAGGGTTCCAGTTCTGTGTACTCCATCCCCAGCTTAACATGGTTTTTGAACTTTTCTACCTTCTTACCAGTATTCTCACCCCCTGGAGATAATTCCACCTAGACCCCACTGTTTCCAACTGGCACATGCTTAGTCCAGACTCCCACCTCATGAGGGGATACAGCCATATGCACTTCCCTTTGTGTTTGACTCACTTTTTTGGATCTCTCTCCTTCCTCATCAACAGTCTTGACTTTGCATGGGTACTGTCTTCTTGCACTCCACTTCCTTTCCAGCTCCCTTTATTTCATGTTCCCCCAGTTTTATATTATATTCTCCCATTAACATATTAGGTTCCTTGAAGACAGGGGAACTCCATGCTTGTATTCCCAGTGCTTAGTTCTGTACCTGACACATAGTAATCACTTGATAAATGTTCTATGTATACGACCAGGAGACAAAGATTCACTTCCCTCAAACATTTTCAATTAATGAAGAATGATACATAACTGAAATTCCATCTTTCTTTCTGTTACTGAGTCATTTCAGTAATGTCCAATGCCTTCTGACCCCTTTTGAAATTTTTTTGGCAAAGATACTGGACTAGTTTGCCGTTTCCTTCTCCAGCTCATTTTATAGATGAAGACCCACGACAATCAGTGAGCAGTGCCCAGGTTCACACAGTCTGAGGTCAAATTTGAACTCAGGTCCTTCTGACTCCATTGCCCACTTTATCCACTTTGCCACCTTGCTGCCCTCCACTCTTTTCAGTCATAGCAAACTATACCTGTCTATTAGGTTGAATTTCCACTGACATTTAGTTCGTTGGGTTTTTCAATGTAACTTCAATTCATCTGGGGAATTTAATGAATGATTTTTAATATACTGAAATGTTTAAAAATGTGGATGGATGGATAGATAGATAGAAAATTAGATAATTTGCTGATGTAACTATGTGCTCGGAACTATGGTAACTAATATTTGAAGATGTGAATACAAGAAAACATGACAGTCACTACTTACAGTCCTTATAATGAAAGGAGTCTTCATTATAAATAACATTTTAGTAGTAAAAGGAGGTTAGAGATGGAAATTGTGTCAGGATGGTATTTGGCTAGGATACTTCAAGAAATGGTGAGCCATGGAAGGAACCGACCAGTCATTGAGCAGACTTCAAAGAGGAATTTGAGGGAAAAATCAATTCAGCCAAAAATTATATATAATCTTTCTGGTTTGGTTTTGTTATTGCAACTTCCTGAGAAGACCATTTCAAAGACAGTCATTTCCCTCAGGGAGCATACAACCTAATGAATCTTCACAAAATAAGAAGCTATGAGACTATACTAAGTATATTTCTGAGCCCAAAGGACTATAAAGCTCTTCATTCCCTTTGGTCCAGGATTATTATTACTAGGTCTATATTCTAAAGAGGCAAGAAAAAGGAAAGAGACCTATATGTATGTATATATATATATATATATCTATGTAAGTATGTGTATATACATATATATGGCTGAACAAGTCATAGTATAAGATTGTGATGGAATAATATTGTGCTATAAGAAACAATGAGGGAGATGGTTTTGGGGGGGGGGGACTTGGAAGATCTATATGAACTGTTGCAAAGTGAAGTGAGCAGAACCAGGACATCATTATACACAGTAATAGCAATACTGCAATGGTGATCAACTATGAAAGATTTAGCTACTCTGATTAATACAATGATCTAAGGTAATTCCAAAGGACTGATAGTGAAAAATGCTATCAACTTCCAGTGATATAACTGATGAACTCAGTGCAAATTGAAGTATAATTTTTTTCACTTCATTTTTCTTGCTTTTTTTTCAACATGGATAATATGGAAGTGTTTTGCATAATTTCACATGTAGAA
Organism: Petaurus breviceps papuanus; assembly: GCF_028583685.1. Lineage (NCBI taxonomy): Eukaryota > Metazoa > Chordata > Mammalia > Diprotodontia > Petauridae > Petaurus > Petaurus breviceps. Next base: position 12,502,698 of record NW_027187372.1, read on the forward strand.
TTGATATACTATTTACCTTCTCACTGGGTGTGGGGCTGGAATTGGAGGGAGCAAGAGAATTTGGAACTCAGAATTTTAAAAATATAAGAATGTTAAAAATAAATTAATAAAAGATTTAACATGTATATTTCTGAACTATTCTCTGGATTATTATACATGTTAGATAAGTTATTATCACACTAACATAAAATCTCCTAAAATTTTGAGTGAATTATTTAAATTTCTTTAATGTATTAACTTTTATCTAAAAGAAAGTAGAGCTAAAAGTTTATAGTTTAGTCAAGGAAAATGTTTTCATTGCTTTTTGACATTTCTGTGTATATGACAAGAAATTCAAGTTTCTTTTCAATATTCCATAAAAATTTGAGTGTGATATATCAAGTCGTTTTGAATAATTAGTGTATGTTCAAAAAATCCCTTTAGGTAATTAGGTATTTTTTATTACTAATCTAATGGGTATATGAAGCATGACTTATTTTTTTTCCCCTTTTCACTTATTAAAGATACCAAGCAGTACTACTGACCATTGTTGATTTGGTACCCAACCACCTTACCTGAAAAATTTACCTCCTTCAAAATTTTAAGAGTGAAATTCTACTTGCATATTCAATGCAAATCTTTATTCTAATTTTTACAATTTGAGTATATTTGGAACTTTAGCTGACATCAAAGGAAAATTTCCCCCGGAATAAACAGAAAGATGCATATTTAAAACACATAATATATATCAAATATGGTGGTGGGTTATCATTTTTTCTTTTTCTTTTCTAAGCTTCTGAATCTCACCACTAAATCAAAGTGTTTTTAAAATGTACTATTTTTCCATAAACCTCCCAAAATTTAGAAATTCTGTTTTATTTCCCAAAAGATGCCTTAAAAACCACTGCCCTCTAATTCAGAGTATATTTGATTTACAGAAATAATCAATAGATTATTTGCCACTTGCCAAGGCATGGAGGGAAGCTGGTCTAACATAAGGTAACAAGAAATTTTTCCTAATAGTCAAGACTTGAGCTCTGCAAAAATTCATTTAAACTAAGAATTCATGGACATATCAGTATATTCTCACCTTTTCTCCCCTATAAATATGCAGATTAATTTCATTTACAACAACATATATAATATGATTTTGCTAGAAAGTTTGCATAACAAAAAATGTCTTAGATTCATTCAGCCTGTCAGGAGGTATTGAACATAATTGTTGAATATTTGTCACATTTGTGTTCTAGTACTGGACAGACCTCCAGACACAATGTTGCTTAGAAAAATTAAAGTACAGTCCAGTAATGCAAGAAAAACAACAGGAGTGTTGGAGTCTGAAATTTGGGTCAGCACTGCCACCCAAAGCAACACTTTTGTGCTTCTGGATGTAGCAATTTAACATTATGCCCCACAGCTTTCCTCTCAGCAAAATGAAAATGATATTCATTTGACTTATGGGGATGATGTGAGGATTAATTAGATAATGTTTATAAAATGCTTTGGAGATGAAAAGTGCTAAGTATTATTATTATGCTTATTATTTCAATCCTGACTCATCTCTGTTCCTAAAGGACTTAATCTAGTATTTGGATAGCAATCAACATTTCCATTCATCAAGGCTCTGAAAATAGCTTCAGAACCTTACTTAGCAAGGCTACATCTGAAATAGTCTCCTCTAGAGGTTGTCTCTTGTTGAAGGGGCAGACTTCCTTTTACCACATTAAACTCAATTTAATATTGTCATACTTATTCAAATAGGCCTCAAGCAAAATAAGCTCTTTCCTCAGCAAAGGATATCTTTTAGAGGATTGGGGATATTGATTTGGCAAAACATATATACTGTAGAGACAACCTGATACGGACAAATCTAGGTCTGGCAAGTCAAAACTAGAATCAAATCCCTCCTCTGACATTTACTAGTTGTGTTACATTGAGCAAGTCATTGAACCTCTTTGTGCCTCAGGAAATGCCCTAGGACACATTTATTAAGGCACAATAATGTATAAATATAATTTAAAATACAATAACTAATACGACATGATATGGTAATTAATACATTATGCCACATACACATGTCAGATATATACTATATCATGTATGGTTAAGTATGTGTGTATATACTATGCCATATATAAGTATATGTAGCATAAACTAGTTTATATGTGTAAGTTACACAAAGTCTCACATCATATATACATGTCTGTGTGCCATAAACACATGTATTAGGTATATACGTGTGTTGCATTGTGCCCTGGATGCGTTACATGTGTGAATACCCACATACATATGCAATAATGACTTTGTGGAGTAACTTCCACGGCAGGAACTCCCCATACTGATGAAGTCATCAATCCTTCCAGTCTTTAGGCAGGTAGTACAGTGGATATAGAATGCCGAGCCTGAAGATGGCCTGAATTAAAATAGCTCAAAAGCTTACTAGCTGTGTTACTGAACCTCCTCTTGCCTCTGTTTCTTCTTCTGTAAAATGGTGATAACACCCTACCTTTTCAGAGAAAACTAGATTTGAGAACAACCAATAGGGGCGGCTAGGTGGCCCGAACTCTGACCACTTACACAGACACACACACACACACACACACACAAACTAGCCGTGTGACCTTGGGCAATTGACTTAAGCCCAAGCACCTTATGAGGTGAGGGGCGGCTAGGTGGCCCGAACTCTGGCGCCACCTAGCCTCCAAAAAAGAAAAAAAAAAAACAACCGATAATGTGATAATGTTGCTGCTGCTGTGACCGCGGTGCACCTTATGAGGTGAGGCCTCATTACCTCTTCTCTCCTAAGAACTTTTAAAAAATAAACTCCTCTAGCTGAAAACTCCCACCAGTCCTAGTCCCGAAATCAATTTCTGTCTTCTTGAGTTGGAAAGAAATATGTATCCCAGGGTCTTCAGCAGCTCAGGTTTCCTTTCAAGACAACCAGTCTAAAACTTGCTGGAAGGACTTCGACAAGGAGAAACAATTGAAAGTATCAAACGCAGGTAAGAGCCATAATGACTGCCGGAGAACTGAGACACGGAAAGGCAGAAAGCAAAGCGCCTATTCCTGACATGGCCAGAGATGGGAATTTCTGGAAAATGGCATTCTTGAACCCACGATTCCTAGTTTGAAGAGTGGGGATTTCCTAGTCAGCAAAACCCCCAAATCTAGCCTACCGGAAGTGAGGGGTGGGTTCTGGTGGGAGGAGGGGGAGTTGCTAGATTTAGGAGCTACCTTATGAGAAATACTCAATTTTAAAGTCCCGAAATCCCTTCTTCTCGCCAGAGAAGTGAAATTTCCTAAGCCACGTGATGCCAAAAGCCAGCTTCTGAGCATGAGAAGGGATGAAACTATTCTCAGCGTTTCCAAGTTCAGGGATCTGGACTTCTTTGTAGAAAAGGTAACTTCCCTGGAGTAGCTTTCAGTTTAGAGAGAAGAGGTTTTGGGAGATGCAGCTCGAAGGAGAAATAAAAGTCAGTCATAGTAAGGAGGAGTAAGGAACCAGGAATTTGCACTCTTTGAATGTAGTAAGTTATTCAGATAAGGTCGATCTCATAGAAAGAGGGGATTGCCTATCCAGCAGTATCTATATATACAAGCTTTCCTTAGGTAATTATCTTGGGGTAGTGGGAGGAGACTTAACCTCAGACAGGTGGCATTACAAATCTAGGCTCAGGGGTGGGGAATTTGTGGCCTCGAGGCCACATGTGGCCTTCTAGGCCCTTTGGATGCAGCCTTCTGACAGATTCCAAGTTTTACAGAACAGATTCTTTTATTAAGAGGATTTCTTCTGTGAAGTTTGGATTCAGTCAAAGGGACACATTTGAGGACCTAAAGAGCCACAGGTGACCTCTAGGCTGTAGGTTCTCCACCCCTGGTAGGGGAACTCCGTGGAAAATGTAGGACTCACCACATATGGAACTATTTGGTGTATTCCTTTGTATGTTTTCTAAATCTTTTTTTCTTAGGCACCTAAGTGTTCCTTGAATTTTTTTTTTCTATTGCCTTTGGTGTGAAATAAAAACAGGTTACCTGAAAAATGTATTTGCTATCTTGAATATTTGTATAGGATCTGGGGAACCTGCTACATACATCTGTGGAAACCTAGACACAGGTTATATCTGCAAATCTACCAGAGAAAATTCTGAATGGGACATAGATTGGGTCAGCTCCTTGTTAAACAGGAGTTTGGGGGTTCCTGTGTCATGGATTACAGTTATTTAATTTGCCCTATTTACCTTAATTAGGGCTATACCTGCTTCTTGAGAACATTATGAGGATATGAGGAACTAAATTAGTAGGGAAGACTTGTCCAATTTCTTGCCACTCAATTTTAGCAATACAGAAAACACTTGACAATCTGCCATATAATATAAATGACTCTTGGTACTGAATTTTAAATAAGGTTTCAAAAGGTAGTTTTTTTTTTCAAAAATTTCACCTATCAGAACCCGAGGATGCAGAAACAGAGTCCAGCATTCGGGTCATGAGAAGGTGAAGATTTAGTCCAAGCAGAGAATACAGTTTCATAAAAGTTGATCACTCTATGTCTATGCTGCACTGAATCTAATATAATATTAATTAATTTGATTAAATAAAAATGCATGAAGTGCTTAGTGTCATCAAAGTACTATGCTCATATTGTAACAAACATAAAGATGAATAAAATATGGTTATTGTTACAGATTACTGTTGAGTGGAAGAGATACATAAACAAATTATAGCTATAAAATAGAATGTGATAAAAGCAGATTATAGAGTCACAGTGACAGTAGATTGTGTCCAGGACTTGGATTGAGAAAAATGTGGGTTGGAATCCCTCTTCTGACACTAGCTAACCTGGACAAGTCACTTAAATGCTCTGCACCTTACTTAGTCAAGTCCATAGGACAGGGGTCAGAAAATATTTTCTGTAAAGTGCCAGATAGTACATAGCTTAGGGTAGGCTTTGAGGGCCAAAAGAAAAATTTAGGATATTATGCTGGTACTTATATAATGAGAGAAAACTAATTTCCATATAGGTATTGGCAAAATAAAAACAATAATAATGAAGTATAATTATGAATAGTACAGTTCTAATGAGAATGGAATTCCTTTTGGGGAAAACATTCTATTTAATTGGGGTTCAAAGTTAACGTTCCCTATCCTTGATATCAATTGCAAATGTTCATTTGTTAATGCTGATTTGTAATGAGATTTTATGTATTCCATCTCTGAAAATAGAAATTTTAAAAATGCAGTACAAAATCTAAGTTAAAAATCACTTTTATTTGAGAAGTGAAGAACAGAGAAGTCTTTCTGGAAAAGGTTGCATTTGGGTTAAGTCTCCAAGGATGGGTAGGATTACAGTAAGTAGACATTAAGGGAATGGGGAATATGAGAGGGCATTCCAGGAATGGTTAGAAGATCCATGGAGATCCCTGAAAAAATAGTATATGAATGTAAGGGATGGAAAACAGTCTGTTTAAAAGTAAAGCATGGAGGTCGTCAAGGCAGGAAAGTCCAAAATATGTTCTTTTTTTATTCTCCAGAACGTACAAAAATTGTACTTCGCTACCCCTAGATAAATTAAAACCCTAAATACTTCAGCTAGTCTCTTTGAGAGTACTATAAATCCTGACTTCAAGTTACAAGAAGACATATGATTTAATCTAATATTTGAATTTCCAATTCTATTGATAAGTACATTGAACTATATACACCTAAACTCTCTCTTCCAAGTAATAACATTTTACATCAGCTCGATACAATATTAAACAAATGTATTTGTCCTCATTCCAAAAGGTGTTAGAGATCTCAATCTCTTGAAACTAGATCATATCATCATACATATGTAAAAGAAGTAACATTTGTTCTTTAAACAGTTATGTTTGCTCTAGTTTCATCCTGTTGCTCTATTCCAGCTTAATTTAGTGAAGATTATAATATACTATTAATATATATATATGTATATCAGAGTATATTAATATACTTTACTTTGACCATATGGGGAAAGTAAATATAGATCTTCTTTCTTACTAAGGCAGTATCTATTAATAGGATCTATGACTACAATGACATGTAAAGTAAGATACAAGACTTTGTTTCTACTTTATATATGAAGTGAACATTTTATGGATATTGATTGTTAAATTCCTATAATAGAAAGCAAGTGTGACTAGCATATGAAATTTGAAAAGAAAAAAAATCCAATATATTACTTTCATGTCACTGAATTAGTATACCCAATGCAATAGCTGCAAAGATAAGCCTTGAATTTCACAAAACAATATATTCTCCATCTCATATATGTCAATACCTTTATAAAGATAGTTAATTGGAAATTTTAAAAATTGAATTTAAAATCATTTCATTAAGTAGATCAAAATGCTGTGCATGCGCAGGCAATGAAGATATATTTTTTTTTCCTGAAGCTCTTGACAAGCAGTATCATTTCCAGAAAACGGGAAGGTAGGAGCAGAAGTGTTCCAAATCCAGGTGTAGCAAAACAACTTTTAAAAGCCCTAGTCCAGAGCTTCAGAGAATAAAGAAACTTAAGTAGCTCAAGAAGCTGCCCTAATCCTTAGGTCCTGGCTGCTGCTTTTAAATTTGGTTCATCTTAACTTTAAGGATCCTTACATAATCTGTGGTTCTGTTTCTGTTAAAACTCTTAACACTCAAATAAACTAATGAAGGACAGCAAAGAATTTTCTATTTCATTGGTGGGCTTATACTGAAAAGCCTGGGCCGATAAAAATACAGGAAACTATAGTTAATTATTTCTAAATAGACATAACCATAGTTACTTTTTTAAGATTCACAAATAAGATGTATGGCAATTCAGGAAAAGCTTGTTTAAGTTACAGAATCAATTGCTTCTGTGACTTAGCGACCTGGCTGCTGCTTTTAAATTTGGTTCATCTTAACTTTAAGGATCCTTACATAATCTGTGGTTCTGTTTCTGTTAAAACTCTTAACACTCAAATAAACTAATGAAGGAGAGCAAAGAATTGTCTATTTCGCTGGTGGGCTTATACTGAAAAGCCTGGGCAGATAAAAATACAGGAAACTATAGTTAATTATTTCTAAATAGACATAACCATAGTTACTTTTTTAAGATTCACAAATAAGATGTATTGTAATTCAGGAAAAGCTTGTTTAAGTTACAGAAACAATTGCTTCTGTGACTTAGCAATTTCTCATAGTTTTAGGACTATGCAGCCTACAGAGAACAATAAGTACATATTACATTCATATATAATATTTTCATATTTAAGGCTTTAAAGTCTGTTGTATACATTTATATATACATATAATAAATATGATCTCATGTTATGTATGTGTATATATGTGTGTGTACACATGTGCATGTATATATACATATATGTGCATATCTATTTATATCCTTAGGAAGTAAGAGCAAAATTTTATTTTCACCATTTTACAGATTAAGAAACTGTTTCAGCTAGGTTAAATCATTTGTTTCAGTTTACACAGGCAGCAATTGGTGCACATATGTCATAATTCCATGTTTCTCTGACTGCAAGTCCAAGGCTCTGCCCATTGCATCATTGCCCACTATATTATGTTGTTGTTCAGTCTTTTCAGTTGCATTCTACTCTTTGTGACTCCACTTGGGATTTTCTTGGCAAAAATACTAGAGTGGTTTGCCATTTCCTTCTCCAGCTCATTTTACAGATGAGGAACTGAGGCAAATGGGGTTAAGTGACTTGTCCACTGGGTCACACAACTAAGAAGTGTCTTAGGCAGGATTTGAACTTAAGTATTCCTTATTCTAGACATGGGGCTCTATCCCCTGTACCAACTACCTGCCCCGCCCCACCACATACTGTATCAGTATGGATGAATGTAAACTGCCAAATTCATCTTAATCCATCTCTTTTTCCAGATGCGTAATACATCTTCCCAAATTTCTTATTTCCATGAGTTTTGTCCTATTATTATGTCTATGACTTACTGTTATCATCATTCCCTGGGTCTCTTTTCTTTAAAATGCCATTTGATTATATCTTCCTCTAAAACAAATCCACTTATGTTAATCTAAACTCACTTATACTTCATATTTCCTACTGCAGTGTCTCTTACTTAGGGTTACTATTGAATATTTATTATTACACAATTCCAACCCCCACTAGGAACAAGTGGCAACAAAGTACCATTCTGACATTTGCAGTAACCCATTTATTTACTCTTCAATTTCTTAAGTATCAGAAGATTTATGAGAGGCAGAAAGAAAACTGGGATATCTCGATTTCTTTTTTTTTCAGGTGAATGAAAAGCAAGCTACTTAGAAACAGCATGTGAACTGGCTTAGCATATAACTCACAAAATGAGCTATGTTTATAAAACATTTATTCAAAGTCTCATTACATCCACTGAGCTCCATCTGTATGGTTCCATCAGTGATGGACCTAGAAAAATAATTCTGTATTGTTAACTAGGAAATTATCCAGGTTATCTGGGAAAAATGGAAAGGCAGGGTGTTGGAGTTCATGCCTACACCCCAATTTTTGAACAAGCATCACCTCTTAGCACTTCTACCTGCTTACATCATATTTCTGGAGGCAGAAATTCTTATTATTTACTTTCTGTCCAACCATGTAGTCCCAACTGCTTTCTATAAAGGTGGGCAAATGAAAATGCTAGAATAACTTTTTGGGCAAGACCATATTAACTCAGTGCACACTCTCCCAAAATGCTACTCCTTGAAGACTTTTCCAGTGTGACTGGAAAATTATCACCTTCATGAAGCAAGGGGTGATGGGGAAAGAGGCTTTTGCCATGGAAATCTATGGATAGGCAAAATGAGAAGTTTGTGAGCCAGAAACTATGATGCCTTATCCTTTTTTCTTTAACTATGTATTAAACACAGGAGATGAAAGGCAGTTCTTAATGTGCCTGACAGAATACAAAATTGCTCCATAAAGGTATCAGCTTTAGCTGCTGTAGCAGGACTGAAAAATAAATTAATGCCTATAGTAGTGATATGTAAGTACCTATATATACAAAAGCATTCTTAGCAGCATTTTTTTTTGCTATTTCAAAGGACTGGAAACAAAATGGGAGCTATCAATTTATATATGGCCTAACAAATCATGATATAGGAACATAATGGGATATAATCTCACTAAAAGAAATGATTACTTTTGAGAACCCTGGAAAGATGTGCATGAACTGATGCAAAGAGAATAAACAGAACTAGAAGAATAATTTATACAATGACTTCAATAATATAAAAGAATAAAACCTTGAAAAACTTAGGAATGATAATCAATGTATGACTTCAGAAGACCTACATAGCATATTTTATACCTCTTGGTAAAGAGGTGGTGGACTAGATATAGAATGAGACATACATTTTCAGATGTGACCAATGGTGAATTTGTTTTTCATAGTTATATTTGTTAGAAGTGAGGGGTTTTGGCAAGGAGTGGGTGAGAATTGTTGGGGGTAGAGTGAATGAGTTTTGATCACACTACAAAAAAGACAAGAAAGTAGAGTGTCATTGAAATTTAAAAATACATGCAAGAAAATGAGGAAGTTCAAAAGACAAGCAAGGCAGTTTTGCTATTTTCACATTAAATATAATATAAACTTTGAAAAAGCCATATGTGATAGAAGTTCACAGTTTCATATCCATGCCTCCTTTCATTTTTTTACATTCATCTGTGTTGCTGTTTGATAAGTTCATGATAAAAAAAGATAATTGGATAACATAAAGATATCTGTGAACCTGAATGGTGTCATATGCTGCCAACTTGAAAATCCCTGTCATCAGATAATTGGAAATTGGAGCACCACAAGGTATTATTGGTTATAGGATCATAGATTTAGACTTGGAAGGGAACTTAGAAATCATCTGGTCCTACTCCTTCTTTTTAGAGATAATGAAACTGAGATTTAAAGAATTAATTAACTTGTCCAAGATTACACAAGAGGAGAGAGCAGAGTTGGGATTCAATCCCAGGTCTTCTGTCCCCACACAAAATCCAATATAACTACATTGCTCCCATTAAAATTAATTATATGAAATAAAAAGGAAACTGAGGACAGAGTTATGGAGCCATCTATGATTTAATTTGTAAAGTTAGCAAATCAGGTCACCTTACTTCTCAGAGGTCAGAGACAAGGAATGATCATTAGAGCTAATTTTTATAACATTAAAAAGGGGGACAACTAGGTGGCACAGTGGATAAAGCACCAGCCTTAGAGTCAGGAGGACCCAAGTTCAAATCCAGCCTCAAACACTTGACATTTGTTAGCTGTGTGACCCTGGGCAAGTCACTTAACCCCAATTGCCTTTCAATCATAATAACAATAATAGAAAAGAGGAATAAAAAAACCAAAAACTTGTTTTGAACATAACAAACACTTTGGCAAGGCAAGTAACCTGACTAGTTAGCTTCTCCCAGGCTTTCTTAATTCTACCCAGAAGCCCTTTCCTTGCAAATGGTGCCTTTTGTACCCAGAAAGCATGCTGGGAAAGAGGATCTTGTGGTCAGCATTTAGCAGTCACCCTCCATCTTCCTTAGAAGATTACATTACTGAACTTAGACTCTAGCTCAAGAAGAAAAGGAGAGTTTTTCCACTGAGATGGGAATGAAGAAATTAACCTCTTCCCTACCTTTCTCTGGCTGCCTAAAGGGGGAACTTAGACTCTGGTTAACCCCTCTTTTTGCTAGAAAGGAAAAATTAGCCTTAAAAAAATCTTATAATCTTATGATTATTTTATTTTTCTAAATTATCGGCTACTAAATGATAAAATCTTATCATTCACTGAATCTATAGGTAACCTAGACTTAAGAGAGTATATGTTAGTCTGTGTTTCACAGATAACACAAAGGAGACACTGGAGTTTTGGGACTCCAGCCTCTAACAGGTTCACTCTTGATCTGAATAGACAGACAGACACCTTCAGAGGGGTTAATAATTGGCTTTATTCTGCCCTAGTCTTCTCAATAGGTTGCTAATGATGGGAGCACCTCTCCTACAGTATTCCCTAATTATCCTTCTCCCAGGGTTTGGCGAGATGGGTGGGCAACTACTCCTACATTGCAATGGGGTCAATTGAGACAGGCTCAGTTTGTGCACTCCCCTAAGTCTCCTCAAGGCTCAATGGGGGCGGATCAAGGACTCTCTCTTTTAGTTGGAATAAGATACCTCAGTCTCGTATCATATCATCTCATACAGATATCATCCACTTTTTATTTCATATCATATTCTAATCTGTATAACTTCTCTGCCTTTTATTTGCCATCAACATGTATAAATGAGTTTATTCACTACTAATAATTTGTAATGGTCTTTGTGTAACTAGCATTTTGTGAGAAAGGAGACAAACCTTCAGATATAGCTTGGGTGTACTCATTGCCTATTAAGGGGGCAACCAGGGAAACAGTATGAATGTAAAAATCATTTCCTCTAGACTAGCAATATTTAGGAGGGCAGATAGATGTAATTCTAAGCTGATATGCCCTCTGAGGAGAGCAGAGAAGTCCAAACTCAAGGCCCTAATCTCCTGCTTCCCTCTGGACATGAACCAAAGTCTTCATTGGAGAGAGGTGGGTAAAATTCCAAAAAAAATCTGTTCACATCTCTATGTAAGCTACATTTAGACAAACTCATGTGGACATAGATATAATCTATATTTCCACACACATAAATAAACACACACACATGCATACACATTCTCCACACAGTTTAGTAACTTCTTTGGCATCGTTCTAAATTGCTTTGCAGAACAGTTAGGACAATTCACAGTTCCACCAATAGTTAGGTAAAGTGCTTGTTTTCCCTCAGTTCCTCCAACATCTTTCATTTTTGGTTTCTGCCAATACTTCTAATCTAGTGGTTATGAGGTAGAATGCCAGGGTTGTTTTAATTTCTGTTTTCCTAATTAATAATCATTTGGAGCATTTTCCCAAAGATTTTTTAAATAGTCTTTTATCAAATTTGCCACTTTTTTTCATTTTTTTTCACTGTTTCATATTTTTCCCATTGTTTCATAAATTTTCCCTGTTTCATGAAAGCATTTAGGTCCAGAGAGTGATAGATAAACTTTCTATGAAAAATGAGCAAATCAGATAATGTAAATAAAGCACTCTGCAAACTCTGAAAGATGATGGGTTTGACCTGTTATATATAAAAACTAGCATGGGACAAAGGTGGCATTCATTCAAATTGACATGAGTTTAGTTTCCATAGATTAAACTTGGTGAAAGGTTGAGACAATTATTTGGATGCATGAGTGAAATAAGATGTACCAACATAAATTTTATAGATGTATACATACATACATAATGTTATACCTCAGTTTCTTGCTATCTGGTTAGTTATTATTGTAAATATATTCTATTTATATCATATATTATATATAAATATATATTATATATTGATTATATCACCTATATATCTACAATAATGAGTAACATTTATGTAGTGCTTTGGAGAAGGAAATGGCAAACCACTCCATTATCTTTGTCAAGAAAACTTTAAATGGGGTCACAAACAATCAGACACAGCTCAAATGACTGAACAACCACCATAGTGCTTACTGTGTGCCAGGTACTATTTTAAGCACTTTACAAATATTATTTCATTTGATCTTCACAAAGATCCTAGGAGATAGGTGCTATTTACAGATGAGGAAACTGAGGCAAACAGAGGTTAAGTGCCTTGCCTGGGGTCAGGCAGCTAGTATCTGAGGATGGATTTGAACCCAGATGTTCTTGACTCCTTCTAGTACCTTATCCATTGTGCCACCTAGCTGCCTATATGCAGAAGAACCTAACTTTAGTTCCCTGATGAATAATTAGAAACCCAACAGCCTTCCAATATTATTCACGTGCAGTCTAAAGCCAAAGGAGATTTAAGACTGAGTTATTCAGCTATATATATGAGGAGAGATATAATTATTCCTCATGTCATGGGACTGTTCTTGACCAACAAATGAATCAAATATCAGCCTTTATTTTCTGACACTGCCTTTATATCTATTAGAAGGGGGAAATTTCGTGTAAGAAACCAGAGTATACAGTAGTTCATAGAGCTTTCAACAGTATCGCCTGAAAAATAGCCAGACTGCCATTATTGCAGTACTACAGTGTTAAACCACTTGAGGAGACCTTAGACACCCCCTAGCAAACTGATTAATATCACAGGATTTTATCTGGATCCATTGTACAATTCATTATGAAGATCTTAGAGAATTATGACCTTGGCAAGGAAGTTCAAGAAAATATCACTTCAGTCCTCTGAGGAGGAAGCCTGAACTATAATTAAAAACTTGACCATTGATTAGGTTAAAAAAAATAACAATAGGGGCAGCTAGGTGGTACAGTGAATAGAGCACTGGCCCTGGAGTCAGGATATTTGGTAAGCATGCCATCTATACCTTTATCCTAGTCATTGATAACAATGGTAAGCAGCACAGGAACAAGCACAACTCTTGAGGACTGGGACAACTAGACTTTCTCTTTGGTACAAAGGGAAGGTCAAAACACTTTACAAAGATTTTCTAGATCCAGGGGGTGTTGCACCCTCAAACCCTGTGAAGTGGAAGGGATAACTATACTGTGAACCAACTAGATTCCCATGGGAGTTTAAAATCTTATATATGAGTTAGGCTACTCAGCCCCATCTACATATTTCCAAGGGTCATTGAGTCAGAGTTCATACCATTTTTATCGGGTTATTATAGACATGGAAAGTACATTTTGAGTCATTACACTTATTTCATGAGAACCTACAGGGCTACCTAATTCCATGAAAGAAAGAAAGGAAAGAAGTACATAAGGATTTATTAAGCATCTATGTGCTAGGCACTGTACAAATTTTATCCTCTGATCCTCAAAATAAGCCTGGGAAGTAGGCTTATCATAATGATCAATTATGATCCCCATTTTATAGGTGAAGAAATTGAGACAAGACAGAGGTTAAGTGGCTTGCCCAGGGTCACACAGCTAGTAACTATCTAAGGTTAGATTTGAATTCAGTTCTTCCTGCCTGCAGGCAAGAAATCTCTATCCACTGCTCCATCTAACTGCTATGACATAGATCAGAGAGAATTCTTTATTCTTTGGACCTTCAAACCAGCACTGATGAATCAGGTCATCATATATGACCAATAGCTAGCCATTCAAGCAATTCTGGGTCTCATACCATTTCTTCATGGCACTGAAGTGTCTCAGCCTCTGAGATAATCTTACTAATGAGAAAAGGATTCTCATGTAGTTGCCTAGTGCAGAGATGATGTGGAGCTTTTTCAAAAACACCTTGAGCTGATTCTCCTATAACAGTCACTTTTTAAAATTGTACAAATGATTGGTCTTTTTCTGAACCTTTATGTACATTCCAGACTGAAACTTCAATATTGGCTTTATCAGCTTCCAATTCAATCTCACTTACCTCTTGTAGGCAGTAAGGACATTCAGGTGCTGTTCAGGTGTCTGAGATATCAATCAGACTGCTCTAGTTTTAGAACAATATGATTATTGTAAAGCATCAGAATGTTACAGTCATTTAAAAAATCTCTAACATAGAATTTTCAATCATCTACCTTTTTTTCACGATTTTCTGTTTTATAGTAAGATAACAATAAGGTCTCAACTCATTCAGATCACCAGTACAGTGGACCACGACTATATATTTTATCTTAATAAAAGCAGTGATCTCACCATGAAGAACAATATGATTAGTAGTGGTAAGAATTTGTACATCAATCATTACAGGCACTTTGTATAACATTATACGTACCTAATATCTTCTTAAATTCACTAGTAGCTGCTGATATAGAAAGTGATAAATTAAGGTGCATAACATCAAGTGAAACCAATTGTTTTACACAATACATCTCATTTTCCTGGTTAAACTTTTCACATTTTCTTCATTAAGAATAATAAATACAGTCTTTTTTTCCTGGAAATGGTAGATATACTATAATGCACAGTATTGACTATGGGGTGGTGCATCCTATTTTGGGGATTTGGGGGAAGTTTATCTTTTTAATTTTTTTTCCAGATGTACTATTTCTTTTTTTTAATTAAGTTTTTTTTTCAATCAGTGAAAATCTGCCTTCTACCCTCTTCTCCTCCACCATTAAGAAAGAAAACCTACTAGCAATAATGTAAACAACAAACTCAATATTAAATACTGGTTTTCAGCAGCCCCCATGTAGGTCACCAGTAAAAGAACACTCTGGCTACAAAAGTGTTTCAGTAGTTTCCCTTGTCACTAATTTGAGATCTATTTTAGCAGTAAGGTAAACTTTATCCCATTCTAAAAACATATATACAATAATGGAAATATATTCATCAATAAGGCATTTACAGATTTAAATAAAATTAAGTTGTAGGTTAACAAAAGTTCATAACATGTTATTACCTTTATCTTTAATAGCTAGAATTCATATAAATATTAGGGATTACAAAGCACCATACATACTTATCTTTACTATGTTATTTTCCTTGTCCAAGATTCTTACAAAACTTTTTGGGCAGAGAAACATGTCCCAGGGCAAGGAAGGAGAAGGAGGGAGATGTTGGGTCTTTTTTGTTTTGTTTTGTTTTGTTTTGCACATCTCATGCTCTAATCTAGAAAATACTTGGATATTGAAATAATGTTAAACTTTAAAAAAATTTTTCTACCAAATATTTTAAAACACAATATATTATTAATATTTTTCTTCAATGCTTGCAATCTTTAGATTTCCAGTTATAATTTTTCTAATACAAAGGCCCAGTTAAGTCATAATTCTTCTATCTGAGATGTGAAAGAGGTTACATATCTTGGCTATGGAGACCTTTTCAACTTTAATTCTGGATAATTATCCTTCTATATTGTCTGTCTTAGATATACATAATGCTGGACAAGTTCTTTTGGGCATTGATCCATATGCATGTTGAAATCTGGGCAATAATCTTCATCAATTTCATCTTTCATTTGTGGCTGAAAAGACAAACCTCTTTTCTTTGATCGCATATCTCTTCCAGTGCCTTGAAGTTTGGTACATTTAAAAAAATGTCCTCCACAAATAGGAGCATCCAGAGAATCTCACCATTCATGAAGTATTTTCCATTTTCAACCTGGATCCTGCTCTGGATCTCCTCCATCATAGTTCCATGGGGAACTACCAACTGGCTAAAAGAACTATGCTCTTTACTCTTAGTTGGTGACTTCTGAATCCTGTATTTAGAGACATAAAGGTATAAAGAATGATAAATCTTAAAGAAGTTCAATCTTTTCTAAAGTTTTCTACCTTCTGTCATAAGACATATACTTTCTTTCAAGTATTTAATTAGGAGAAATAATTCTATTCCTTGTCTCTTTGGTTAGTGATTCCTTTTATTTTTCTAACACAACATCCACCTCCTGTAACAAAGATTATAAAAGGAAAAAAAAGAGTTGAGCAAAACCTAAAACCCACATCAACTGTGTATGACAACATATGCAATATTGCATGTCCAGTCCCCCACATCTCTAGTGAGGGTTGGAAGGCGTATTTTTCATCTCTTCTCTGGGTCCAAGCTTAGTTAGTATAATTATACAACTTTCAGCTTAATTTTTATTGTTCTTTCAATTTTGATCACTGTTGTCATTGTGTGTATTGCTTTCCTGGTTCTGCTTATTTCACTCTATATGAGTTTATATAATCATCTCCCTTTTCTCTGAACTCTTTACATTCAACGAAATAATATTTCATTACATGGATCTCTTCTTGACTGTAGCATTATAGTCCACAAGCTACAACTGATCTTTCCTCTAAACCCCCGGAAATATACTTTTCCCCCAATCTAGGATACATGTAAGATTCTGTTAGGATTTCTTCTTCTTTTTTATCATAAAAAGTAGGAAGGAGTGATTAGTTGCTCCTAAGGCTCTCCTTGTTTCCACCCCAGTAATCAGTTTCTATTAATGAGAATGAGATCCAGAATAGAATTTCCCCTTGTTGGTTTCTCTACCTTTTGCATCTTCTGAATAGGCAGACCCATTCATAGCTATGGTATACTCTTGGCTTTCACATTGTCACATCTCAATAATACCTATGAGGTCATATATGCTTCCTTGTCTTGGGGACCTCTTGTTTCTGTTATTTATTTCCTAAACCTAATTTTGTGATATATTGTCTAAGATTTTAATCTCAACTTTTTTTGGCCAAAATTTCTGATTTTTCTCAGTGTCTATTGTTGAATAGGAGATACTCCCCAAAGTTATTTGTATTTTTTGGTTGAGAGAACACCATGTCAAACTCTATTGTTTCTGATTCTTGCTTACCTAGTCTTATCCACTAATCTACTTTTTGTGTTTTTATAACTAGTCACAAATGGTTCAAAAATTGTTGCTTTATATTCTGAGGTCTGTGTTATTCCTCCTTAATAAAAATATCCTTGAGATTCTAGAATTTTTGTTTCTTCAAATGAATTTTGTTATTATTCTGTTTAGCTTTTTCCCTACAGATGTGGTACAATACAAATAATATAACTCACTGAAAATATGATTTGAATTGTACCACATCTATACATTAATTTATGTACTATTATAATTTTTATTATAATGGTCTAGCTATGAGCCATGATAGTCTCTTTGGTTACAGAGTGCTTTATAATAACACTTATTATTCTTGAGCATATTTTGAAAAATTGACTCCCAAATGTTTCCTGAATTTTATAGTTATTTTGAATCAAATATCTTTTTTAATCTTTTCAATAACCAAAATAACTAATATTGGTGAAAATTATAAATAAAATCTTAGTAGAAAGACTACAGTAATATATTCCAATGTTCTTCCCTATGACTAGATTATATTAATTCAGAGGATGTTAAGATCATTTGTAGGATCAGGGAATCATAAATTTCGACATAAAAAGTACTTTGGAGTCTAAACTTCTGTTTTACAAGTAGGGAAAATGAGACCCAGAAACTATGAGTGACATATCCTTGGTCACACAGCTATTAAGTATTTGAGGTAGGATCTGAACCCAGGTCTTCTTGTCTCCATGTATTATTTCCGGGCTACAAATCATGGATCATCCCATTCTTCCAGGGATTAAAATTGTGGATTATCCAATAGAACACAGAGAAATTGTCATAAATAGGTGACAACTTATTCCCAAGTAATATATGTATATATATATGTATATATATGTATAAAGGATAGCATCAGAGAGATTTATTACTGGGCAATTAGGTGAATTAGTTACTTTTAAGAGTACAGCAGTAATTGACAGGCAGACTGCATGATATATGGTTATCCGTAGAATGTTAACAGATAGAGAAGAGTTCCCTGGATTTTCCCTACAGAGCTTCATATTCAAATTTTGGCACAGGAAAGTTTTGAAATATAATTATGTTAATAATGGCCTAAGATCATCAAAGGTTATTGGAACACGTTATACAGGATAGATAGTGACAGATGACTAAGCTTCCCCTTGTTTCCCTATTTCCTCACAGAGTTGTATTATTTGCCTCACTTGCAGCAATCCACAGTATTATGAAAATCTGTCTATACCAGAAAAGCCACAAAACACTCTGTGATTGCTTTTATACTCTTCTCAAGTTCTGGGCACCAGTCAGCCTTAAGATTGCTCAGACAATTACACAAGTGGGCACAAAATACACATCAAGGTACAGTTATTAGATATCCTTCCATTATTGAAATACATGCTATGTGCCAGGAATTTTAAGCCTTCTTATAATTTTTACAGCTTTTCCCCACAGTTAAATATCCCCTGTTCCATTTGTGATATTTTGTGTCTGGCAGCCAAGCTTAGTACACTTTCCATATTTGTGGCTAGGACTTAGTGGGAGAGACTAGCCAATGCCTACCACAGTCTTCAACTTACTGGCTCATTTCTCTGTAACATTTATAAGAGGGCATGGAAAGGGGTTCATCATAAGGTAGATTGCAATATGCATTGTTAGAGAGACTATCCATATTGTTGAGATAATATATTTGTTGAAGTATCTAAATAAGTAGTGATAAACTTCCTAATAATTAGAATTGTATAAAAGTGGACTGGATGATCTCAAGAAGTGGTGGGTTACCTCTTGCTAAAAGTTTTAAAGCAGTTTGGAAGAACACTGAAGCAAGTAGTAAGAGGAAATGAAGAATTCTTTTACATATATGGGTTGGAGATACAGGTTACATAGAGGTTTCCAATATAGGCTGGAGTAGATACATCATGATGTCCTTTGCAGCTTTGACATTAAGTGAATCCTGAGCCTATTTTTGTTATCATTGTTGCCCAAGGTGGGCTGATGATCTTAGGAATGAGTTACATCCTCATCTTTTGGATAGATCCTATACTTAATCATGAGTGATAAAAAGGGCAACATCTTTAAATGAAATGAATGTGAAATAAACCAAATTTGTTTCCTATGCAACCACATAGATTCAGATAAAAGTGAAAAGCCTATTCAGCTATTCATCTGCTTCTAAATAGAAAATTCATAAGGCAAAACTCACAGATAATTCACTGACGTTTTTATTTTTACTTTTCATCAGATGATATTCAATACCTTTTAGTTAACTTCCCTATACTAAAGTGACAAGTATTTATTAAACACCTGCTATGTCCCTGTGTTAGGGATACAAAGAAAGGGGGAAAGTCCTCAAGGACTTCACAATGTATTTGGGGAAACAACATGCAAAAAATTGTGTATATATGTAATATGTCTGTGTATTTTTTATGCATATACATACATACAGAACTGGAGATAATTTCAGAGGAAAAGCACTACGATTAAAGTGGACTGTGAAAGACTCATTGAAGTAGGTCAGATATTAGCTGAGACTTGCAGGGAGCCAGGGAACTAGGAGATGAAGATAAAGAGACATAGAATTCTAGGTATCAGGGATAGCTATTGGAAACAGACAGTTCCAAACAGTGGCACCCAGCAGTTATCATTCAGAGTACAGACTGACCAGACAATGAATATTGCTAGAGCTAGTAAAAATGCCTATTACTGAGAAATGGAGTGTCTTGTGGGAACAACAGCCCGAAAGCTAGTGTCACCAGATCATAGAGTATATGGGGACAAATAAGGTATAATAAGGCTGTTTCCAAAAAGTTAAAGAACTGTCTTTCTGGTCTATTATTATTATTGATCTACAGCAATGAAATGAATAGGCAAGGAAAAAATACAATATTGGTTGCATTTTGTAAACTGACAAAATGCTTGTTGCCTGTATTGAACTACTGCCTCCTTACTACACAATTTCCAAAACTATAAGTGGTGAGATGATGACAGATAATTTTTATGAAATGAAATCCACTTGTTGACAAGATTTATAATTAAAGTGGCTTAGTGAGTTGGGCGGCTAGGTGGCGCAGTGAGTAAAGTGCTGGGCCCTGGAGTGAGGAGGACCCGAGTTCGGTTCTGGCCTCAGACACTCAACACCCACTCAAGAAAAACTAGCCGTGTAACCTTGGGCAAGTTACTTAACCCCAATTGCCCTCCAAAAGGCAAAACAAAAAAATATCAACAGTATGCCCAAAATTTGGGGCGGCCAGGTAGCACAGCGAGTAAGAGCACCAGCTCCAGTGTCAGGATGAGCTGGGGCTCAAATCTGGGCTCAGATACTTAGCACCCCACCCAGAAATAACTGGCCATGTAACCTTGAGCAAGTTACCTAACCCCGATTGCTTAAAAAAATAAAGTGGCTTAGTGAGAATTCAGTAACTATTTATTTTCTTTGATAATTCCTCTGGACTCATATTAAAATATAAACTCCTAGTGGCTTAAGATTTCATCATTTTTGATATATCTTCAGTGCCCAGAACTATAGGACTTATAGATGACTATTGAGTTGAACTAGATTTGTATTAAAATTAATGTTTACTTGATTAGAGTGTAAGATATGCTTTGATACATCCTTAATATAACATTATGGATCATAGATTATACTGCCAATGTATTTTCCTTTCTGTTATTTTTTTTATTATATCAAAAGCAGATTGATAGAAGCTAATGAATTGCTTCAATGAAGTGACAGTCTTCCTCAGAAAACCGTTTCAGAGATAAGAAATTAAAACTTCAACTATATTAATAATTTATTATGTATTACTAATATTATTTAAATACTAATATTAAATTATTTATTATTATTAATTTAGGAAATCAAAGTGTCCATTTCAATGCTTTAGTTGTAGTGGACAATTTAAAACACAAATATTCTCCATGAAATTTGATAGAAAGTACATAGAAATAGTGGAACTGCTATAATATCTCAATATTGACAATGGTTCTGCAGTTAAATGATAACACATACATATATACATGTGTACATACATGCACACATACATGCACACATATTCCAAAACAGAACCCTCTTGTCATGTATTTCTAGGCAGACTTGAAGCTTTGAACAGAATCTACTCCAACTTCTTTTCAAGTCTAGGATGTGAACAAATCTCCACTGAAAAATTTCCATGAGGCTGTCTCATGATGTTCACATACATGGAGACTTCATGTCCATCAATGTGAGTTATACTGTAGATGTCCTGCTGCCCCATTTATAGCAAATATGATTATTCTCTTTAAGAAATAGAATAGGGAGACAGACTTTAATTCTGTTGCCTCTTAGCTAAGCTGGTAGACTCTGGGATTCAAATAGATGGGAACTTTTGATTCTAAGAAAAAGAAATGTTCTTAAGATTTTGAAATTTTGTGTTTTCCTGTAGAAAGACTGTTTATTTTCTGGGTTTTATTTTTCATCTCAGTTTTTGCATATAATTGTGATTTTTGTGAATGTTCAGTAGGTTCTATTAGATTCTGCAAGTATATTCTTCTCTCAACAACACACACACAAACACTCACATACAAATGTTTATGCCTGATTTTATCATAAATATATCAAAAGACAAAAGGTAACATGGGGGAGTGAATCAAGAATTGGAATGTGAGTAAAGCTGATTTTTGTTCAAGCTCTACTTTGGACAGACGTTAGCTATGTGAACACTGGCCAAATTAGGTAATATCTCTGTGTCTCCAGCAGTTCTCCAAGACTTTAAGTTGCTGAGGCAATTTCCTCACAAGGAGTTCCATAACCCAATGAAATCACAGACCTGACCTTGCCCTCTCTCCACAAACATATTTGGAAGCATGAAAATTACCTGATTTAATTTTCTTATTATTTTAAAATAATATGTTTAATATGGCACAGTTTGTTGCTGAGTTAAAATGTCTTGACAATTCACTTGCCTCTGCTGTTCTAAGAGAAACAAGTACTCAGACAGAATTCTGAGACAATTGCTTTTTATTCTGAATATGGCTAGCTATAGTATATTAGATAAATAATGGCACCAGAATGTTCCTACGATTACAGGATAAATGTAATTTATCTGGTTATATTATAGGCTAAATGTAATTTATCTGATTATGAGATAAGAAATTTGTTAGTATATATAAGCAAAGGTATGATCATTTGCAGAGAGGAGATAGAGACTGAAACCAGAAGAGAAAGAGAGAAATGTGAAAAGGACAGATTTCAGAATGTCATTCTTTAAGTTTAAAACTGGAAGTCCTGGAAAATACAGGTGCTACAGAGGAGTAAGTCCACTTGAGCAGATGAACAGCTTGGAAACAGAGAATTGGAGAAATTGCCTAATGGTTAGATTAATTTGACTGAGACATAATGCCTGATGAGGTGTTAGTCAAACACTGAATGATTCAACTCAGCTTAGTCGTGGAAACATCTGCTCAATATAGAAGCTATGGTCATCACAGAACTTTTCGTGGACAGTTCATGAGACAGAAAGAAGAAACCAGTTTTTAGTCACAGACTGTGAATTACCTCAAGCTCATGAGTTTTCATCATCTGTGTGCTTCTTTGTCAGTTTTCTTTAAGACACGTGTCCATTGTCCCTTGAAGTGCATTGATGGGAGAGTGTGACTCAAGTTTATGTATTGTTATATATTTATTATTCTTGCATTTACTTTAATGTAAGAATGCATGTGATATCATTATTTCTTTTGTTTTATTGTTAAGTAAAAATGATCATGCTTGAAACTAGAAGTGTCATTATTATGAGTGTGAATTTGTATAAATGAAAGCACATTAGTGAGGTTCAAGAGCTAAAGTCATGATTGAGGGAGATACATTCCCTCCAAAGAGGTTTATCCTTAGACACCTGAGAGAATCTGAGTGTATGTGCTGGTGGTACTTTCTGGGGAACCTAGACCTGCCAGAGTGAGGCAAGGCTGGAGAAAGCAAGAGACCCCAGAGAATGATGATTTACAATGTAATCCTATAAATTGGTCAGATTTAACAAGCATGATTGTTTCATTATATGAAGAACAGAAAAAAATGTATTTCAAACTGAACATTTCTATTATTTAGTTTTAAATATTAAATTTAATTTTAAAATAATAATAATAATAAAAACCTGCCCTGCTTCTCTTTGTTCCTTTCTGAAATTCCTTCAACTCTCTTCTGCATATTTTAAAAATGCTTCATTGATGTTCTTTTCCTCCTCCTCCTCCTCTTTCTTTTTTTCCTCCTTTTTTATAATATCACTATGACTACCCAACCACAAATTTATTACCTCAGCCATGATGCAAATATGTGTCTCATTCTGTATTGTATGTACCTATCGTCTGCTACCTGTCTGCCAATAGATGAGAAGCCTTTTTTTTAACATTAGTCTTCTGGAGTCATGACTGATAACTGAAATAATCAAAATTCTCAAGTTTTTTCAAAATTATCTTCCTTTAAATTTTCTTAATAACTTTACAACTAGGAGAATCAATTATTTAATTTGGATTAATTTTTTGTACTTTCTTTTGGAGAAGAATATTGACATGGTTATGAGTTCAAAGATTAAAAAGACAAATAATTTAACTGAACAAACTATACTGTGTGTTTTGCAATATACCTACTATGTGTATCGTAGGCTTAACTTACCATTCATATTGGAGGTTTAAAATCTAATGAACAGTTCTGGATCATAAAATCCAATTAAATCTAACCTTACTAAAGAAGAATTTAAAAATATAATGAAAAGACAAAATGATATAAAAGTTATTCCATAATCATCAGGTTAAGAACTCAGAAATCTCATGGCGACAAGTCATCTTGGTACGCCAAGAGCTTGGTAAAATGTTAGCAGTGTTCTTTGACCACCATTCTCCTAATGCTAAGCTTCTTTAGCAATATCCAGAAGAGCCTTCTCAATTCTTAAAGGCATAAGCTAAATCATATGCTACCAAAGCATCTACCTGATACCTGATGCCCTCAGTTCTATTGAGAAGGAAGTAGAAGTGAAACAAGAGGGAAGGAAATGAAAGGAAAGGAAGAAATGAATGAAGGGAGAAAAGAAGCATTTATTAAATGCCTACTCTTTTCCAGGCACTGTGTTAAGTGCTTTTATTATCTCATTTGAATTCCACAATAACCCTGGGAGGTTGTTCTATTGTGATCTCCATTTTATAGTTGAGGAAATAGAGTTAAATTACTTGTCCAGGCTCACGAAGGTGACTTCCTAAACTACGGAAGTTCTTCCTGACCCCAGGCCCAGCACTCTAAACCACCAAGGTTCTATGAGCATAAGTCAGAAGCAATTCTTCATTTTTTGAACTATCAAGCCAACATTGAAGTGTGGTCATTTATATATGACTCATAGGTGACCTCAGCAGAACAAAGAAGTGAATCCGACAGGATAGAAGCACAAACACAATTACATCCTCACAGATTCATCATTGGTATAGCCGGGTTGCCCATCTTCAACAACAAACTCCCTTTAACTCAATCACTAGCCACTTAAAATGAGCATATTTCCCAACACAATGCACCAGGTTCTAAACTACTGTTAGGGATTGAAGAAACAATGACAAAATGAAAAAGTTGCTAACTTCACAGAGTCTGGGGATACAAACACACACATGTGTATGTATGTATGTGTATATATATATGCAAATATGTGTCTATATGTATACACACATACATAGATACATACAAAATATAGACAAAATCAATGTAAGATAGTTAGGGAGTACAGCACTAGCAATTGGCAGAATCAGTAAGGGCCCCTTCTAAGAGACTGACCTTGAGCTGTGCTGCAGCAAGCACCCCAGCATCCCCAGGATGGCTGCCAACACAGGTTCTTAGATCTGCTTTTCTAAAGGAAAGAAACTCTAAATGGGTTAACAATCTTGCTTTAATCAAACATATGTCATTTACCTAGTTCAGGGGAAAAAGGTCAGCACCCCGAACTTCAGACAATACAGAGGTTATAAGCAGAAGTTACAAACAGACAGAGAAACAGTTCAGCAGACAGGCTTACAACTGTTTTGACTCATCCATACCTAATCAGTTACCAGAGAGGGAAGCACCAACATCTGGGTGTTCAAAGCTGGGGGGTTCAATGGCTGCCCAGGGTCTCATCTATTCAAATCACATAATTCTTCTCAAAGTGAGCCCCCAAACAAAGCTTCACATCAGGGTATATGAGCCTTCTCCTGGCTCAGAGAATGTCACAACCTTCTTGACCCACTGCCCAATAACAGAGCACCAAGGTGTGGGCATTCCTGAAAACCAAGCCTCCCTCCAGAGGCTCAATGTGACCACATTCAGCCTGTTAGGGGGAAGAGGAAATCTGGGAAGGTTCTCAGAGTCATGTATGCCTATCAAAGGGCCTAGGGGCAGGGAAGATCTTAAATTCTCATTCCCATGACAAGTTGAGACTTAGAGATTAGGAGTTCCAAGAAATGGAAGGCAAAATAGACATGGGAGATCACCAGTACAAAAGCTAAAATCTCAGCTCCACCATTTATCTCCTTCTTCTCCAAATCAAACTAACCATAAACATTTCTACATTGCTGTGGTATGTCTGTCTATAGAAAATAAAACAAACAATTCAAGAAAGCAAGATTTATATTTAAAAAAAATTTTTTTTTAAGCAGTCGGGGTTAAGTAACTTGCTCAAGGTTACATGGCCAGTTATTTCTGGGTGTGGTGCTAAGTATCTGAGCCCAGATTTGATCCCCAGGTCATCCCAACACTGGAGCTGGTGCTCTTACTCGCTGAGCCACCTGGCTGCCCCTAAGCAATTGGGGTTAAGTAACTTGCTCAAGGTTACACGTCCAGGTGTTTCTGGGTGTGGTGTTAAGTGTCTGAGCCCGGGATTCGATCCCCAGGTCATCCCGACCCTGGAGCCAGTGCTCTTATTCTCTGTGCTACCTGGCTGCCCCAAGATTTATATTTTTTAAAATGTATAGGACTGTTCCCCTCACCTTCACTGTGGTGCATTCTGTGGCTGGTGTTGGTTAGCAAACTAAAGTGCCAAATTTAGCTCATTTCCTGATTCTCTGCTCCATAAACTTTCTTCATTGGAAGCTATAGCAGTGATTGGTAATTCCTCGTGGAAGGATACAGAGACAGTTGTCAGCTTGATAACAATATTTGGGAAGTCTGCTTTCTGTCGAGGGCATGTATTCACAATGTGACAAAGAACCTCAGAAGACTTGTTAAACCAGAAAAGGTGATAAATTTGGGTTCAGAAAAGTTAGGTCTGAAACCTAGTTGGGTCATGTATTACTTTGTATGACCTTAAGCAAGTAATTTAACCTCTCTGAGTGTCTTTATTCATAAATTGAGGACAATGGGCTAAGCTTTCTTCTATTTATAAACCTATGATCCTATGATTAAAGTCATATAACTGTTAGAACTGAAAGGATGTAAGACATTATACAGTTCAAATCCCCAGTTTTAGAAATAAAGAGAATAAGTCCCAGAGAAATTAAGAAATTGTGTGCAATCAAAGTTCGTATCAGTCAGGAATAGAGCTAGTTGAATTGTGGACAATATTTGAATATAAAATTTTAGCCACTTTTTCTAAAATAAAACAAATAATATTTATTGAGCTCAGAATTTTAAAGAATTTTAAATTGTTCCTGAAAAGATCATATCCTGAAATAATTGATTAGAGAAAAGGAGATAACTTGTGTCTCTGATTCTCTTGGATTTGGAAATCCCATGTTTCCTCTGAGATTTTACAAGATTTGAATTCATCTTTGACTCCTTCCCAAGAAAAATTACTCACATATTTGCAGCACAAGTAATTTACTGCCTATCTCTGAATGGGCGTTCTGCTTGTATTTCAGTTGACTTTCTTATCTTTATATAGTTTTGCCTCAAAATCTAAAACTTAAGAATGCCAGTTGCTTTCTTGGAAGCATAAACTTTGTTGGAAAGAAATCTCAGCTCTTCAGTTTTAAAGATTTCCTTATTTATGTTTTCTTTCCCTCTCACTTGGAGAGGAAAAACTGGCTAGCACATTCTAACATTATGTTAATTAAATGAAACCTGGTGTCCTTTTCACCTGATCCTAAACCTCAAACACTTAGCTGTAGGAACTCTCTCTGCCTCAGCTTCCTCATCTATAAAATGGGCGTAATAATAGCACCTAATTTAAAGGTTTTTTCAAGGATCAAGCAAACTAATATATTTTAAAGTGATTTGTAAACATTAAAGTATTATATAAATGTTAGCTGGTAGCTGTAGTGGTAGGAGGAGGAGGAGGAGGAGTATTTTCTCTATTAAGTCCAATGCTAATTTCCAGGAAAACTGATAACTCAGCAGTTTATGTACACATAGAGTTCTTAGAGGACAAAAAAGTTCAAATTCTACTATAAAAGACATGTCTAGCAATATGAATAACATTGCAATAAAAATAAATATAAATTGGCTAGAAATTAATTTTAGAGAAACTATGTGGCACTCTGTGACAATAGTGTTTAGATAATACTAATGAATCCATACTTTCATTGATATGAAGTAGTGGATAGAATTCTAGATGAAGTTAGGAAGCTCTGAAGCAGGATATTATTTCCTACAATATTCAGTTCTTCATACTTGTGTAACTATAGGCAAGTTGCTTAAGTTGCTTGTTATTCAGTAGTTTTTCAATCATTTCCTACTCTTCATGACCTCATTTGGGGTTTTCCTGGCAAATACACTAGAATGGTTTTCTGTTTCCTTCTTTAGTTCATTTTACAGATCAGGAAACTGAGGTAAACAGGGTTAAGTGACTGGCCCAGGGTCACATAGCTAGTAAATGTCTGTGGCCAGATTTGAACTCAGAAAGATAAGTGTTTCTGACTCTAGGCCCAACACTGTATCTATTGCGCCACTTAGCTGACCCTAACTTCAGCTTTCCTATCCTCAGTTTCTCTAACTGTAAAATGGAGATAATAATAGCACCTACCTCATGGGTTTGTTTTGAGAATCAAATTAAACAACCTTAAATCTTACTATTTTTATAATAACAAGGTTAGTTTTCATTATTATGATTTTTGCTATTGTTTTTGTTGTTGTTAATATTATGTTGCTAGTCTCTTCAACAATGCAGACTGAAAACTTACAAATACCCACCCAACTTCATGACTCTTGTCCATATCCTTCAATAAATCTCGCCCATAATTCATCCAATGTCCTTAGGGGGTCTGTCCCCTAGATTTCTGTACATTATGAAAAAACCAGTGAAGCACATAGGCTGTTTAATGACCCTAATTCCAGCTAAGTGATTGGCCAATCTCTTTTGATGGTCATACATTCCTCTGATAATACATTTTAGCCATTCTACTGTGCAGCTCTTTGTCAGCAATATGCTTCAACATTTAATTCTTTATTAATTGTTTTCATGTCAAACCTTTCCTAAGACCATAGAGGCTAATGACTCTCTGACCTCTCACCACACAGAAATGACCTTGTTTTACCTTGTACACATTTTATATCTACTTATGTATGCATGTATGTGTTGTTTTCCCCGGCGCAATGTAAGTTTTTTGAGGCAAGCATTGTTTCATTTTTGTTTTAATATACCCAGTGGCTAGCACATGCCTGGCACAAAGTACAACTAAATAAATGCTTGTTGATTGATTCAGAGATTGTTTCACTCCATTTCTGGGATGCTTAAATAAATTTTTAAAGATTCAGGAAAGGATATAACCTTTTTTTTTTTACCTACCTAGTGCTAAATATCTTCATTTTGTGAACACACGAGACTGTAGGATCTTTTAGTTTTCACTCAAGCACTATACATTATGGGGATATATATTTTAAGTATAAGGAAACTGATTCCAGATAGACTAAACATATCCATTCTAAGAGTTCTCAAGCTCTCTGGAAACTTTAAAGAAAAGATTTTAAAGAAAAGACACTTTAAAAAGAAGACCAAAAGAAAATGCAATGAAAAAGAATGAAATAGCTTTCAGTCTAACATAACTACTCCAAAACTATAAGTAACACATATGCATTGTTACAGTCTGTTCTGATGGTTCAATTGCTTAAGAAATATAAAGTTTGTAGTACCTTTCATAAGGTGCCTTGCCTTCCTAAGCATTCACTTTACATTCTTTGCTTCCCCTTTCTTTTTATTCACTGGTAAAGACCAGCTTAGCTTTATAGCTCCTGTCAGTACTGAGGGTGATGTGTTTCTCTCAATACAATTTGGATAGTACTCCATGGAACAGTTGGTAGGAGATATCAGTGCATTGTATAGCCAGTCATCCTCTTTCCCAGAAAACTCTTAAATCCTTTTTATAACACACTTCATCATTCCCATCCAAGGGCTTGATATCCTGAGTCTATTTCATGAAAATGGCATAGCTCAGCTTTGAGAACTGTCTATGTATTGAATTGGACTGCACAAGATATCTAATAAACGTTAGTTTAGTAATAAAATTAGTGGGCATTATTTATTTACTTATAGGACTTAAATTCCCACCTGGCATTTGTTACTAGGCATGATTCAATTTTGAGAAAGCAGTAAGCATCCTGTTCAATCTATTAGGTCTTAGCACAGATGAAGTCATTTATGTATAGCTATATATATATATGCACAATGAAAGGTATAAGCTGCTTGAAAACTACTCATTTATTGCAGGTTATTATGAAGGAAATTTGCTTGTTTTTATAATAGCTATAATGGAAATACCTCCCCTTTGTTGGATGGGTGTTATATGGAAGATTTATGAGAAGTGATGACAAGAGACACAGGATAAGAAGGCACCAATAGGTTGTAATTTATTCTATGGAAGGTGTAACTATATTTTGAGGCCATGAATCCATGGAAATATTTAAATATAAATATAACTGAGGGCACATATCCATTATTTATGGACTTTATTCTTAGCAGATAGGGGTTTTAGTGGTCACTCATTCCTTAAGAGACTATTGTGAACTAGAGCCATGAGATTAGTTATTTTGCTTTTCTCACTGTTTGTCCTTCTTCACTTTCTTGTAGCAGTTGGCATTGTTGATCATTCTCACCTCCAGAAGACTCTTTCCTTTCTCAGTTTTTCATAATATTGCTTTTTTATGTTCTTTATAGCTCCCTTTGCTGGCTTATAATTTAAATCGTAGCATCTATGAGTTATGAGACTCTGTCCTGTGCCCTCTTCATTTTTCTCTCTATATTTTCTCTCTTGGTCATCTCAACATCTCCCAAGCATTCAATGATTATTTCTAAGGATGATTTAAGATCTGTAGATACTGCCCTAGTCTATCTCTTTAGTTCTAGTCTTGCATCACTAACTGCCTATTAGACATTTGCAAAAGGATGTCCCATTAGCATCTTAAACTCAACATGTCCAAACTAAATTCATCAACTACTCTCCTGTTCTTCCCCATTATTCTTTTCTTCATCATTCCCTATTGCTATTGAGTGTAATACTATCTTCCCAGTCACTTACTATCCCAACCTAGGTATCATCCTCAACTACTTACTTTCTCTCATCTTTGCAATATTTCTTGTATGTATTCCATTTCCTCTATTCTTATCATCACTGCCCTAATTTAGACTCATCACCTCACACCTAGACTAACACCTTTCAGCTGATCCCTCTGTCTCAGATTTCTCCCCACTCACATCTATCCTCCACATGGTTAGAAAAATGATTTTCCTAAAACTCAAGTCTGACTATGTCGTTCCTATACTCAATAAAGTCAAGTGGCTCCCTATTATGTGTAGAACCAAATGTAAATTCTGGTGTGTTCAAAGATTTTTTACAATCTAGTCCCTTCTTTCATAGATTTTCACATTATTTCTCTATATGCACTCTACAATCCAGTCCTAAGTTATGTTTCTTACATATGATTCTTTATCTATCATATCTGTGACTTTAGAGTGACTCTCCCTCATTCCTGTAATGTATTCACTCTTTACCTCTGACTGATGGAATAACTGGTTTCTTTCAAGACTCTGCTCAAGTACCACCTTCTCCAATCAGGTATCTTAAAACATTTCCATGTCATGCACCCCTTTGGTAATCTGGTGAAGTCTGTGAACTCCTTTACAAAATAATAATTTTTTTTAAATTTATTTATTAAGCAATCGGGGTTAAGTAACTTGCTCAAGGTTACAAGGCCAGTTATTTCTGGGTGTGGTGCTGAGTGTCTGAGCCCGGGATTCGATTTCGAGGTCGTCCCAACACTGGAGCCTGTGCTCTTACTCGCTGAGCCACCTGGCCGCCCCTAAGCAATTGGGGTTAAGTAACTTGCTCAAGATTACACGGCCAGGTGTTTCTGGGTGGGTGCTAAGTGTCTGAGCCCGGGATTCGATCTCCAGGTGTTCTCAACACTTGAGCCGGTGCTCTTACTCGCTGTGCTACCTGGCCGCCCCTCAAAATAATGATTTTAAATGCAGAAAACAAAATACACAGGATTACAAAGGAAATTAACTATATTAAGATACAATTTATCTGTCTATCCATCTGTCATCTATCTGTCTAACAAGTTCAGAGACCCCAAATTAAGGACTTCTCTTCTACATGAAGTGCCTCCTGTTCCCTTTAGCTGCTATTATGCTCCCTCTCCAAAAAGCCTTGTATTTATTGTGTAAATACATGTTATCACTCTCATTAGAAAATAAGCTCCTCGAGGGCAGTTACTGTTTTACTTTTGCCTTTTTGTCTTCAATATTTAGCAGGGTTCCTCAGACACTGGCATGTGATAGAGACTAGACCTTTGATTTAATTGGTATTGGTTGATCCTGGGTGAGGAAATTCCCTTTTTCAATGTAGATTGGAAACTTCTCTACAATTTATAGTCTTAAAGAGTTGCCTAAATGACTGAGAGGCTGCATGATCTGTACAGGGTCAGACAATCTGTACATGGTAGAGGCAGGAATTAAATTCACTTTTTCCTAGCTTGAAGGCCAGTTCTACCCGCTGCACCATGCTGCTTTTCCTAGCACATTGTAGTTCCTTAGTAAATGCTTATTGATTGATTGGTCTTAACAAGTTGATAGAGAGAGAGGAAGAGAGAGGAAAGACCTAGGTACTGCCACTAGCCAAACTTCAATTTGCCTAACTTTATCTCTAGCTAGAATGCAAGAAGATTATAGATTTAGAACTGATAGCAAGGTTATCTGGTCCCATCAGTTTATGAGTGAAAAAAGGGAGTTCATAGAACTCAAGTGGCTTGTCCAGGTGACACAGGTAATAGTCAATAATCAGTAAACATTTATTAAAGGCCTACTATGTGACAAGCACTCCAGATAGCAAAATTAAAGACAGTCCCTGCTCCTGAGGAACTTAAAATCTAATGAGGGAAAACACACAAAAGGAAGTAAAAAAGCGGGGAGAGGATACCACCAGAAGGTACCCAGCCAGTGAGGCCATCGTGTTCATGCCATTGAAAACAAGCAGAGCAGCTGATGGAAAATGAAGCTAGGTGAAAAATTTTGAATGCTTTATAAAGGGAGGTTTTGGGAGAAGTTTATCACCCCACCTTCCAGACTTCTTATTAGAGGGGAGAGGCAACTGAGGGTGCTGAGGAGATGTTGAGTGCCAAACTTCAGGAGATGTAACAAATAACAGAGTCTGGATTCAAATCCATATTCTTAGCCTGCAAATAAATGCCCTTTCCCCTACAGTATTACAGCTACAAGTATAGAAAGTCCTCAGGAGACTCAGGACTCTCAGTACATCAGTGCCTTTGCTTCACTATATTCTATCATGTTAGAACACTTGTTCTGATAAAGTCTCTCATAATAAGAACAAAAATAAAATAAGTCAGATTTCCCTCTTTTTTCTGTTCAATAAACTTGGTTCATTTGAGATATTATGTAATATAGTTCATGACTACAATGCAAATAAAGTCACTAAATGATTTCTATCATTATTCAGAATGAATAAAGTGCTAGATTTTGAGAGGCAACATGCAATTCAGTGAATAAATACAATGCTAGACTTTGAGTCGGAAGACCTGAATTCAAACCCTGACTCAGACACTAACTATCTGATTATAATCAAATCTCTTAGGTACTCTGAACCTCAATTTCTATCTCTGTAAATTGGTAATTGCATTGTTTACCACCAAGGGTTTTCATGAGGAAAATATCTTGCAAAGCAGAAAATACCGTGTTAATATGAACCATAATTATCATCATTATACTTTTAAAACATATAGTAACCCATCAGTTATCTAGTGTACAAGGGTGAATGTACGTTCGACCAAAGTTAAGTTTTGAAAAAAAAATCCTTGAATGTGATCTTTAAAATTTTAAACTGTGAAGTGAAATCTTTCTTAAATGTATTGAAAACTTCTTTGCTTTCTAAAATGGAGTACACTAAACAATAATTTAGCCTTTTCATGACTTGGGGTTGTCATTCTGAATACCTATTGTGTTATATACTTAATGAGAAACTATGGAGCATAGAACTGTGTTACCATATGTATTCTCTGAGAGCTCTGCTTTTTGAGCTGTTTAGATAACTTTTTATAGGCTTTGATTCTTTTTCCTCTTTTGGGATTAGACTGTCAAATATTAATATTCACATTTGTCTGGGTACCTTCCTATAGTAGTTTGCTAACTTGAGATGATTGGTGGAATTTTAGGGTAAGCAGATGGCACAATGTAGGAACAATGCACTGATATGCAAGGTTTGATAGACACACACCTATTTCTCCCTGTAGAGTGACAGTTTGTAAGGTTTATAATAGGAAATATACCAGAAGAAATATTAGCAATGGGTGGAAACTGCAAAGATAGAAATTATAAGCTTAATGTAAGGATCCATTTTCTCACAATTAGAAGTGGAATGGCTTCCCCAAGAATGGCTTCTTCCTCATGGAGATCTTCAAGCCAAAACTTGATGCCCATTTGTTTCAGGTATTGGTTAGATGAAGTAGCTTGTGAGGATCCTTTCACTTTTGCCATTTATTTCCATATCCACTGGTGTACTCTTTTTTTAAAGGTATGTTTTTCTAAATCTTGTTGTAATAGGCAGTGTGGATCAGTTGTGCTGACTTAATGCACATCTTTGTTTGCTGTTACCATTTTTTAAATTAGAGTGACATTAATAGTATTCGAGTCAGGAATGTTTTGCTTGCTTCCTGCCTCTGACACATGTTAGCTGTGAGAACATAAGCAAATCCCTATTTCAAAGCTAGAATACTAAATAGGAAATTTAGGAAATTCATTAAGTTGTATGATTTAGAGTTGCCAGTGCTCTTGAAGTCGCCTAGTACACCCTTCTGTATGAATCCTCTCATGGTAATTTCCACCAACTCTGAGATAGGCCAAATGTTTGCTTAGCCATAGTGGGAAAAAAGTTTCCTAATGTATAAAATGAGAGGGTTGGACTAAATGATCTTAAGGTCTGTTTCAACTCTGAATGTTAGAATAATGTGTGTGATACCTAGAGTATAGTTTTAGTAAAGAAAGTCTTGGGAACAAGTAGACATATACTTAAAATGAGGCTGAAGTCATCAGAGATTTTAGTGGAATTTTGGAAAGTCAGGACTGTTTGGAAGCTATCTCTTAAATGCATGCTGTCTTCAGTTTAGACCTGTTCAGTATCATATGAGGCTTCTGGTCTAGGTTCCAGAAAATATAACCCAGCCCCTTACTTTCCCCTCTTTTGTGGTTTCCTTCAGGGCTGGAGAAGCATCATTCAACCTCCTGCATAAAGGCACAAAGGAGAAAATGGGTGGTAGAACTTTAAGGAGATTTCTCATGTTTTCTCTGGAATATTGTGTTTGGAAGATGAGATATACCAGGTTTGGCACCTAGCTGATTGAAATTTACTATTATAAATATCAATTTTTAATTCAGCAGCAACAAACAAGGGAAACCAAGAATGATTTGCTTAAGGCAATAGACATATCTCTTTATCTCTTATCATCTCTCCATCTCTATCATCCATTTTTATGTCTATCTGTATGTTTATATACACACATACAAATGTCCACATGTATGTATATGCAGTCCTTAAAATGTATTTTGCGATGACATAATGTGGACGAGGTAAACAACAGCTATTGTGACTCTATAATTGGAATTTTAGATGACTTTTGAGTACATTGTAAGTAAAAAAAAAAGAATTTCACTCAATTTACATATATTGAAAGGAAACCTTCAGTACAATAATATTTTATTTCCTATTCTCAATAACTAAGTAGCAGCAAGCAATTAAAAATAGCAAATGTGAGATCTCATAATGCAGATTGTCTTATGTTACTGGTGAACATTTTAAAATTAGATTCCTTATATGATGACAAGTAAAATAACTGAACACCTCTTATATATCAGTTAAGCTCTTACAGCTACTTTATGAAAGATCAGTGTTCAGCTACAGACATCAAATTACACAGTTGAAAACAAACAGAGCAATTTTTGTAAATAACGGATTTTAATTAAAACTTTGTGGTCATGTTAGCAACCAGCTGTCATGCAAGAAGTCCAGTTCATACTGATACACGAAAGAGATCTTTTCCAGATTGATAATAGCAATGTGGGTAACTACAGTAGCAGATGATATGCTTTCCATTTAAATATATGTAATCTTGCATTTTTTCTAGGTTATAAAATAAATTCTACTTTTCTTGCATGAAATATTGAACAAGTATCTAATGATAAATATTTATATTTTGTTTATTTGCTTTCTGCTACTCAAGGGAAGGATGGTATAATGAAAAGTATGCTAGATATGTAGTCAAAGAACCTGGATTCAAATTCACTTCTAGCTTTTACTGAGTAACCTTGACAAGTCATTTAAATTCCCAGGTCCAATGTTATTTTATTTTTGTTATCTTATTTGTAGAGAAAGGAAGTTGGCCTAGATGACCTCTGATGTCCTTCTAGTTTTAGATTTATGATTTTGTGTGTACCCTTTTCTTGAGTCTATGAGGCAGATTTTAAAAATATGGCCTGCATAAATAGTAATTCTACAATTGGAAGCCAAGTTATGAAACAGCTTGTGCTTATGCCCATAGTTAGAGAACAAAACTCACACTGTGAGATGAGAGCTCACTGTCCTCTGCTAGGAAAGATCTCGCTCTTCTATATGGTTTCCATTGTACCCAAATGCCATAAACAAAGGGACACCTGGCAACATAACAACAGGTTAGACCATAGATATTTATGAAAGAAAAAGATTAAATATGGTAAATGTGTTAATTAACAATAAAATTTTAAAACCAGAATTAAGTGGAATTAAGTCTGGGGCAGCAGAAGGGCACTATTTCTCTGGCTTGATTCTCTTAACTGTCCCATAATACCGTGTTTCCCTGATAATAAGACACAGTCTTATTATTATTTTTGGACAGAAAAACACCAGAGGGCTTATTTTCAGGGGAGGGCTTATTTTAATGAACATTGGCAGCAATTTTAATAAACAGGTAAATGTGAACAAAAAAATGTACCTTTATTCAATAAGCAAATCACTGGGGAAGAACAGGATGACGCGCTCACTGCTGCAGCTCTGATTGGATGCAGCTCGGAGCGCGGCATGCGTTTCACCTGGAGGGGGGGGCGGTGCATACAGACAGTACTGTAATGTAGCGTGTAGCGCAGGGGATCACCTTCACTACAGTAGCAATCTCAATAGGGCTTATTTTCGGGGGAGGTCTTATTTTAGAGGAATCTTACACAGTAAGGGGAGGGCTTATTTTTGGGATAGGTCTTATTATTGGGGAAACACGGTGTGATAAAAAAAAAAACAACTAGACAGTCACAAAAACCTCCTAGTGAGTGCATTTAGAAGTCATCTTTCCTGGTCTAAAGAAAGAATTGAAAATGTGGCAGACGCTGACTACTGTCTGGGTCAAACTTGCTACCTCGAGACAACTGCCACCTCTTCTTCCTCTCCTAATTTTTCTCAAAAGTCCTGAATTTTTTGTTGTTGCTCTGAATAAAAGCTCCCATCTCCTTTTCTGGGAAACGATTTTGAGTTAATTTCTTCTTTTCCCAAACTGAGAACTACAATCCCAGATTTTTTTGTTGTCAGCCAACTCCTTGTCAGGAATTTTTACATATGGCCCACTCTTTTGGCCCTACTTTAAGAATACTCACCCACTCTAAACTGAGCATCCATGTAGATGTGTGAGCAGACATTTTAAAGAGTAATTTATTTTAAAAAAATTTATTGAAATTTTGAATTCCAAATTTTATCCCTCCCTTCCTCCTTCCCCTCCTGTCTCTCTGAGACAGTAAGCAATCAGATATAGGTTATAATTATGCAATTATGTAAAACATTTCCATATTGGTCGTTTTGTACAAGAAGACTCAAATAAAAGAAAAAAATGAAAGTGAAAAATAGCATGCTTCAGTCTGGGTTCAATATCAGTTCTTTCTCTGGAGGCATATAGTATACTTCAGCATTAGTCCTTTAGGATTGTCTTGAATCATTTGCTGAGAATAGCTAAGTCATTCACAATTCTTCATCGAAAAATATTGCTGTTACTGTGTAATCGAACAATTACTGCTGTTTCAGGTTTTTTTTTTTCTGAATCATCCTGCTTGTTATTTCTTGTAAAGCAATAATATTCTATTACAATCATATACCATAGTTTGATTAGTCATTCCACAAATGATGGACATTCTTTAATTTTTAGCCAACACAAAAAGAGCTGCTATAAATATTTTTACACAAATAAGTCCTTTTACCTTTTTTGTAATGTCTTTGGGGGATAGACCTAGCAGTGGTATTGCTGGATCAAAGGGTATACACAGTTTTATAGCCCTTTGGTCATGGATCCAAATTGTTCTCCAGTACAGTTGGATGAGTCTACAACTGCACAGCAGTACAGTAGTGTCCCAGTTTTCCCACATGCCCTCCAACACCCAACATTTTCCTCTTTTGTCATGTTAGCCACTCTGATAAGTGTGAGATAGTACCTCAGAGTTGTTTTAACTTTTCATTTTTTTAATCAAAAGTTATGGAGAGCATCTTTTTTCATATGACTATAGACAGCTTTTATTTCTTAGAAGACCCCTGTTCATATCCTTTGACCATTTATCAATTGGGGAATGACTTGTATTCTTATGAATTTGACTTGGTTCTCTATATATTTGAGAAATGAGGCCTTTATCAGAGATACTTGTTTCAAATTTCTCCCCCCCCCATTTTTTCTGTTTTCCTTATAATTTTGATTGCATTGGTTTTGTTTGTGCAAAAACATTTTAATTCTATATAATCAAAATTATCTATTTAACATTTTATGATGCTCTGTTTTCTTTGGTCTTAAATTCTTCCTTTATTCATAAATCAGACAAATAAACTATTCTATGCTCTCTTAATTTCCTTATGTAAATCATGTACCCATTTGGTCTTTGTCTTGGTATATAGAGTAATATGTTGGTCTGTATCTAATTTCTGCCACATTATTTTTTTTCAGTTTTCCCAGCAGGTTTTGTGAAATAATGAGTTTTTGTTCCAAAAACTTGGATCTTTGGGTTTATCATATAGTAGATTACCATGGTCATTTACTATAATGTAATTTGTACCTAATTTATTCCAGTGATCCACCACTCTATTTCTTAGTGAGTACCAGATTGTTTTGATAATTACTGCTTTATAATACAACTTGAGATATATTCCAGCTAGACCACCCTTCTTTTTGCATTTTTTTCATTGATTCCCTTGATATCCTTGACCTTTTGTTTTTCCAGATGAATTTTGCTATTATTGTTTCTACCTCTATAAAATAACTTTTGGAAAGTTTGATTGGCATGGCACTGAATAGATTAATTGAGGTTGATTGAATTGTAATTTTTATTATATTGACTCAGCCTACCTATAAGAAACTAATATTTTTCTAATTATTTAGATCTGACTTTATTTGTGTGAAAATGGTTCTATAATTGTGTTCATACATTTCCTAGTTTTCTCTTGGCAGGTAGACTACCAAGTATTTTATGTTATCTACAGGTATTCTAAGTGGAATTTCTCTCTCTCTCTCTCACTGTTGGATTTTGTGATATATATATATGTATATATATATATATATAAATGCTGATGATTTATGTGGGTTTATTTTATATCCTGCAAATTTGCTGAAGTTGGTAATAATTTCAAGTAGCTTTTTTATTTGATTTTCTAAATATAACATTATATCACATTCAAGGAGTGATAGTTTTCATGCCTCATTGCTTATTAGGATTCCTTTTTCTTTCCTTATTGGTTTAGATATCATTTCTAGTACAATATTAAATAATGGAGATGATAAAGGATATCCTTGCTTCCTCCCTGATTTTATTGAGGCTTTTAGCTTATCTCTATTACAGATAATATTTGCTGATGGTTTTAGATAAATATTACTTATCATTCTAAGGTAAGTTCCATTTATTCCTTTGCTCTCTAGTGTTTTTTAATTGGAATGGATGCTATATTTTGTCAAAGGCTTTTTCTGCATCTATTGAGATAATCATATGATTTCTGTGGGTTTTGTTATTAATATGGTCAATTATACTGATAGTTTTGCTAATATCAAACCAGCCCTGCAGTGCTGGCATAAATCCCACTCGAACATAGTGATCCTTCTGATATATTGCTATAATCTCTTTGATAGTGTTTTATTTAAAATTTTTGCTGCAATATCCATTAGGGAAATTGATCTATAATTTTCTTTCTCTGTTTTAGCTCTTCCTGTTTTAGGTATCAGCACCATTTTTATGTCATAAAAGGGATTTGGTAGGACTACTTCTTTGCCTATTTTCCCAAATAGCTTATATAGTATTATATAGTATTGGGATTGTTCTTTAAATGTTTGGTAGAATTCACTTATGAATATAATTGTAATTTCCTCTACATTGGTGGTGTATTCACCCCTTTCATTTTTGATACTAGTAATTTTGTTTTCTTCTTTCCTTTTTTAAATCAAATTAGTATTGATTTTGTTGGTATTTTCATAAAACCAGCTTCTAGTTTCCTCTGTTAGTTTAATTGTTTTCTTACTTTTGACTTCTTTAATCTCTCCTTTGATTTTCAGAATTACCAATTTGTGTTTTATTGGAGATTTTTAATTTGTTCTTTTTTTAGTTGCATGCCCACTTCACTGATATCCTTTTCCTTGATTTTATTGATGTAAGCAGTTAGAGATATAAATTTCCCCCTAATTACCACTTTGCCTATATCCCATATATTTTGGCATTTTTTCTTATTATTGTCATTTCCTTTAATGAAATTATTATTTCTCTTATTTTGTTCTTTGACCCACTTGTGTTTTAGTATCAGATTATTTAATTTACAATAAATTTTTGTTCTCTATTTCCATTGGCCATTATTTAATTTAATTTTTATTGCATAATCATCTGAAAATAATGCATTTACTATTTCTGCTTTTATCCATTTAGTTATTAGGTTTTTATGTCTTCATGCATGGCCAGTTTTTGTATCGATGCCATGTAGTGTGAGAAAAAAGGTATATTCCTTTCTATTCCCATTGAATTTTTTCCCCAGAAATCTATCATATATAACTTTTCCAGAATTTTATTCACGTCCTTAACTTCTTTCTTGTTTATTTTTTGGTTAGACTCATCTCATTTTGAGAGGAGAAAGTTGAGGTCCCCTACTAATATTATTATCTATTTTCTAACATAACTCATTGAACTTCTTCAGAAATTCAGATGCTATACCCTTTGGTAATACATGTTTAGTATTAATATGACTTCATTCTCTATGATACCTTTAAGCAAGATATAGTTTCCTTCTTTATCTCTTTTAATTAGATCTATTTTTGCTTTTGCTTTGTCTGAGATCATGATTGCTACCCATGGTTTCTTTATTTCAACTGAAGCATAATAGACTTTGCTCCAGCTCCTTACCTTTATCTTGTGTGTATTTCTCTGTTTTGCATGTGTGTCTTGTAAACATTTTATAAACATTCTACAAATGTTTTTAATCCATTCTGTCTGCTTCGACTTTATGAGTTCATCCCATTCACATTTATGGTTACGGTTATTATAATGAACTGTGTATTTCCCTCCATGCTATTTTTTTTTTGCTTTTTTATTCCCCCTCTCCTTACTCATTACCCTTTCCCTCCTCACAAGTGCTACTGCATTCCACAGTAGACCCTCCCTTTCATCATCATCAGTCTCCCTTCCTCCTTCTATTATTTCCATCCCCATTTACTTCCTAATGGAGTAAGTTGGATTTCTATTTCAGACTGAGTGTGCATGTTATTCCCTCTCTGAGCCAATTTTGTTGAGAGTAAGGTTCCAGCCTCCCCCACCTCACCTTCTCCTCCATTTTAATAGCTCTTCCATGGCTCTTTCATGTGGGATAATTTATCCCAATCTCCCTCCTCCCACTTCTTCCACTGCAATTTTCTTTCTCCCCCTTTTATTTTGTTTTTTGGGGTATCATCTCATCAAAATCACCTTATATTCATACCCTCTGTCTACATATTCTCCTTCCAAATGCTCTTATAGTAATAAAGTTGTTAAGAGTTACAAATATCTTGCCAGATAGAAATAGAGACAGTTTAATCTTTTTGAATTTCTTAAGTTTTCTCTTTCTTCTTTCTGGCTCTAATATATCAGGATAGTTTTTTTTTTTATAATTTCTTAAAAGATGTTCAGGATTTTTCTTTATCAAAGTTTTCAAGTAGTTCAATAATTCTTATATTATCTCTCCTGGATATATTTTCTAGGTCAGTTGTTTTTTCAATGAGCAATTTCACATGTTCTTCTATTATTTTAAACTTTTTTGATCTTGTTTTTATAAAATCTTGATGTTTCACATAGTCATTAGTTCCCACTTGTCCAATTCAAACTTTTAAAGACTTATTTTCTTCAGTAAGTTTTTGTACTTTCTTCTCCATTTGGCCAATTCTATTTTTTAGGGAGTTATTTTCCTCGGTAAATTTTTGTTTATCTTTTCCCGTGCTATAACTCTTTTTTTGTGATTCTCTTGCATTACTCTTATTTCTTTCCCCAATTTTTCTTCTGCTTCTCTAATTTGCTTTTCTTTTTTTTTCCTTTTTGGAGGACAATTGGGGTTAAGTAACTTGCCCAAGGTCACAAGGCTAGTGGTGTGTGTGTGTGTGTGTGAGTGTGTGTGTGTTAAGTGTCTGAGGCCAGATCTGAACTCAGGTCCTCCTGGCTCCAGGGCCGGCACTCTACTCACTGTGCCACCTAGCCGCCCCTCTAATTTGCTTTTAAAAATCATTTTTAAGCTCTTTCAGGAATTCATTTTTATTTGCTCCTTTACATGTAGCCATTTTGATACTACTTCCCTTTTCTAAGTTTATTCCTTGATCCTCCCTATCACCATAATAACTTTTATAGTTCAGCTTTGTGTGTGTGTGTTTTTGCTCATTTTCCTGTCTTTTTTTTGGTGACTTGGTAATTTTATGTGAGAGTTGGGCTCTGGTCTGGCAATTTCCCAAGCTTTTTGCGCTGGGGCTCTGAGTCCTACTGTTTGACTTTCATTGGGCTTCAGCGTTTAGCTGCTTGCTTTCTTTGGAGGGTAGGCTTCCCTTCTGGCTTGGACTGAGGGGTAGGGCCTCCTTGTTGGCCTCCCCTGGGTGTGTGGTTTAGCTGCTGGCCTGCTCTAGGGTGGGGCCTTGCTTCTGGGTTGCTATAGTAACAGATTCTTTCTGGTGGCTGGCCCAGCAGAAAAGGTCTTGTTGCTGGTCTGTCTCAGGGGTAAGGCCCTGCTGCTGGCTTTCTATGGAAAAAGGGCCTCTCTGCTAGCAGGCCCTGGAGGAGTAATTTTGTTATTGGTAGGCCCCAGGGAGGGAGCCTTGCTGCTGTGTTGCTATGGAAACAGAGTCTCTCTGCTGTTAGGTCCCAGGAGCAGGGTCTCTCTTTTGGCCACGTCTGAACCTGAACTTTACTAGTGGTTAGCATAGGGTCAAGACCTGGCTGGTGGCTTATGCTGGAGGTGGGGTTGCTGGGGTGAGAGCTCGCTGTATTGCCCCAGGCTTGGAACCCTGCTGCAAGAACTCCACTCTGGAGCTGGTTGCATTCTGCTTCTCTTAGACCTCACTCCTTTAGAGAGACTTTTCCTGCTGGGT
This sequence comes from Petaurus breviceps papuanus, assembly GCF_028583685.1. Classification (NCBI taxonomy): domain Eukaryota; kingdom Metazoa; phylum Chordata; class Mammalia; order Diprotodontia; family Petauridae; genus Petaurus; species Petaurus breviceps. Next base: position 12,545,923 of record NW_027187372.1, read on the forward strand.
TGGTAAGCTACTTCTCTGATTCTAGACCAATTCTGAGGCAGTTTTCTAGCTGTTTGGAGGGGATTTGGGAGGCCTTCAGAGGATTCTTTCTTTGCTCCACCTTCTTGGCACCAGAAGAACTCTAAAGAGTGATATACAATAAAAAAATGTATATTAGTATTTTCGTAGAAAGATTTATTTCTCACTATATTTCCTTAAATACACAAGTAACATATTATGTGTAGCAAAAATGGCTATTGTGAGAAATTATTTGAGGAATTAAGTATGAGAAATATTTATAAGGAGGAAATACATTCCAGATTTTAACCAAACCACTTTTGGAAATGAAACATTATAGTATTTTTTTTCTGGAAAAATTTTGTTGTATTACTGCATGTGGAAAGATCAGGTGATAAAATGATTGTTTACCTTTAAAGAGGATCATGGCAAAATATGTATTGCACATTTATATGTATATACACACATATATGTATGTATATGTGTATCCACATATCATTATTACAGTAGTAGCAGTACTTCCACAATCAACAGTTAGATCATTGGCTGCTTAGAGCAAAGGTCAAATTAAATAGCAAGTTAGAAGTGAGAATAAAAACTAGAAGAAGACATATGGAATTATAGCAACACCAAGCTGAGTTCATTAAAAAGGTTATTAACTCTACAATGAGAAATGCACAAAAGAAAATGTTTTAACTCCAATGACCTCTTTTATAGAAGTTTATATTAAGATACCTCAGGGGATCTAAGTTTTCATCAAAGTTGGTACTCTCCATAGTCGTGCAGATTAAAATCTATCCCTGCTCATACATTAATCTCATCAATTTTCTCCCATAAATCCTTCACATAGGGTCCACCCAACATGCCAGGAGTCAGAGTCTTAATCTAGTCCTCTTGTCATTCTGTGGATATTAATGAAGTATGCAGTGTGCCTATCAGTTATCCCTTTCTCTAATCACATGTCTAATTCACCCTCTGTCCAGGTCATACATTTCTTTGATTGTATTATTTTTCTTTCTTAATTATTTTATCATGACCTTTACAACATCAACAAATACAAGTATTTCAATATACAAATAAGAGCAAGAAAGGAGATTACATGAAAAATTTTGCAATTAAAACTTTTTTTCACAAGTATTGTTTATAAGATATTACATAGTGGTGTGCTACTAAATGTTTAACTACTAGTTCTCAAAAAAAAAGAATAAAGACCTTATGCATGATACACCCTGAAGTTTAACCTACATTATTAACATTTAGTCCAGCACTTTTTAAAGACTATTAAACGCTATCTTAATAATAAATCAAGTCCTGAGTTGTAATGTTTGCCAATTTCCATTATATAAATGCTTATACCGAAAATTCAATGACTGGTTCTTGCAAACAGGTTCAAGATGGCTCTAGCATACACCCAGTGTTATAGAATTTTTATATTTATAATGCATCTCTCTATTGCCCTTTTGATGGCCTTCAACTTTTAATTTTTCAGACACTATGGTGTGCCATGATTTACTCTTTTGCAACCTCACCAAGAGAACAATTTTACAAATATGGATCTTTGTTTAAGGGAGATGCCATGTGAATCATTAAAAAATAATTAACAATCATTTTTTTTGAAAGTGTCAAAAATTATTTTGAAATGAATATTTTTGAGGGACCTCTTGGCCATACTTGTTTCATTTGAATCCTAATGGTGTGATACCTTCACTCATAACATCTGGTAAGAGACAATATTGTTCTTTGGAGCCCTTGAGGCCTTCTCCCTATATGCAGCAATTCTGTCCTGTCAGAGGGTTTCAGTCATTGGCTTCTGTGTTTCTTCTTTTCTTAATTAGGTGGAAGAGATTAATTGTAGAGGTCAAGAGAGTTAAGTCATAGGAGTCTAGGAGTTGGAATAGAGTTTAAGTTTTGAAGTCATTCTAGCATCAATGCTTTGAGTAGTAGGTCTTCTAGAGTGGCCTTCTGGACCCAAGCCAGTGGATACTGAGATGAGGAGTCATTCTTGTAATGAGATCAGTTCTGTGTAGGAAATGAGCTAAGAAGGGTATATCTCTGAGATGTTGGATGGATAGTAAATTGTTGTACTTTTTTCTTATATTTTCTAATACCCCTTTGTAAAAGCTAACACACAAACACATGCAATTGATACCTTTTGTCTTTACTTCATAGCTATTTCTGGAAAAATCGATCTACTTTTTCTAGATTGGATCTTTTCTTAGAACAGATGAAAATTATTTAAGCCAAAGAAAAAAGGGGAAAAATTTTAAAATATAGAATGCATTATACAAATTTCTGCCCTAGTATCCCTTTGCTTAATTATTATGAGGAAGGAGAAGTATTTTGTTATATATTATTAAGACCCATCTCTGGAGAATAATCTGACTGAACTACCTGGACAAAATCCCCAAATGCTTATTTCCTGTGTCTAGTTAGGTCAGACTGTTTTAAGTGGTCATGGATCTCATTTAAGAGGCATTGCAGTATTCTAGGCTTTGATGCCATCAGCTCAATGCCATCTCTAAATAGGAGAAAATATGTAAATTTAACATCCATAGTCAATCTCTCTAGTATTTCTATGACCTTTGTTGAAGTTCTCATCTCTTCTTGCCTTATTTACTGTAATAACCTACTATAAGTCATTCTGCCTCTGACTGAGACCCTTTCTTTATATTGTTATATAAACAATTTTCTCAATGCACTCCACAGCTAATAGATGACATAAATAAATAGAAGGATAAATACAAAAGGAGGGGGCAATACATATTTTGCTGTCTGCTCATCTGTATACTGTGTGATCCGTTAAGTAGCAAGATGTCCCTGTTTGGCTGCTCTCTGACTCCAAGTCCTAAGCCTTGATGTTAATGCATTTATTTCCTATGTTGTCCAGGAAGAAGGATGCATCATGAGATATACTGAGGTTTATTTTAAATACATATCAGTATTTTGTGTTTTTTCTGTACCTTAAAATATGTTACTAATTGAGTCTATATTATGTCCTATGAGAGTGAGTTGTTAATTAAATTGAATTTAAGCAACATTTCCAAATGCTTTCTTTTAAAGAAAAATGAACAGAACTGTACTCAACTTTTTTTAGAATTGTCAAATGATAGGAACTTTGTAAAAGCTGTGAAAACTTTACTTTAAAAATCATGATCAAGAAGGGGAGGAAAGGGGCGGCTAGGTGGTGTTGTGAATAGAGCATCGGCTCTGGAGTCAGGAGGACCTGAGTTTAAATCTGGTCTCAGATACTTAACACACTTACTAGCCATGTGACCTTGGGCAAGTCACTTAACACCAATTGCCCTCCAAACAGCAAGAAAAAGAAAAAGAAAAAAAAGAAGGGGAGGAAAGTATATAAGAAAGACAACTAGATTAGCATCAGAAGATGTATCTTCTAATCCATCTTTGTCACTTACTTCCCTTGTGACCTTGGACAAGCACCTTAAATATTTCTGAACCTCAGTTCCATCATCTAAAATGAGGACAATAAATTAGATGAAATCTAAAGTCCCATCCAGGTCTAAATCTATGACACTACATACAGTCTTATGAACATTAGGTGTAGTTTAACACACTATCTAGATATTTAAAAATCAGATTTCAAGAGGTTCAGAGAGAAAATAAATAAGATCCCAAAGTCTAAAATTCTGTAGGTGAAGTCAAGCTGAGAGGAAGAAGAAATTCTCAGGAAAGAATTTCTGAAAATACAAACAGAAATAATTCCAGTGAGGAAAGAGAGTTATATCAAGATTCTAATATCTATGCCCAAGGAACTCACCAATCACCAAAGATGATAAGAATGCATATCTAGGAGATGAAAGTAAGGGCAGGTAACAGATGTCTAACAGAAAAATGTGACAGAGTACTAGAAAAAATACACATATATACATATACATATATATTTATAAATAGATAGGTAGATGAGATAGATAGATAGATAGATAGATAGATAGATAGATAGATAGATAGATAGATAGATAGATAGATAGGTTGATAGATTGATTAGATAGTGCCAGGATCTCAAAATAAGCTGAGAATGATAAAGAATTCAGAAGACAACATTTTTGTTTCTTCAAAACTTTGATACTTTATTATATCCATGAACTACAAGGTTCTCCATTTACTGGTATAGTTTAGAATCCATGCATTTCTTCTTTTTCTGTGTGACTATTGCCTGTTTCCTCCTACAAATGCTCCATAATATGTGCACCCAAAATGCTAGGAGAATTGTCTTGGTCATTTAACATGGGTCTTACATTTCGTATATGGACTTTTAAATGAACATTTATATATGATTTAAAAACTATATGAGCTCTTTCTGCTCTCTTTTCTAATACTCTGACAAAATCATTGCATAAACGTATAGAAAATACAAAGGACTGAGGACTATTTTTTTTTTATTTATCTCTATTTCTTGGATTTCCATAGCCAAGGAATTCACCTATTGGTAATGAACCTCTAAACAGTTAGGTAAGTCTTTGGAAAAGACATTCTGTCACTAGGATTATATCCCAAATCTATCCAGCATGGTTGAAATGATCAGTTCTTGTGCATTACAAAATTACCTCCATAACACGAGTTACTGAATTTCTTTTTCAGTCTGTTGCAAAAAGCTCAGGGATTTGCGCAGCTAAGTGATTCAGTAGATAGAAGGCTAGGCCTGGAATCAGGAAGACTCATATTTGTAAATTCAAATCCAGCCACAGACACTTATTAGCTGTGTGACCCTGGGCAAGTCACAACCCTGTTTGCTTCAGTTTCCTCATCTTTTAAATGAGCTGGAAAAGGAAATGGCAAACTACCCCAGTATCTCTGCCAAGAAAATCCCGAATGGGGTCATGAATAGTTGGACACAAGTGAAATGACTGAACAACAACAAAGAAGAAACTGAACACCCTCAAGTTGTTGGGATGATAAGAGGTAATGGAGAGAAGACAGGATGACTAAACTACATTTTTTTTCCTGTTTTCTTTGCCAAGAAAAATGATCTTGGGCAAGAAGGGAGAGAACAAGTGTGATTGATAATGATGGAAAACCCAAGAGAAATATAGCACCCTCCTCCATTGTGGACTCCAGAATGCTATCCCAAGTTTGAGGAATATTGTGGGTGAAGTTTGTAAAATTAATTAATTAGTTAATTAAAGACCACAGCTCAAAATAAGCTAATTTTTTTCTAACATCAAAAGAAACCAGTGTATTTCTTTTATAAAGTATAAACAGAGGATCAAATAATTCAAAGCATGACATTTAATGAAACAAGACAGCAAGATTCAAGGAAGATTCCCTCCATTCCATAAAGGGTAGATTCTCTCACATTAATACTTGAAGGCAAACATGCTAGGAATATGGATGGAGGAATTCACGTATAGGGAACAAATGTGTTCATGGCAACTTGTGAATCTAATGTTGCTGCTTGCTCCCTTGCAGAACAAGAAATGTCCTATAGTTACTTTTTCTTCTGAGCTGGGATCATTCACTGCTCTGTTCTCTGTACTGTGCAATTCTCTGCTGGGCATCTCTACTTAACTGTTATCTGCATATCTTCAGCTTCTGTGTTTCTTCTTCCCTCAAAGGACAGCTGTGTCACCCCCTTTAGATCATAGTCCCAGGGCCTATTAAACTCTGGTGATTTCTGACCCCAGTCATTTGCACCCAGCTGGCTAGGTCGGTTTTCAAGCATTTGTTGGTCCTTTGAACTTAGCTCTGCTGCCATGTGGAGTCTTTCTGTCTAACCTCTTGTCTGAATTATGGAGTGAAATTCCTTTTCACTCATCATACTCTTGGGTAGGCAAAAGTGCTAAAGGAACCAGGTGAAAGATCCTTTTCAGCTTATATGATACTGGTTGTCAAGTAGTTCAACTCAGGAGTAGGACAGAAAAGGATTAGGTAGAGCCAGTGAAGCTAACAGTCATTGTCATGCTTCCCTCCAGTAACAAAATAGAGGATAGCAGTGCTCTAGCTCAACTCAGACCCCTTAAATCTTGATCCTGAGTTAATTTGCATAACAAACGAGCATTTGGGGGGGGCCTGAAAAAGTCTTCTTGATCCAACAGTCTAAATTGCAAGGATATAGTAAAAGACTACATTTTATTTATTTTTATTTTTTTTTAAGCAATCGGGGTTAAGTAACTTGCTCAAGGTTACACAGCCAGTTATTTCTGGGTGTGGTGCTAAGTATCTGAGCCCAGATTCGATCCCCAGGTCATCCCGACACTGGAGCTGGTGTTCTTACTCGCTGAGCCACGTGGCCACCCCAAGACTATATTTTATACATAGTATTTTATACATAGTATTGAATGAGTTAAAGTTACAAAACCCAAATAAAGAGTATCCCTAGATATTTTTTTAAACCTAGTGTATTTTATTGCTGACCCACTCTCAGTGATATTTGAAAGAATAGGAAGAATGTAAAATATGCTGTAGAATTGAATATGGAAAAATATCCAATTTTTTTTAAAGGGGAACAGAGACAAGTCTGAAAACTATAGGACAGTGAGTTTGATTTTCATTTCTATGGGGGAGAAGGGGGAATTAATGAATTAATGAATAATTAAAGGTATAGTTAGCCAACATCTGGAGAAGTCATTCTTTATCACTAAGAACCAACATGGCTTTATTAAAAATGTGTCATACAAGACTAATAACAATTTCCTTTTTTGACAAGGTAACTACTCTAGCAGATCAGAGCAATGTTGTAGATGTAATTTACCCTTGCTTTAGTAAAGCATTTTACAATGTTTTTCATGCTATCTTTGTAGACAAAAGGTGTATTAATAAACAGATAATATATCTAACATTGTGTTGAAAAAAAAAAAACATTACCCTAATTCCACTTCTATAAACTAACCTCTTTAAAGGAAAAAAAAATATCAGCAAATTATAAGCGATATGGATTAGCACCTTCTCCAAGGAAAAGATGCATTCTTTAAGTGGAACCTTTTCCACTGTTGATATTTTTAAAAAATATAATCCTGAGTTGCTTCTGGTACCTGATTTAAATTCTTTTCCTGATATTTGGCTATCGGCAACTAGTACACTCACATTTCTATGTGAACGTCTGTACCTAAACATGATCCCTAAGTACTCCTGGACAAAACATAAAAGCACAAAAATCCCATAGACAAGGAACTACAGGCTTACCCTGCTCTAGGATTTAAGGAAGTTCAAGAAATGACCTTAGAGTTTGATTAATGGTGTTACTTTATAGAGTTCTTTATTACACTGATCTTTGGAATGACTGTACAAGCCTGAAGGTCATATGTCACATCTATTTATATTTTCTGCGTATGTGTCATCAAAAAGTCCAATAAAAGAGTATGTTGGGGTTTTTTCTAGACAAAAAGGATTGAGTCAGTGATAAAGTCTGTGTGTATAAGTGAAAAGTTTGTAGAGAACAAGAACCATGCCTCTTTTAAAGAACACCAGAGAAAGTAAAGAAAAAAAAAACCTCATATCTTTAAACTATCTGAATTTATGAATATTTATCTTGTTTTGAAGGTGTTTCTTTAAGCAGTAAAATATTTCCAGCCCCACTTCTGAGCTTCCTCCATATGTGTCTTTTGCAAGGAAAAGGGGTAGAAATTTAAATCAGGCACCAGAAGCAATTCTAAATTATATTTGAAAAACAAAGTGAAAAAAAGTCACATTTAAGGAATTCATACATTCCTTGAGAAGATAAAACTCCATATCACTTTATAATCTGTTGATATTTTTTCCCTAAAGAGTTTGGTATATTTCTTACTAAATAGATGTTTTGCAAATCTCATTTTTCAAATGGAGGTGTAATTTCCATCTGTGATCAGGAATGTACTTTTTTCTCTCTCACAAATTATCTGAGAAGATGGTTCAGTTTCCTTTGAGAGACTTTTAGAAATAGGCTACTATAGGGGACAGATCAATTTATTGTACTGATTATTTAGGTTTGGCTGTCACTGAAGTAAAGTTTAAATAAGTAAAGTATGACCTCTTATGACTAATATTATCTCAAAATCAAAGAATCTCATAGATGGAAGGGACCGCCCCCCCAAACAAGCTATCTTGCCTATATCCAGAAAAAAGTCTTGTCTTCAATGTATCACATAAGATGTCATTCAGAATTTGAGTAAAAATATTATAACATCCACTGAACACCCTACTTCTTCAGGCATACCCGTCTATTCTTATCTTCATTCATTTTTATCTTTAATTATTAGGAAATTTTTATTTATATCGATATTCGTCTTTGATTATTTCCCCTGTTAAAAAAAATAGCTCCATAGCCTGGCATACTGTGTCAGGTTCTTTGATAAATCTTGGTAAACTATGTCTACAGAATTCACTTGCTTTTCCAGTCTAGTAACTACCCAAAGAGGAAAATAAAGTTAATCTGATGGGAACTTAAAAAAGATGTGTTGACCCCTTTTGATTACTGTTTCCTTTTCTATATGTTCACTAGCCAAGCCTTTAATAATTTTTTCTAATTACATATTTATTTGAATTTTTGTTTATCTCCAGTGTGTCAGTGGTCCTTTACAAGTGTTCTATTTAATTTTAAAGGTTATATTTTTTTTATATTTCTCCTATTCCTTTCTTGTTAAGATACTTGAAACAACTACAGATGTTAGGCACAAATTCAGTGGAGACACAAAGTCCAAGGAAGAATAGCTTGTTGGGATAAAAATTATGAAAACCTTGGAAGAGTTGTTAATGCTGTATCTTAGAATTAGTAGGAGAAGCAAGGCTTTCTGGATATAGTCTGGCCTCTAGATTTTGGGAAAGTAAATTACAAAGCCTTAGAAGAAAAGATATATGAGATCCTACGTTACAAAATTTTATAGGGCAAATCTGTCCGCAAGAGATGCAACACTCAGAAATGAAATTCTGAAGACAAAAAAAAAAAATTAATCCTCTGCAAGGAGAAAAACAGAGACTTATTTTGCTTCTTGCCCCATCCTGGATCTGAGACTTCTGAAATGGGCTAAACTTTTTCTTTTTAAAAATTTTAAATTAATCTTACATATGCCTATTTAAATACATTCTTACACGTGTTTAAGTACATTTAAATATGAGAAAGCAATTTCAACACTGGAGTTCATAACCTCAAGTATTTGATTTTTTAAATTTTCATAACAGTATGTCAATATAATTACTTTCCTTTATGATCCTAAGTATTTTGTTTTATGAATTCAAAATCATTATTCTGAAGAGTCTTTAGGCTTCATCCAACTACTGAAAGGCAGGTTGATGTAAAGAACTCTTGAGAACAATGATTTTTTTCACAAATTGTTCCTCAGTGAATCCAAGTTCTTAATATCAGTCTGATTTTGAAGAAGTTATTTATTTCCTCCTAGATTTATTGACATTAAATAGGTTGCATCGTCACCATATAAATGGTGGTCCCCTATTTGTGGTCCAAATAAGTTTTAATCTTATGTATGACAAATTGAGATAGAGAGTAACACAATTTCCTATCCAATTATCATTTTTTTAAAGATCAAATACATTTCCTTGATAAAAATAGAAAAAGCAATATTTAAGAGCACATTTAAAAATAATGATTGTAGAGGAAATTCCTGGAAGAATTTTTTTCTCACCATTCCCTAATTATTTCAATCACTATAGAGTAATAATAGCTCACATTTATATATTAATTTACAATCTAAAAAGAGCATTTTGTGACAAAGATGTGAGGTACATAGCATAGATATTATTACTATATTATAGATCTGCTAGTTACTTAATTTCTATGGGCCTAGATGTCAGCATATTATCAGTCTAAAGCTGGCAGCAACCTTAGGTACCATTGAATTGAACCTTCTCATTTTATCTATAAAATAGAGGCACAGAAAGATTATTACTTTTCCAATGTTATGCAGCTAGTAAGGATATCTATTGGATTTTGAACAAAGGTCTTCCTGACTCCAAGTCCAGTGCCTTTTTCACTACACCACATTGCATGTTCCTTTTCACCTTGAATTTGAATTTTTCCCTGATTGAATCTGACTTGGTTAATTTGGTATCAAAGCCTTAACTGGAAATATGACTTCCTCTGGAAGAAATTTTCTTTATCTTTGTTATAAGGGGACTGCATTGTTGTAAGGCAAAGTCTAAGTTTCCTCTTTCTATTTTACTTAGTAATTGAGAAAGCTCTTGAAATTTCTTTGCTTTTTGGTTCTTTCGTTTATACAGCAGAAGCAAAAATGGTAGATGGTAGTTAACAAATGTGTCCTCCATCATTGTTTTTCTATCCAGAAGTGTTTTCACCTGATTTAACTCCATTGCCCTTGTAAATTCAATTTCCCCCTCCTTTTCCACCCATTAAGAATTTATTTTATATATACATATAATTGTGTTCCTTAGAAACTGAAGTTGCCCTTAGCAACAAACACATTTTTCAAACTGCTTTGGATGTGAACTATTTTGGGGAGAGAATTCTAAAAGAACCTCTCAAAATATCTCTCAAAGAATAAAGCATTTTAAATTAAAATTTAACCAGATTTTCAAAGAGATTTAAAGTGAGTTCATCATAACTGAGTTACCAATATGGTAATAAATCAGTTGTTTCATTTGTCAGTGAAGAATAGATCATGGTGATTGATTTTAACTTGGAATTGAGTTTTAAAATATATGGATGCCAAAGTCAGTTTGAAGTACTCTCATAGCCCTGAAATCAGTACTTCAAGGGCAGTGATAAAGAGTTAGACCACACTGTGCTGGTTTCTTACTTGACAGGGAGCCTTTGCAATTAATTTCTCCTTTTTCAAAGTCTACTCATTAAATTAACCAGTTATCATGATGGGATATAGTCTCTCAAAAACTTTCTTTTATTTTAAAGTAATTTAAATAATTACCATTAAGTGGTTGGATTGAGTAGAAGACCACAGACACAATCAGATGGAGGGAGTAATCCAATGAAGATAGATAGAGATAAAAAGGAGGGGAAAAAAGATGAGGAGTCTCTTGATTGTGGGCATCATTGTTGTATTTGAGGAAGTTTTTATCAACAGGAAAGGAAGGCATATGAGCAGAACAGAGTATATGTATACTGAGAAAACTACTGCCAAATAAGGATGAACTAAAAAGAAAGTATATTTAACATATGGTGCAAGGACACAAACACTTCACCTTCAACTCTTAGCAATTAAAAAAAATGTCATAGGACTTATTATGTAACAGGTACAGCTCTATGCATCTGGTTTTGCTGTAAGAAAAAGAAACAAAGAACCAAGCATAGTGGAGAAACATATATAATATTTAAGATGAGGCATTAAAGCTTCATATTTACACACTTGATCAATTAACCAGATCATTGTTTGAATGGGTATGGCTGATGGCACAAATCTTTCCAAAATTAATCTTTCCCATAGTATAAATACTGGTATAAATTTAGCACACAAGGGAACTCCAGAAGCATTAATGTAACTTTCAAAATGCTGTTTGCCTTTTACCCAGAATTTGAGTTTTTCAGGGGAAATTTTTCAATGTTCAAGTTTATTGGAAAGTCATGTCCCCTAATATTTCACCTTGGGATTCTGAAGAGAAGCAGCATATCATATAATGCTTTCCCATAAGTATTCCTATTTACACAACCCCCATTATTCTCCCTCTGAATAAACAGATTTATGACCATCACTGTATATAGCATGTCATAGTGGTAAATAATTTTCAATACTGCCTATGAAGAAAGGAAATAGCACTTCTGGAAGTTGGCCATGTTTTGATTTGGTCTTTTGTTAGAGCTAATATTAATTCTGAAAGTATAGATGGATAATTGATTTGTAAAAAAATGATGAAGAGAGAAAAATTATGTGGGCAACAACAATAAAAATCAACTCTTGTTGCATTATTCTTAGGAAAAATTGCATATTAAACTATGGCCCTTAATTATAGAAATATCCCACTTCCCCTATAATTTCTTTCAAATTATCTCAAATATATATGATGTAAGATAATGGGATTTTATTTAATCTTTTTTTCTTTGTATTTTATCATGGAAATTGAACAGAAAAGTGAGATAAATTTCACTTCCAGCTCCCTGCGCCAGTATGGCTGGTCACATGGTCTCCATAATATAGTTAGTCAGTCAATAAGTATTTAATAAGTCATTGGGTTAATGGAATATAAGATATTCCCTGTCCATTAATAGGCCCATGTGACTACAAGTTCCTTTTTACCTTGAAATGTGGGCCATGTTGCCAGGTCTAAAGGTACACAGGTATTTCAGTCATGGATGTCTTGTTGCTTTGAGGTTGGCCTAGTTCACAGCTGTGACACTTCCTGAGTCACATAGAGCCCATCATGTGAAAACTATATATATTCAGGGAGATTTATATTGCGTTGGGGGAAGAACTAGCCTAAGAAGAATCTTGCTTAGAAGGAAACTTGCTTAAGGGGTGGCTTGCTTGCAGGAAGGCTGTCATACCTTTTGGCACTGAACCAGTTAGGCATTGAGTCACAGTGGGTGGTGATGCCTTCTGGCTCTGAGCCTACTAGCTGAAAACTATATATACTGGGAGGTTGGTATTTTACTTTGGGGCTCACTCATGGGAAGACTATTTCTTTGTGATTTGACCAGAGGAGACACTGGGTAGCCATTGTTAAGCCCCTCCCCTCCCCCCAGCTTTGTGAACCCAGATGTTGGTGCTTCCTGGTCCGGTGATTAGGTATCAGTTACTCTGTTTAGACAGTTGGAGCGCTGTCTATTGGATTCTTTCTTGGATACTCACTTCTCTCTACTTATATATCTTTATCATTGTTTTATTAAAGTAAGATTACTAACCCCCTTGAAGCTATCTTTCCTTTAGAAAAGCAGATTAAGAACCTGTGTTATCAGCCCTCCTGTGTGCTGGTGTTATTGGTTTTCTGCCCCCACAACAGCTGCTAGTAGCCTTCCTGCTAAGTAAGTGTGTCAGCTACTCTACTAAAAACTCTGGGTTACAAAGAAATTCAAAAATCATTCTAACAGGGGAGAAAATACTGAAACAACTATGTGCAAACAAGATATATGTGTATATATGTATGTATATAGTAAATGGAAGGTAAACAAAGGAAAATAAAACCTATGAAGAAGGGCATTTACAGGAAAAAATTGTCAGTAAATGATATAGGCTTACCATCTTTCATGTAGGAGACAGTGAAAAGAACATGGGTCTAGAAGGAAACATCATCATGTTTCTCCATGCCTCTATCCAGCCTCTGTACAGTTTTTTTTCTTCTACATAAAATGGAGATAGTAATCCCTGCCTGACAGGAGTATTACTAGTATCCCATGAGATAATAGGCATGAAAACTCTTTGACAGGTATAAAATATCTTACAAAGGTTAGGGATATAATTGTACTTGAGAGTGGGGGGCCCTAGGATAAGACTTTTCCATAAAGTCTAATCCTTAGATAACCTGAAAAGAAAAGGTAGTGATAATTTCTGTTAAGCTCTCAGTATGAGAGATGAATTCCTTCCTCTCCAAGGTAATATTACAATCACTCTGTAAGCATTTTACCTATACCTGTGTTTGGATATGTTGTTCTCTCCCCTGGAATATAAGCTTTTTGAGGGACTGCTTTTGGTTTTTGTTTCTATCCTTAGCGTTTTTAGTATAGTACCAGGCCCTAGTAAGCACTTTATAAATTCTTTTTCTGATTGATTGACTCCTCCAAACTCTAAGGGTTAGTTGTTGCTGCTATATAACTTGAATTAACTTGCATCATCCTTGAGACATAAATTCTTTTTTTTTTTTTGTAAAGCAATTGGGATTAAGTAACTTGCTCAAGGTTACACGGCCAGATGTTTCTGGGTGGGTGCTAAGTGTCTGAGCCTGGATTGGATCCCAGGTCATCCCGACTCTGGGTCTGGTGCTCCCACCTGCTGTGCTACCTGGCCGCCCCAAGACATAAATTCTTAATAAATGCTAGAAGAAGAACCAATGTTCCCCATTTCCAAAATGTGGACGAAATATAGGAGAAAAGAACATATGAAACTAGCTAGTAGTTACTGAGGCATCAAAATAATTAATTCACAAGTTGAATGTGTGTGAAATGTATATTTTAGCTAGTATTCTATCACATTACTACTTTATCTAACTTATCTAACTAAAACAAGCCAAGGTCTGGCTGTATAAAACAGTTCAAATGAGATTAAGCTTAGATATCAACATATAAGTAAGGAAAGTGAGAGAGCTCGGTATTTGAAATCAAAATACTTGGGTTTGAGATCCAGTTCAACCACACACTAGCTGTATGATCAATAGCTTGGTGCCTCTGGTTCCTTGTCTCTAAAATGGAAATAATAGTTTCCACCCTACCTACTTAGATTATAGGTTCATAGATTGAGATTTACTAAAAGAATTCTCGAATGACAAATGCTTTGTAAGCCATAAAGCACTATATAAATATGTTAGTAAGGTTTGTTAAGGTTATACTTCAAGCTTGTTTTTACTATTGAGATTATCAACAGAAAATAATCACTATTTCCATTTTGATTCTTTATAATATTTCTCTTTTTATCATCAATCAATCCACAAATACCACAAAACATGTTGGCAAGATAAAAGAATGTGCAAAGATGTGAAAATGGTAATATAACAATGACTGCTATTATTAAAATTATATTGTCAGTGTTCCAAAACCCTTTAGAAAAAAGAAGCCTTTGTGAAGCAAAGTTTCAAATTGTCATCTTTTCACAGTGCTCTTTCTCTGTCTCAGCCTTTGCCTTTCTGTCTCTGTTTTTGATCATGGAGGATATAGGCATCCTGATGAACAAACCGTTCCTTAGATGCCTATACATATATGCATATGTAAATTTATATGCATATATTCAATCACTTTTAAATAAGCCTTGGTTGAACTTTTTTTAAATTTTTTTTTGGTCTTTATTAATTTGTTTGTTTACTTTTAGTTTACAAGATTCAGTTCTACAATCCCTTGAGTTTCAAATTTTCTCCCCCTCTCTCTTTTCTCCCCGACATGGCAGCATGCAATCAATTATAGGATCTACAAATACTTTCGCATTAGACATTAGTCAGGTTGTAAAGAAGAAGTGTATGCAATGGAATGAACAATGGGAAAGAGGAAACAAAACCAAGCAAGAAAAAGAAAGAGAGCAGGTAGTTTGCTTCAGTCTGTATTCAAACTCTGTTCTTTCTAGTTCTTTCTCTGAATAAAGACATCTTTTTCTATCATGAGTCTTTTGGAGTTGTCTTATAACCTTGCATTGCTGAGAAGAGTCCGGTCTATCAAAGGTGGTCATCACACATACGTTGTATCTGTAATTGTGTACAAAATTCTCCTGGTTTTGCCCTTCTCACTCAGCATCAGTTTGTATAAGTCCCTCCAGGTAAATATGAAGTCCATCTGTTCCTTATTTCTTATAGCACAATAGTATTCCATTACCTTCATATACCACAACTTGTTTAGCCATTCCCCAGTTGATGGGCAATCTCCCTAATTTCCAATTCTTTGCCACCACAAAAAGAGCTGCAACAAATATTTTTGTATATACAGGCCTGGTTGAACTTCTGATAGTAATTGTTGCTGCTTATATTTCCTCTGTTTAATGTTTATAGTAGCTCCAGTTTCTAATAAATGTTGTTTGTCATCTTTCTCTGAAACTCTTCACAACCTGAAGCCCAGTGATGCTTGGTTTCCTCCCTCGTAACTATTGCTCTCAGATTGAGATATCAGTGACCACTTTGCCAAAAGAAAAGCCTCTCTTCTGTAATGGGCTGTTGATAGCACTAATAGGGGTCAGAACCACAACTAGGGCAGGATAACGGAGGCGTTGATCCAGGTACCAGATTTAGAGGCCTTGCAAATACTTTCTGTCTTTCTCAGAGTAGAAACAACAGAACTTAACATCTCTCCCGCCCATACTGGTCATGGACATTTTCCCAGAAAGATAAAAGACAAGATATCAATATTTTCAAAGTCGTGTCAGACTCACAATGTGCAGAGAGTGGTGAATCCGTGTGGGTCAGTAGTCACTGGATAGATCTGATATTAATCTACCTTCACCCCTTACCTTTTCCCTACATCCCCTCTTATCCATGCATGAGATGATCTTTGATTCCTAATTTTCCTTCTTTGTACTATTGGAGGCTGTGGTCTGACTTCAGGCAAGCAGTAGCAAAATGCTGAAGTCCTTCCTTGAACAATGGAAGATAAACATAAGGAGAAGTTTTCAAAAGAGGTTATTTGTTGGTAGCTTTGTCACCTGGACCAAATGAATTCCTTCCTGATATTACATGCCAGCATGATTTCAGGTGGATCTGGAGCCACTGTGATTAATCCTGCCTTCTCCCCTCTTTCCCCATCCCTGCCTTAAAAAGTTGATTTGAGGTTTTATTTCCTGTCACTGCCCCAGGAGACACAAATGGAACTAGTTATGGGTCTGGGTGATTCAGGGATCAGTGATGTGGCATATTGCCACCCAAACCCCAGTCAGAAAAGAGGGTTTAAATTGCCCTATCGTTCTAACAGATGTTCATCTTTACAGGAGAATGCTCTAAGGAAACAAGAATACCACCTTGTTACTCCCCTTTGTGACCCTATCCCAGTTATTGATTTCAGGTTGGGCTAGGGTGAATTCACAATCTAATGCCCCCTTTCTCCTAGTTCCTTATTGATGGTTCCCACTTATTTCAGCACTTTGCACTGGCCTAGAGAATATATTGTTAGCTCTTTTTGTTAAGCGGTTATCCAGTCATGTCTGACTCTTCATGACTTTATTTGGGATTCTCTTGGCAAAGATACTGGCGGAGTTTGCCATTTCCTTCTCCAGCTCATTGCACAAACGAGGAAATTGAAGCAAACAGGTTTAAGTGACTTGCCCAGGGTCATACAGCTAGTAGAGGCCAGATTTGAACTCAGGAAGACAAGTCTTCCTGACTCCAGTCCAGGTATTCTATCCAGGTGGCACCTAGCTGTCCTTTTGTTAGCTGTATAGAGGATAAATTTGAGAGAAAAGAGAAGAGCATCTCTACTTTGTCAATTACTACCTTTATAATATTGAGCATGCCACTTAACCTCAAAGTAGATCCTCACTTTACTCATCTATAAAGTGAAGGGGTTTAAGTGCATGACCTTGGTAGGCCTTGCAATTATACATGTATGTTTTTATGATTCTATGATAAATCAGGGAGAAGAATTAGAAGTCTATCATAATAGATCTTAATATCACAAAATCCCTGAGTTGGAAGGCAATCTAAACCAAATCATGCATGAAAATTAATTGCCTCTATAACTTACCTAACAAGTGGCTCAACCAGTCATTGTGTGAATAACTTCAATAAGTGGGAATGGCCCATCTCCTGAGACAGTCCATTCTGCTTTTGCATGGTTCTAATAATTTTGAAGTTTTTCTTATATTTAATTTAAATCTGCCTCTTTGCATCATCTCCCTTTTGAAACAAGTACTTCTATTCAAGGCCAAATACAAGTCAAATCTTTTTATAGGGTAGTTCTTCAAAAACATGAAAAGAGGTATTAAGTCCCCTTTTTTTCCTAGGTTGAATATCTTTATTTGCTTCAACTGATACATTATTGTCTGTTTTCTTTATATCAAACTTAAATATTTCTATTTGCAACTTCCATGTTAGGAAGGGGAAAACCCATTGACTTCCAAATAATTGTTTTAGACAAGTATATTATAGCATTGGGAAAGGATTATTTGCCACTATGGAAGCAATGCATTTCCTCCAAAATGAATTATAGCTGAGCAGTTAATCATCCTGTAAAGGGAAGGTATAGAGAACATTCAAGTGCCTCTACAAGCATAGATTCATAAAAACATAAATATAAATGCTATAAAAACAAGACTTTAACAAGATTACGTCAAAAGGGGCTGTCTTTCTGAACAAGTTCATTTATTTGCAGAAGTTACTGTTGTGTCTTACTCATCATAGGAAGAGTGTCATTAAAATTGTTTTGCAGCATTCATATAAAAGATGAACTTTTGAACTTTGTGAAATTGTTGGCATCTGTCTTTTATAGGGAGTAAGAACTTGACATTGTTGATTTCAGTCCTGAGCATTGAAAAAGACATTTCAGCTTTTACTTTTTCTCTGTATTGCCTACTGTACATAAACAGACAGAGACATAAAGTTGATGATTGCTTTACTAGGGCACATTAACTCCTTCACAGTGCATTTCAGAAGACACTTAAATGCTTTGACTCATTTTTAAACTCTTATTTATTGAAGTTGTGAAGAGTTTCAAAATGCAAGGCATCCTTAAGAAGAATATATTTGTTTGGTTCATTGTCTTTTTTAAAGAAAGAAATCCCTTTTGGAAATGAAGATAAAGAGAAAGTCGGGAGTATGCCAAGCCTATTTTCTCATGAGAATATCTCTTTTAAAGCAACAACACACTAAATGACCAGTACTGCATTTTTTTAATATGAATCAAAAGGACCAGTGCCATATTTTTGGAATGTATTCTTCAATAACATCTGCTTTTTTTGTTATCACACCATATTTCAAACTCACATCAAATATTCAATCTACTTGGTCCACTATGACCATGCCGCTATTTTACTTACTCTATTAAAAATCTATTCAGATTATTTTTGGCTGCCATTTCCTAGGTATAGTCACACACATTTTGAAGTTTTGGTCATTGGATTTACATTACTTCAATCTTTTTGTAAATATTTGCCAATTCCCTGAGATCTTAAAGTTCTGTTAGTGCCCTTATTAAATATCTCTTACCAAATTCATAAATGAAGCATTTTCATTGATTGAATATGTTCTATCATGTAGCTTTTTTCTAGAAAAACAGAAAATGGTATTTCATTCTAAAGCTTTCCTAAATGTCCTAATTAGTACTGTAATCACTGTGATGGCTTTCCTAGAAAGGATATTTTGCAATTCACTGATTTATTTATAGAGCTTTCTCTGGATCTTTGCTCTCCACTCCTCACTGTTCTGGCAGTTATTTTATTTTGCCCCCTCCTCACTATACCAAAGGATTTATTTCACAAATTTCTTAACTTATGTTATTGTTGTTTTTCAATTATGTCTGGCTCTTTGTGACTCCAGGCCTGGTACTCTATCTACTGGACCACCTGGCTTCTCAAAGTAAATTATAAAATATATTCATTCCATGAAATTAATTCATAATTAGTCTCCTCTTTTGAAATGTAAGCATGGTATACTTTATGCTTCCTTTGCAAAATCCAAACAAGCCTATCACTGGAGAGGAATTAGATATTCAATAAATCCTTGTAAAAGTGAATGGAAAGGAAAATATAATGCAAAGGAAAACATAATGCATATACTAATAAATATGCTAAATGGCAAAAATCAACATAGAGACAAAGTTAAAAATCACACTGAAAAATTATATAAACAAAGATTTTTTTATTTTAAAAAAGGAGAGCCAACATTAGTTTAAAAGTGCCCTCCCCCCCAAGTTAACTATGTAGTTACTTGAAAGTAAAAAGATGAAAATTGAGATATTTCAAACAGGAATGATAAGGAAGCAATTTCTACTAGGAAGAGGGTTTAGAAGGGGAAAGACATGAGTAGAAGAAAGGAAAGAAATTGAAAAAGCTGCAACTACTTGTTATATTTGTTATTTCCCTCAAATACTCTTCAATTGCTTTTTCTCCAATTTAAGTTAATTCAAGTTTACTCATCTTGTCTTTCCTCTTGGGGAAGCTGTATTTCTCATTCTAGTCCATCTTATTACTTGTGTTCTGATATATCATTAGTCAGCTGGATTTTTCTGTTATATTTTTATTGGTAGGAGCAATATATTTCTACTAATTCAGTAAAAAATAGGGACACATTGATGAATAAAAGCATTTTTGCATAAATTTGCATGAATCATTTCTTGTGTTTAATTGTGGTGAGGGGCTTGATTAAATCTGTAATTAATTTGTAACAGTCAACCACAATCATGAGCTTCCATTTATTGTAGAAATGTTGGCAGCATTATTTTGGAAAAACTGCATCCAAAAATATCTGATAGCTTTTGAAAAAATGAAATGATTGAGATGTTTATAGGTCATTAACAAGTAAAAGATACATTTTTAAAAGAGTTGTAATAATTACCACCTCAGCTTTATATGGTAATTTAAATATATACAAAATACTTTACTTAAAACTTTTCTCTGAGGGATGGTAGCGCAAGAATTGTTATTTCCATTTTAGAGATGAGAGAACTGAGTCCCAGAGAAACTAAATAAACAAAGAAGCAAATAAATAAATAATTTCCCTAGGGTCACAAAGTCATTAAATGTTAGAGCTAAGATTCAAAATTAAATCTTCTCTGATTCTAGAGCTAGAGCTCCTAGTACTACCTCTCCACTAGGCCTTATAAAATCCTATATTGTTACAAAATAAGAGAAATTTATAAACTGACAAAATTTATGCTATTTTTCTTCATATACAGAGACAAATCACAAGGACAACCTTTCCTTCTCAAACTGTGTACCTCTTCTTCTCCTCCTGTAGTGCCAATGTAATATTCACATTGCTGACAGTGACTGTAAATATGCCAGTATAGTGCTCAATTGCAAAATATAACAGACTCTCCATAAATAAGACAGAAGCAAAACATTTATTCAGATACTAGAAAACTGAATCCCAAAACCAGAAAGCTGAATCCATCATAGTAGCAAAGAAGTTAATATACCATAACAGCACAGAGAGCCACACCATCCTTTAACCTTCCCACAAACAAACATTTACTCACAAGCCTAAGTGTTTCCTTGGGTGCATCCTTCCTCTCTCCCACTGTCCAGCTGCTCTGATTTCCATGTTCTGGTATTACTTTTTCATTTGAGAATACTATAGACCACCTGAAGAGAAAAAGAAAATTAATGAAGAGTCGGGGGAATAGATTACAAGCTTTGCATGGAGACATGATGTTAGTGATGGGGCACTTCAATTATCTGGATTCAATTATCTGCTCCACCCTTCAGCAAACTCCTCCCACCACAGACTCCATGTGATTACATTCAGCCTATTAGGGGGCAGGGAAAATTTTCAAATCAGGGAAGGTCTTCAAATTCCCTTAGGTCTATTAAGGGGCAGGGAAGATCTTCAAATTACCATTACCATTACACCCCCTCATTCTCTTCATGAAGGAGAGATTTAATAAATATATTGAAATTTAAATAAAATGCATATATTTCACAGTTATATTAAAATATTATTTGGTTTCCTCTCAAATTTTATTAAACTTCTGGTAATCACTTGCTAAGAATAAAAAAAAATCTTTTTCTTTATTTTATTCGATACTAGTTAATTGTGAAAATGTTATATTGCTATATTCATCACCTTTCTAAATTTCCTAAATTTTTCTCTCATATATTCATCTTAAAATTAAAATTTAAAATTTGCCTTGTAATAAATCTAATTGCAATGTAATGTCTCATGGACTTATGATATTGTTTTTTGGTTAACAACACACATACATATACACATCCAAATAGTTCTCGCATTACCTAAATTTATAGTGATTTTTATGTAACAGAATTTTGCCAGCAAAGATGGGGGAAGGATGGAAGGGAGAGAAGCAGACCGGAAGAGGGCTGCCCCCAGGTCAGCACATACTGAGGAACCAGAGATGGATAAGAAAGAGCAGCAAGCTTTTGGGCTAGCCTTGGAGACCAGAACAACAGAGAAGAACGTGGTGGTAAGGCCAATGCACTTGGGCCAAACATGTACATAGACAGAAAGGGATGGGGAGTAATTAGGGACCAGGGAAAGACCTGCAGTACCCTAGTTCAGACTGATGGAAGACAGCTACTCCACCAGACACAAGGCAGGTAGGCAGAGTAGGTGGGACAAAGGTCTCCTTTCTTGGCATCTCAAGCTAAACTTCCTCTGATCCTGCAAGGATAATTGTCTCTCTGCCCCTTCATTCTTTTGCTTTCACTTGGAGGTTTTGTTTGTTTGTTTTTGGGGGGATGTCACAGTGTATTTTGGTGAGAAACAGAGACAGAAGAAACAGGAATTACTTTTTCATTTGAGAATACTATAGACCACCTGAACAGAAAAAGAAAATTAATGAAGAGTTCGGGGAATAGATTACAAGCTTTGCATAGAGACATGATATTAGTGATGGGGTACTTCAATTATCTGGACATTTATTGGAGCTTCCTTTTTATCAAAAAGAATTAATTTCACCCTTCAAAAGGGGCAGGGTGTGAGGTGTTGTTAAACCACAAAAGATGTTGTAATATTTTTATCAATTATTTAAAGACATAGTATGCTTATCAAATTTCATATGACATAAAATTGGAGGGATAGCTAACACAATCTATAGTAAGAGTCTGCATCCAGACTTCCAGGAGCCAAGATGGTGGAGTAAGCAATAAATCACCATAATTCTCCCATATTCACCTCAAGACAACCATAAAATAACACTTTCAAACAAATCCTGAAATATCAGAACCAGCAAAAAAAAAAAAAATGGGGGGGGGGAGAAATCTTTGAGCCCAAGAAACTTGGAAGATTGGCAAGAAAGGTCTGTCCCACTTGGGTGAAAGATAAGATCAGTCCAAGACAGGAAGTGTACCAGAAAGCCAACAGCATGCCCTACTTCAGCAAACCAGCTGTAGATCATGAGCAGGACCTCCCACATGCCTCAGAATAGGCAGGGGAACAGCAGACTCCAGCTCTGAGAACCACTACTGTTTCAACATAGCCCCAGGCAAAGAAGCAACCTCCAGGGGCCAGATTCTGTGGGCTTCAGCATAACACTGGCCAAAAAGAAAATCTCTAGCAGCTAGTCTCCAGATCTGGCAAACAGTCAGATCTAAACACCTAGAAAAAATATCAATTTCTTATGGGTAGGTTGAGCCAATATTATAAAAAAAATAACAGTTCTGCCTAAACTAATTTACTTATTCAGTGCCATACCAGTCAAACTACCAACAAATTATTTCATAGAGTTGGGAAAAATAACAATAAATTTCATCTGGAAGAACAAAGACCTTTCTTGCCAATCTTCCAAATCATCCAGAATATCAAGGGTATTAATGAAAAAAAAAATACAAAGGAAGGGGCCAAGCAATACCAGCTCGCAAACTATATTACAAAGCAGTAATTATCAAAGAGTTCACTCTTTAGCTACAGTTTTGAATGACACCTCCACCTCTTCTTTTTTTTATGTTACCATTACATTTGGGTCACATATCCATTTTGAGTTATTGTTGCATATAGCATAATATGTTGGTCTGAACTTAAGTTCTGCTAAAATGTTTTCTATTACCCCTCCGGAAGTTCTTGTCAAAAAAGAAATCTTCCTAATAATGCACGTGATTAAGTTTATCATGCATCACATTTTTGCTTATAATTTAACCAGTCTCTTATATTATTCTACCTTTGATTACTATTACTTTATAGTATAGGTTAAAGACTATTCCCCCTTCATTAGTATTTCTGTTTTTTTTTCTTTCTCTTGACATTTTACACTTTTTGTTTCTCTAAATGATTTTCCTTATTGTTTTTTCTTATGTTACATAATCACCCCTTGGTATTTTTGTGTGTTTGCATAATGCTGTTCTTAAATTAATTTAGGTAAAATTATCATTTTTAATATTTTGGAATTGCCCAACTATTAGCAGTAAGCATCTTTTCAATTTTTAAAAACTTTCTGTTAAGAATATTTTGTTGCTGTATTTATATAAATCTAATAGGTATATGTATGTGTTGGTAGGTTAACACCTCTTCATGCATTTTTTTCTTTTTTGGATGAAATTTAACCTAATATTTCTTCCATTTTTATTAGTACTACATAGAAAGGAGGATTATTTTGAATCCTGCTATTTTAGAGAAACTACTCATTATCTCAATTTCTTCACTGAATCTCTGAAGTTTTCTAAACATTCCTCTGAAAATAGGGATAGTTTTGTTTCTTTTTGTTTGTTTTACCTTTAATTTTGTTCTCTAATTTTATTACCTATAGCTAATATTTCTACAACTATAACAAATAGTAAAGGAGAGAAGGTTTCCCCTTCACTTTACCTCCATCCTGGAAAAGCTTATTATTACATGCTTATTATGGCATACAATACTAATTCTAGACTTTAGAAATGTGCTTTGGGCTTTATTATAAAAATACTCTCTTAGATAAAAATAAGACTCTCTTAAAAATATGATTACTCTAATTTATATAACCAATACAATACATATACAATTAAAATTTTTTAAATTTTAACAAAAATAACTTGAGCAAATCTGTTTTATGAGCTTACCAAAGTATGAAAAATTATCTTCTTGTCCAAGTACAACTGAACCTTTAACATTGCTCAATCCTTTAACATTCCTTGGCCTCATAGAAGCAAACATTCTAGGCTTGAAAGATACCTTAGATATTTTCTACAAGAAAATCCTCATTTTATTATTCAGGAAACTGAGGCCAAGATGATTTAAATAGACTGATCAAAGTCACAAAGCCTTTTGTTGGCAGAAATAAAACAGAAACTTGGGTGTCCTATTGCTGTTTTCATAATTTCACTGTTTTATACTTCCTTCATTTTCTATTAGGCTAACTGTTGTTGTTTCCTTGTCTTTCATTAATATTTGGAATTTGGCCTTACCAGCTCATGCCCAGCCAAGTGATATCCTTGTCTTCTATTATCATGTTATTACTCTCTAATGAGTCATTCATCTGAAGCAGAAAAGTTGATAGTTGTAGAAAGATCACCATCACTCTCTGTTTGTAGTTATTAAATAAATCTATAGAGATAAAAATAAAATAAAATTCTGGCATCTTGAGATGTGGTCCACAGCTACTAATAATTTATAATTCATGTGAAATCTAATCTGGAAAATACATTTTAAAATATATTCTAAGGTCTTAGAGAAGGATGTTTCCTTTCTTTTGAACAAATGTTGCCACACCAACATAAATATTAGGAAATACTTTATTGGGTTGTGAAAAAAAGAGCATGATGTACTACTGGAGATGTAGCTATAAACCTAACATTCTTTGTTGTGAAGGTCAGACACTCACACGTGAACTCAGTCATAACAATGACAACTGTGTGTGATCAAGCCTCAAACTTATCACACTTGATAATAATAAAGCTAGCATTTAAAATTTTAGAGTTTGCAAAGTGCTTTAAAAATATTATCTTGTTTCATCTAGCAGAAATAAATACATGTTGAATTGAATTAAATCCAAAGAAGCTACCCTTGACATGGTTGAATGAACCCATGAATGAATGAATTTGAGTCCATGACTTGAGTTTATACTCTGTGAACAAGACACTTAACCTCTTTCAATATTAGTTTTCTCATTTTAAAAATGAGCACAATAATACCAATCCTGTCTACCTCATAGGGTAGTTGTAAAGATCAGATGAGTTAGTGGCTATGAAAATACTTTGTTAACTATAAATGTCACAGGATTTAGAACCTTTGGGACCATCTGGTCCATCTCCCACATTTAATGGATGATAAAACTCAGGACCAGAGGAGTGTTCACCCAACATCACACAACGAATGAATGGCAGAAACAGGATGAGGACCCAGTTGTGATGACCCCAAATCTAGCACTATCCTGAACTGCTTTGTGGCTAATAACTCATATCTATGTAGCACTTCACACTTTGGAAGATATTTCCCTTATAAACAATAACTTTAAAATTTGTGGTATTTTGTTACCTTTATGCCTCTTTTACATATAAGGAAACTGAATTTCAGAAAGTTTAAGAAATTTACCCAAGGTCACATAATTAGTAAGCCAGAGAAGTGGGACTTGAGCTGATTCCAAAATCAGTGTTTTTCCATTGCATGCTGCTATGTCCCATTTAAATATAAATTACAGCTATGGGCAGATGGTTTTCTCATCATCTCATACTGTCCTGATATTTTTTTTTCCTTGAATAAGGTAGCTTTGCATTTTGAATTACAAAAGCTTATTATAGCATAAGCAGGAGTTTATAAAGTTCCTATTATGCAGGCAATATTTAGAGCACATTGACCAATCCTTGACTCTGCACATTGTCTGACTCAAGTCCTAAGATTTTGGCAAAAGATGTTGCCATGCACTAACCTAGGTCATCCCCTTTCATGAGCTATTGGCTCATGACCTACCACTGTTAGTGTTTAATGTTATTGAGTTATATATACAAGAGTGAATTTCCAATATTATCTTATTCCACAGCCTGTCCACTGAGATCACACAAAATCTAGATGGGGTATTGGGTGCAATCTATGCTTGACCAAAAGGGTTCTACATAATCCACCATAATTATTTGAGAGAAACTGGTGAGCAAGACATGCAGAATGGTAAACAAACATTGGGTTCTTCACTCAATTAGGAATTTTGGAAACATTGAAAAGAAACAATGTTAGGGGCAGCTAGGTGGTGCGGTGAGTAGAACATGGCCCCTGAAGTCAGGAGGACCTGAGTTCAATTCCAGCCTCTGACACTTAACACTTACTAGCCGCGTGTGACTTTGGGCAAGTCACTTAACCCCAATTGTCCTCCAAAAAGCAAATAGAAAAAAAAAACCAAAAAGAAAAGAAACAATGTGATATTACTTTTGTCATGTATTAAAATAACCCATCAAGGTGAAAATTCCTTTATCACTGAGGATCATAAATTGAGAATTAGAAGGAATCTTAGAGATTGTACAGTTCCCATTTTAAAGTTGAGGATCTGAGGCCCAGAGAAATTAAGGGACATTTTTATTGGTCATATGAGAAGTAAATGACAGAGCCAGGATTTTAATGGAGTTTTTTTGACTTTTCAAATTCCAAATTCAACTCTTACAGCCCCATTTTATTTGAAATACATAGACTGTTTAGACTATTTTCTCCTGTCATGACTTCATTTAAAAAAAGGCAGTCACGGTATCTATATGGTTTAAATATATTCATGTGCCTGTGTGAACATACAATGTATAGTTGTGTAGCTCTATAGTTTCCTCTAAGATCTTGACATTTATTTGGGAAGTATGTGAGGTTCACATTGTTTTATTTTATCAAATTTCTAGGCATTTCCCCTAGGGATCATGGAATCTCTTTGGAATAGGGGAGTGTGTGCCTGGGTATATTTATGAGTGGGTACCCTTGCAGGATTTTCTTTTTTAAATAAAAAAGGACCTTTGTAATCAGATCAGGGTCCCACCTCATCTTTACAAGGGATTAATTTTCCCTAGTAGGCAACAAAGCTATCCCTGGGATTTAACTGGTTCCCACCTCCCTTGACTGAACTTCCTGGTCACCTAAAGGTATAAAATTCTCAACACCATGGAACTGGAGCCCCTCAGACTTAGGGTTTGTCTGAAGACTATAGGGATCATTATATTTTGCCTTCATGACCACACCATCTTCTATACAGAGATGAATGTGGCAAAATTACAAAGAACAAGCATGGATTCAAAGAAGAGACATGAGAAAACATCTCCACCTCATGGCTTTGTGAAGGTTAGAGGCCCATAGCTATGGCACAATGCAAGAATTTTTAGACTTTTTCAATCAATGTATCAATCAGGTTTATGGATTTTATTTTCTCTTTTTATTTTCTTTTGACATATATGTATATATATATATATATATGTACACACATCATATGGGAAGGATGTCTGGAGAAGCAAGAGGAAAGGGTATTAGAAGAAGTGCTGGTGATATCAGAAACCAAAAAGTATTTTTAAAATTATTTTTAAAAAGAATTTAAACACCTTGGGAGTAGCAGTTGTTTTATTCTTTGGACTTATAGCCTCAGCACCTCGAATGAATAGATCCGTAACATGGTGACACAATAGTTAATTGATTGTCATTTGACATTGTCAACTCTGGTAACAAATCACCAAAGAGTCACAGAGGTTTTGCAGCCACTGTTAACTCCAAAAATACCAAAGAGCTCACACAAGTTAAAAGCAAAAACTTTCTGCATTTCACTGGGAGAGAGAAATTAGATACATGTTGGGGCCTCCTCTAGTAGGAGACCTGAGGCAATGGGGCTAAACTTTGATTTATATATTTGGGGTGAAAGACTCAAAAAGTGTAGTTTAGCAACAGTGGTGGGACACAACAGCCACAGTGAAGCAAGGTGGTCTAGTGACAAAAAGTTCATTCATAACAAGGTTTCATATCTGGGCCTGTTAGTCTTTACCAGCTAAGTTCATCCAGAATGCAAAGGATTGTTGTTATTCAAATCTCAGGGCACAGCTTGCTTGCTGGGTTTTAGCTCTGGAAAACAAAATGTCTAAGAAGAGATAGCTGGTTTTGGACCCTGGTAACATCAAATTATAAGCTATCCTGTGGTTTCCACATTGTCATATTTTGGGAACAGCAACTCAAATATTAATGGGGGGCATACTGTAGCACCAGTGCTAAAGATGTAAGGAGAGTACATTTTGATCAAGAATTTTGGAGTTGGATGATGAGGTGGAATGATATTACCATTGTCAAACAAAATAGAGAAACATTTAGAGCCATAGAAATACAATCATAAGTGGAGCTAGCAAGAAGATAATTCTCCCCATCATAATATGATCAGTCATACCAAAGAAGACCTCGACAAGTGAAGGATAATTGGGTACTCTGGACACTATGCAAGAGTTGCTAAAATGAATATTTTAACCAAATATTGACTATATGTAATGTAGCATTGTATAATCATGCACTAATTGTATTCATTTTCTTATCTGATTACAATGATCTATGTTAACTGCTGTTCTATTTTTGCATCATTTTTTTTAAGCCCAGCTAAAAGCTGCATGTACTTATGTTAATTCTATAGTTTAGGACTTTAAGAACAAGGGAATATTTCACTTAGAGCTTGCTATGACACCCAAAGAGGCAAAAGAATATTGTCAACAAACCAAAGTTAACTATGTTAAGACAAATAAGCATATAAAAATAGATAGATGAGCATGTCAATCTATTCATCTGCATCTCTCTGTCTATCCATCCATCTATCTAATCACTTTAATTATATAATATTATCTACCCATCATTAGTCTTAGGTGAGTCTTATACAATTCTAAACAGCAAAGTAAAGGAGCCTGATTGGGGAAAGGCGAGTTCCAACAAACTTTTAATCCAACAGACCTATCATATTATTTAACTCACATGAACCAGGCATAGACACACTTACTAGCTGTATGATCCTGGACATGACACATTAATGCTTCTTAGCCTCAATTTCCTCATCTGAATAATGGTGATGACAGTCCTTAGACCACCTACAGTACCTCACTGGGATGTTACCAAAAAATCACTTTGAAAGTGTTATAGAAATATGATATATGGTTATTACTAGTTTTTGTGAGTATGTCTTTCCTACTGTGTGCCTCATTATATCCTAAGGGCAAGGACTAAGTATGTACATGTTTCTAGTCAACAGTGGCTGGTAGAATGCAATGAACATAGGAGGTACTCAGAGATTTGTAATATGAATGAATAAATGAAAAATTATAAACATAAATAAGTAAAAATTAGATGGGAAGTCATCCAAGGTTAAAGAAAGAGCATAAGATAAAGCACTAATACAATGATGATCAAATGATTTCAAGGGATGATAAGGGAGATCAGCCTGCCTGAGGAAAAGAAGCCCTGCTGGGGAGTGATGAGGGCCATTTCTATAGTACTGAATATTTTTCAAAGTACTTTAAAATACATCATCCTATAAAATTTAATAAAAATGACATTTAATAAAGAACATTTATGTAAAAGAGAAAAGGAGACCTGGAACACTGACTAGAAGATCAGTCTTAAGGTCCAGGAAGGACTTTAACTGTGATATGTGAGCAAATCTTTTAACCACTCAGTGCCTCCAAGCAATTCTAAGAACAAATTACAGAGAAGCTGCTAACCTACATTGGTAGAAGTACCTTTCTCATGCTTTTCCACATTGATAAAATCACAAATCTGGGCATAAAAAGAGAGGAGGTGCAATGTACTGTACACATAAAATCTGAATAGAGATAGGGTGAAGGAAACCTTAGAGATCATCTATAGTGGTCCAACACTCCCTTTTTAGAGATGAGGAAACTGTGGTCCAGGGAAGTTAAGTGACTTGTACAAAGTCACAAAGCTGGGACTTGAAATTAAGCTTCCTGACTCCAGAGTTAGTGCCTTCTCTGTTGTGCCACAGCTCTGGGAATTCAAAGGCAAAAATGAGCCAACCCTCAATCAGCTTTTATTCTATTGGTGAAAGAGAATGTGTTAACAGATGAGTAAATAAAAAATAATTTGAGGAAGGAAAAATTACTGACAGGAAGGCAGGAAAGACTTGATATGGGTTGTTTTCTTATCTAAACTGAAAAAGCTAAGGATTCTTAGACATTGAGGTGAGAAGGGAACTAATTCTAGGAATGTATAAATATACAGAGTTAGGAAGATAGAATATTAAATTGAAAGAATAGATACTAGGCCATTTTTCCTGGAAGAAAGAAAAGGAATAATATAAAGTGTCTGGAAAGTTAGGTTAGAACTAGACTTCAGTGGTCTCTAAATGTCCAAAAGAGAAGTATATTTTATCCTAGAGGCAGTAGGGGAGCTAGGAAGAAAAATTTTTGCTTGTGTGCTGGAGAGGGACGTGGTCAGACAATGCCTTAGGAAAATTATTGTGGCAACAAGGTGAAGGATAGATTGAAAAGGAAAGAAATTGGAAGAAAGGAGCCTAATTAGGACACTTTCTCCAACTTGGAGAAAGAGTACTTGTTCTAACTCAGTTGTCCATCCTGACTACATAGTCTTAAATGGCATCAAAGGAGTAATGATGTATTATTACTTACTTCACTGTGTTGTTCTATGATAATTTTATAAACTCTAAAGTGCTGCATAAATGTGAGTTACTAGTAACTGAGGTAGTGGGGTATTCTCATTTTGGAGTTAGAGTAGGGGTTTAATCTCTTTTTGTCATGGGAAAGTCAAAGGACCCCTAATCAGAATAAAATTTGTTGCCATAATTGAAGGAATCTAAATTTCAATTAGAGAATAGTGAATGAAGATGTATTTTTTTTTCTAATCCATTCACCAAGTTATCAAAATCCAACCATAGTTCCCTCATAGATCTATGGAGTCTAGATTAAGAACCACTGAGTTAGGGAATTAGGTTTGAATCACACTACTTCAATTTGCCACAAATGTGATGTAGAGCTGAACAATTGACTTCTCTGGCTCTATCTCATCATAATACAAGGGAGTTAGATGAGATGATCTCTAAATTCCTTTACAGTTCAAATCCTATTAGGTGATTAGAAAATCCTGTAAGGAAAATCGAATAGATGCATTATCCCTATTTAGAATATTGAGAATCAGAAAGGTCATAATCTTTCTGGCCTAATCACTTTTTGTGCAACCTTAATCTTCCCATCTCTGTATGTTCATAGAGGCAATACATGCCTACTGCATCATAGAAAATGATTAAAATTACTTTGCTAGCTAGTGGTAGAACAGGGACTAGAACCTTAGTCAGTTTCTAGTATTGCTGTTATATAACTTGATGTGGACCAGTTGAATGTCTAGTTGGAAGAACCTATAAAAGATGATGCATATTTATTTAAGGTTAAGTAACATATTATATATATAACTATATATATACATGTGTATATACACATGTATGTGTGTATATATGTATATGGATAAAGTCATTATTTATTAATATATGGTGAAGCATGTGGTTGAAAGAAGGGTAAAAAGGATTCCACAATGTAGAGATAAATGATACCATCATCACAGTTGGTTCAGTTATATGCTGTTTCATAAGAGAGCACAAGTTTAAATTGCATAAAAAAGGGGAAAAAATAAAAAGTATAGTTTTCAGAGTCTCAAAAGAAAGTGTAAAATGTAGTTGGAATAAAGTACTCTCTGAACATATGAAAGAGGAAAAAATGACAAAACACAAAGCTAGAGGGCATTTTCAAGATTAAGAAGTAAACAACTCCATATTTTAACATTTTTCCATTATTTTCTCTAATCACATAATGTTATTTCAGCTGTATTCTACTACATACATAATACATTATATGTTTCTTTGAAGAAAAAACCTCGATAAATATGAGAATTGATTTGGTGGGGCGTGAATATTTTTATTTGAGTATTTTGAAGGGAAAAAAAACAACTTGTCTATGTGTACTGCATTATATTAAAGGAAACTTTCAGTAAATCCCAGCCTCCCACATTGAACATATGCTGCTAGAGTCTGATGTTGGATTTCTTATTAACAAAATGCGTTAGCATCCAATCAAAAGAGTACCTCTGAGACCCTTCTTTCCTTAATGGATACCAGTGACCAATGACATTAGCACATTTAGAACTAATTGTAAGCTAAAATCTGTCTATAAAAGAATTGGAATGTCCCCCAGAAATGCACCAGTTGTTGATTTCACTGCTCAATCCTTCAAAAAAATTTTTGACAAGAATTAATCTCACAAGGAAACAACCCAACAAAACTTAGACTCCAAAGGAAGGAACACTAAGACAGATTTAGATAACTTGACTCATCTTAAGTGTTTACCATATACTTTAAGCTATTTAGGGCTTGATTAATGATTTCCAAAAATGTAAGATCTCTAAGGAAGAGGATTATCTTTTTCCTGCCAGAACAAATAGAGCAAGCTCTTTAAAAATAAAGTGCTAGAATTTCTAACATGTCTTAAATATATCTCTCTTCCCAAAAGTGAGGTATTTCTGCATTTACTTAATAATAAGGGGGAAAATGTGTGAATCTTTAAGGTGACATAATCTTAGTGTACAAATACCCTAACTCTTAAGTTCTTAGCTCCTTGATTTACTCAGTTTCTATGACCTATTCCTCCATTCCACTTCAGTTACACACAGAGATGAATATATGCATCATCTTTTCATCAGCTACAAGGATTCTGTACTTGAGTGTTTATGAAATCTGAAATTTCTTTATATGATTATCTTTTGCCACTCCACCTTTTCTTCTGCTTAAAATCCCTAACTCTTGTTCTGCCCTAGCAAATATTGGTACCCCCAAAATCTCTGTTCTCAACTGCTTTTCATCTCTATTTTGTTTGATAATTTCATCATCTGTCAGAGATTTAATGATCATATCCTTACAGACGATTCTCAGGGTTATCTAGCCCTAACCTCTTTCCTGACTTCCATCATGCAATTCTAGCTATTGGAATCTTAGACTGGGTATCACATCAATACCTGACTCAACATGAATAAAACTGAACTAATTTTCTTTCCCTCTAAAACTTTCCCTTTTTCTGACTTTCTTATTACTGTTGAGACAATCACCATCTTCCCAAGTATGAAGGTTCCCAACTTATGTATTGTCTTCAATTCCTCCCTATTTCTCACCATCCATTATCTAATCTGTTGCCAAGTACTGTTGTGTTGCTGTTGTTTCTACATTTCTTGTGTAACACTCTCTCTACTCTATCACCATTACCACCCTGAACTACAACAATAGTTTTATGGTTGACCTCCCTGCCTCAGGTGTCTCCTCACTCCAGTCCATCTTCCATTTAGTTATCAAGTGATCTTTCTAAAGTGCAGAATTGACCATGTCTTTCTCCCTCCCCCATTCAATAACTCTCAGTGGTTCCCCAATACTTCCAGAATCATTTTTTAAAAAAGATCCTGTTTGGCTTTTCACGTCCTTCATCACCTTCCCTCTTCCAACTTTTCATTCTTCTCTTACTTTACTCCCCTCCACATATTCTATGATCCAGTAACACTGGCCTCCTTTTTGTTCCTCACACACAATACTCTATTGTGTATTATCTTTTTTTTTAAAGGAATTGGGATGAAGTAACTTGCTCAAGGTTACACGGCCAGGTGTTTCTGGGTGGGTGCTAAGTGTCTGAGCCCGGGATTCGATCCCAGGTTATTCCGACTCTGGGGCTGGTGTCTTACTCACTGTGCTACCTGGCGGCCCCTCTATTGTGTATTTTCACATGCTGTCCCCCATGCCTAGAACTCTCCCTCCTCACTCCTGATTTCTGCCTTTCTTGGCTTTGTTTAAGTCTCAGAATCTCACTTTCTTCAAAAAACCTTTCTAAATTACCTTCAATGCTGGTGCTTTCCTTCCATTGATTATCTCCAATTTAGCCTGTATATATCTTCCCCTATCAAATTATGAGCTCTTTGAGGACAGGGACTGTTTTCTGGCTTTCATTGAAATCCCTTGTTGCTTACCATAGTGTACAACAAATAGTAGGTGCTTCATAAATGCTTATTGATGACAAGTATTTCTTTCTATCATTTCCTGTCCTTAAAAAAATAGTCACCATCTATTTTTGATGCCTTTCCTCTTTTGTCAGTCTTCAATTTGTCCTGATTTTTAATTGTAATTCTCAACATGTTTCCTTATTCTTTAACCTTTTGCATTTTTATCTTTACCATCAAGAACACCCTATTGTTAATATGACTTTAGTCACAAAATTAAAAAAAAATAAAAGAAAGATTGGAAACATCACCAGATTCAAAGAATAAAAATATTATTTTAAAAATGACTTTTATTAATTTCATTTGTTTATCTCCTACATTTTCTAATGCATCCTCTGAGACCTGTCTCTCATAACTGAACAACAGCATACACAAAGTTCTGCAAAATTAACCTACACTTTGAAAAAGTATGACTTATGCAATTTTTATGCAATGTTCCATACCCAAAGACTCCTCTCACCCTTCTTCCTCATATCACTTAATGACTGGTTCTTGGTGCCTTCTGTATCTTCTTTAGGGACAAGCTTAGTTATTTTAATTTTTTTGCATTCAATTTCATTAATTTTGTTATTCTTTCCATTTACAATGTTACTATTGTGAGATTAATGATGATGGAAGGTGGAACTGTGGGGGAAATGACTTCTGAAATGGCATGATGATATACGATAAGAAGTGCCTTGCTCCCCAATTTTGAGCACATACAAACATTTTTGTAATTGGCTCTGGTCTACTAAACATGTGGTATAGGGGCAGCTAGGTGGCACAGTGAGTAGAGCACCAGTCCTGGAGTCAGGAGGACTTGAGTTCAAATCCAGCCTCAGAAACTTAACATGCACACACACACACACACACACACACACACACACACACACACAAAACTAGCCATGTGATCTTGGGCAAGTCACTTAACCCCAATTGCCCTACCTTCCCCTCTCAAAAAAAAAAAACATTTGGTGTAGAAGAACCTATT
This sequence comes from Petaurus breviceps papuanus, assembly GCF_028583685.1. Lineage (NCBI taxonomy): Eukaryota > Metazoa > Chordata > Mammalia > Diprotodontia > Petauridae > Petaurus > Petaurus breviceps. The sequence goes on from NW_027187372.1 coordinate 12,580,982, forward strand.
TGATTGGCTACTGAGCCAGTACTAGGATGCATTCCAATCTTTCTGGTGTTGAATGAGGAAATGTTATTGAGGACCCACAGGTGGAAGAGGAATTGTGGATCCTCTTATCCTGAATGAAACCAAAAGTACTTAAATATACTATTGCTTCTGACTATGCTCTGTCTTTTTTTAAAAAAGCAATTGGGGTTAAGTAACTTGCTCAAGGTTACATGGCCAGTTATTTTGTGTGGGTGCCAAGTATCTGAGGACGGAACCAATCCTGGGTCTCTCCATGCCAGGGCCAGCGCTCTTACTCATTGTGCAACCTGGATGCCCCTTCTGTATTTTTTTTTAAGAGATGACTATGATCTTGTGAGTTTCAAAAGTTCAGGTGTATGAGCCACTGCAGGGTCTAGAAGGAGAGTCCCTGTTGAATTTTGTCACTAGCCCATTTAGCTGTGAGGTCCTGAGAAATGACCTTTGGGACTCAGCCAATCAGGAATTGAGATGTGACACCAACAGCTATATAGTATTTATATGTGAATTTGGTGAGATCAATGCTATGTAGAAACTGCATTAAAAGTGAGCCCACTTTTCTAGGGATTGAGGTGATATAGAGGAAAGTGTGTCTCTAGGTGTTTGGAGGAAAAATATGTTTGCACGTATTTTCCTGCTGTATTTCCAAAGTAAATACCCTCTTGTAATAAGTTAATAAATGTTCCTTGGCAACTGAAACTGGGGAGTTAATGACTGGCAGTAGCAATAGAAGTTGGGGAAAGAACTCAAAAGAGCTGTCAATCAGTCAACAGGCATTTATTAATTGCCTACTTTGTGCCAATAATATTACCACACTATATGTACATATGTATATATGTACATATATGCACATGTATATATATGTCTATCCCCTATACACTAAAATAATTATAGCAGTACTTTTTGTAATAGCAAAAGACGAGAAACAAAATATATTCCTGTACAGAAAATTTTCTGCGGTGAGCAAATTATATTTATTTCCCAACTTTTATCCTCCTCTACCCCCCAAAAAAATCAGAGATAATAATTTTTTAAAGAGTGATTTCTTTAATAACTCACATGATGAGGATAACATTTTTCCAAAAGTTGAATTTCATTCTGTATTCAGGTCACCATGGATTATACATAGAATCTTTCCTTATGTTAAAATGTTATGAAAATACATAGAATGTGCATGACCATATATGATATACTTTTTTTTTGACAGGATTTTATTCAGTGTTTGCCGTTCTGGAAACCAATGCTTTTACATTCCCCAAATAACTTCTCCTCTAGTTGGCATCTCTGATTATTTCACTCAGAGTGGCATCTCTAAATACTAAGTTGTGAGAAGTGGAAGAAGTGTGCATAAATAAGACCATGTTTCAAGAATTAATGGAAAGACCTAAAGCCAACAGACCCAGTAGACAACAGACTGTGACTTCCAACTAATATCTCAAAATTAACTGAGCCTTTCTTCCTTAGTTTCTCTATTTCTTCTTGTGGCAGGAATAATAATCATAGTGCCTTGAGCACTTGTTTTAATAGGAGAGGGTCATCATAAGTTCCCATTAAGAGGAGTCTAAAAAACTATACAGAACCTTTACTTGACAATTCATGTCAGTAGTAACATACTCTCGTAGGTCTGTGGTTCTGACACTGGTTACTTTTGGATCCTAATTTTGAGAGTATATATAACTAGGACAGGGCAACTAGGACTCAGCCCCAGGGCACCAAATTTTGAAGGCACTGCCAGTCAATCAATAAACATTTTATTTTTGTTAATTTTGTACTGTGTTAAACACTGGGGATAAAAAAAAAAAGCAAAACACTCTTTTTTGCTCTCAAGGAGTCACAATGTAACGGTGGGGACAACATGCAAATAACTATGTACAGACAAGCTTTATACAGGATAAGATGGAAATTATCATTGTGAAATACACAATTGTGTATTTGTGAAAACACTAAATTGAGGAAGATTGGGAAAGGCTTTCTGTAGAAGGCTTCATTTTATCTGAGACTTAAAGGAAGCACGTACAGCATAGTACTCACAGTGCTTTACCAGAATAGGAATGAATGACGGGCCCAACTTTGCAAAATTAATGACCTAAAATAGGAAGCTATCGGATGGCAGAATGAGGTGAGCTCCTTTTCTCTTGGGCAGCTAGATGGTGCTGTGGATAGAATGCCAGGCATAAAGTCAAAAAGACCTAAGTTTAAATTTGATCTCAGATACTTTCTAGCTGTGTGACCTGGGCAAGTCACTTAACCTTGTTTGCCTCAATTTCATCATCTGTAAAATGAGCTCAAGAAGGAAATGGCAAACTGCTCCAGTATATTTGCAAGAAAACCTCCAAAAAGTGTTCACAAAAAATTGGACATGATTGAAACTGACTAAACAACAATAAGATATCTTCTTCTCCATCCTGATCTTCCCATACCAAAAGAAGGCATGCTTGTCTTAGGTGCAAAAAAAATGTATGGTTTGGGTTTTGCTAGTTTTCTCTGTTGTCTTAACTTGTGTAGCTAAGTGTTTCTTCTCAGTACTACACTTTAGGTTGCATGAACTTGGACCCTAATATTAAGTTGTGCTAATTATGTCCTTGGATGTAATGTCACATTTCTTCATGTCTTCCCAGACTTAGTGAGACCACCTTATAATGATATAAACTCAGGCTTCAACATCTGAATAATGGTAAGTTCTACTTAATTAGGATACAACACCGTTTATAGTTGACTTATCTGAAAAAAAAAATAAACTTGATAGGCTCTTTGAATGCCTGACACTTTGAATTAATGTCATATATACTCCAATTATCTTCTAAGTAAAGAGAACATTGTAAATAGACATCTCTCCCACCCTCCTTCATCTGAAACTTTAAAAAATATATTTACCTCACAGTTATTTATATAAAGAGAGAAAACATTTGGATAATTCAAAAGTTTGGATAATTTACAAGTAAATTTTATATACATCATTATGTTGTTTGTATTTATATTAATATTCTTTATATTTACATTTGGATACAGCTAACTCTGGTGTTCTGCAAATTCCTTCAAATATTCTGAAGAAGAAGCACTGTGAAGATGTGACTGGCATATCGGAATAATGTTGAATTGATCTGTCTTATTTCACTGCTTGATGTCTTCCTGTAAACTACCCATATGGAAAGCAAACCTTCAGAATGATTAGACATTTGTCTTCCTTTAAGCCAACTCTATGACAAAGGAGGTCATTTATATCTTTAGGTTGATAATGACTTATCTACACACACAGTGAAAAAAGGAAGCTTTTATGTCAACAAACTACTCATCTGACTGTTGTCATTAAAACATACTTTAGTAGAATATTTTTAACTGTTTATGAAGTGGAAAGTCAGACTTCCCAGAAACCTTAGGAAATGTGTGAAGTTCTCCTGAGTATTATAAATATTTTGATCACATATATTTTGCATCTTCCATTTACCATATATTTGAAGTGTTTTTTATATGTCAAAAACTTATTTCGTTAAATGAGGGTGTTTTTTCCCTTTCCATTTCCTTTAGTTACTTTCATGTAAGGTAGGCTTGTTTAGTTGTTTTTCAGTCATATCTGACTCTTCATGACTCCATTTAGTACTTTCTTGGCAAAGGCACTGGAGTGCTTTGCCATTTACTTCTGTAGCTCATTTTACAGATGAGGAAATTGGGGCAAACAGGATTAAGTGACTTGCCCAGGGTCACAAAGCTAGTAAATTGCTGAGGCCAGATTTGAACTCAGGAAGATGAGTTTTCCTGACTCTGGTAGCAAATGCTGTATTTACTGCACCACCACCTCCTTTGACTGACTATTTTTCTTCGTTTACTACAGATTACCCCTTTCAGATGCTCTAAGATGCAGCCAAACTTGTCTTGTTGCTAGTTCCCATATAGAATGTTCCAACACAATCTTTTTTACTTTTGTACTGGATTAAGTCCCTCATTCCTGGAGCATACTCCAGCCATTTGGAATTCCTATCTTCATCAGTGCAAGCACGACCTCCTATATGAGGCTGATCTTGATCCTCTTGAGTTTTTAGGGTTTCCTCCCTAAAGTTACCTTGTAGTTACTTTGAATATCATTTATGTTTGTGTTCACATTCTATTTACTCTGATAGAAGCTTTTTGAAGGTAGGAGAGGCTCCATTTTTATCTTTGTAAAACCTGCAGTGCCTACTACCAAGTACCTGGTGCCAAGGAAGCACTGAGTAGATGCTTAATTCTTGATTGATTGATTTTTCTTGACTAATCTGAGCTACCTGCTGACCTTGAGGCTCTTCCCTTGACTCTCCTCTATTCTCACTCTGTGGAGTTAGTCTAGACACTTGATAGCTTCTATTTTAAAGAAGGTTTAAAATTTTATCATTCTCCATTATCCTTTTGAACAATTGTAAATCTTTAGCTCGAAATCTATTATTTTCCTCTGAATACTTCACCTTGGTTCCATTAGCCTGCACGTGCCTTCCTTTTGCTTTCTGTCATTGTCACTGATGTGGTGATCACTTTGGCATAGATATTAGGTGGCACACCTTTTTCTCTCCTATCAAGCATACTATTGATAAAATTTTGCCACAAATCCTTTATATTATTCTTACAATTGTTTTTTTCCTATTCCCTGAAGCTAAATTCTTTTGATTTTTGTCTAATTTAAATTTTTGTAGGTTTTCTTGTGATATATTAATCCGTCTTCACTTTTCTATTCCCATTCAAACTGCTATTTCCCAAATCAATGACCATATCAATTACCTTCTGGTTGCATTATCCTTGCTTGTCTTTAATATCAGTTTCAAGCTATTTATCTTCCGTTTCTGGATTGCCTTTAAATCTATTCATACTTCCATTGCCTCTTAGACCTTTCTTTTTCAGTTTTTCCCACATAACTAATGATTTGTTTCAGTCACTTTTCTTACATAAAAGACTGTAAATTTCTCTATTAGCCATCATTTACTTAGAAAAAGTGGGACTGAACCATATATCAACATTTTTCTTCCTTTCTTACTTTTTGTAATGCTTAAATCTGTCTAATTACTCAACCTGCACATCTGTATCTTTAAAAGAAGTGAATTTTATCATGGAAATTTAGGTAGATTATTGATAAAGTGGAGTGCCTCCAAAGGTGGGCAACCAGAGTGGTGAAGGCCTTGACTCCATATTATTTGAGGATAAAATGAGAGACAGTAGATGAATAAGAGACAATGGGTGAAAAATTCACTCCAACTTATAAATAAATGCTATACACTTCAGAGAAACAATATGGAAGAAATGTACAGCTATAGAACAACCAACTTGGTGTCTTTTTTTTTTAAAGAAAATTCAGCAAGCCAACAAACATTCATTAAACATTTATATACCAGTCTCTATGCTAAGTCCAGGAGATACAAAAAAGGTAAAAAAAAAAATAGTCCTTGCCCTCAGGGAACTCACATTCTAATGGGGAAGACAATGTGGGAATAACTAGGTTCCCACATACACTATATAGAGTAGATGGAAAGCTATTTCAGAGGAAAAAGAATTAGTAGCTATGGGGATCACAAAGGCTTTCTACAGAAGATAGGATTTAAGCCAAATCTTGAAGGAAACCAGAGAAGCTACATAAGGAAGAAGAGTATTCTAAGCACGTGGGATGGATCAGAGATGAGACATGGAGTGCATTGTGGGAGGAACAGCAGGTAGGCTAATGTGGTTGCATCATAGTGTTCTTTAAGGAGAGTCAAGTTTAAGAAGACAGGGAAGGCCAGAAAGGTCCAGGTTATGAAGAGCTTTAAATGATAGAGCATTTTATATTTGATCCTGGAGGCAAAAGGAAGTCTCTGGAGTTTATTGAGTAGGAAGGATATGTGCTCAGACCTATACTTTAAGAAAATTATTTTGGCAGCTAAGTGGAGGATCGATTGTAGTTGGGAGAGAATTGAGGCAAATTAGAGGGCTCTTGCAGTCATCCAGGAGAAAAGCAACTGGGGCCTGAACTAGGGTGAAAAGGATCCTTAGTTAAAAAATTTTTTTACCATAGACATTTCTAAGTAAAGTGGATTTCAAACATAAATTTTTAAAAATGGTAACACAACATTCCAGATGTACTCATCTATTGTATAAAACATGTATTTGTAAACATTACTCTAATTATTAGCAAGTTTTTCCTAACATTAAACATAAATGTGTGTTTTTGGAACTTCCACCCACGACTTCCAGTTTTGCCTTCTGGGGCCAAGCAAATCACATTCAATTCCTCTTCCACATGATAGCCTTTAAAATATTTGAAGACAGCTAGCTTGTCTCCTCTGTATCCATAAGACTAAAACCTCTCCATTCATAGAATCATAAACTTATACCTGAAAGGATATCAGAAGACATAGAATCCAATGTCTCATTTACAAATGAGGAAATTGAGGCCCAGAGTGGTTAATTAATTTGCTGGGACCACACAACTCGTGAGTATCTGAGGCAGGTATCTAACTCAGGTCTTACTGACTCAGTTCAACATTCTATCCGTTATGCCACACTGCCTCCTAACTAACTCTCATATGACATGGAATCAAGGTTCTTCACTCTCTTGTTTGCCCTCCTCTGGATGTTTTTCATCTTATTAATGTCCTTCCTAAATTCTGATGCCCAGAAGAGAACACACTATTCCAGGTGTGGTCTGGCCAGGGCAGAAGAATTATCATTTTCTTATTCCTGGAAGCTATGCCTCTCTTAGTGTGGTTAAAATCCCATTATTTTTTTTAACTCTAATTTCACACTATTGATTCACATTGAATTTGTGATCTACTAAACCCCCATCTCTTTTCCAGGCAAAATGCTATTTCAGCATGTCTCTCCTCCCCCCACTTTGTAATTTGAAATTGATTCCTTGAACCCAAGTAGTAGACTTTATATTCATTCACCTTTATCCTTATTCAATTTTTTCTTCTGCCCAATTTTCTAGATTGTCAAGATTTTTCTTTCTTTTTTAATCTCCAGCCCCTCTTGTATTGCATTAGCAAATATAGCAGCATTGTGTCATCAGCAAACTCCATAAAGAATGACATTTGTATTTGTATCCGGGCATCTATAAAAAGGTTAAACACTACAGGGCCAAGCATATATCCTTAGGACCCTCATTCTAAATTGACATTTAATGACTAATAACTCTCAGCATGACTATTCAACCAATTTTGAATTCCTCTAATTATGCAGTTGTCTAGTCAGCATCTGTTCATCTTTTTTATAAAAAATAAAATTATATACTTTAAAAAGAACTTGACTAAAATCTAGATTAAATTATATATACAATGGTTTAATCTGCCATTTAGCAATTCTATCAGAAAAGGAAGTGAGGTTAACCTGGCATGATCTGTCTTCCTCAAGCCATACTGGCTCCTCATGGTTACTATTTCCTTTTCTGATTGTTCTTTAGCTATCCCTTTAGTTCATTCTAAGATTTTTTACCAGGAATTGAAGTCAAAAATGATTGTCCTACAGCTTTTAGATTCTTTTTCCTTCTTTGAAAATCAAAACACCATTTGCCCTTCTTTTGGCCTTCTCAATTCCTCCACGATCTTTGATATATCACTGGCCATGACTCAGCAGTCACACCTGCAAGAGTGTTCCATACTCAAGGATGTAGTTTATTGGGGCCTAGGTGCTTAATTTCACAGAGGGCAGCAAGGTGTCGCCTTACCAGTTCTAAATTTATCTTGGGTATCAATTCCCTACTAGTTATTTTTGCTCTGTCCTTTACAGACAATGGGTCATTCTCCTTGGCAAAGAAAACAGAAGCAAAATAGGAGTTGAGCAGTTTTTGACCTTTCTTTTCATAGTTATCATCACTTTGTCCACCCTAACAGCTTCTCTATCCCTTCTTTGATTCTACTTTTTCCCAGAATATAACTTAATTTTTTTTTAAACTGCTTCTAGTTTTTCTTTTTACCTACTTCATCCCATTCTGAGCTTCGGTTCTCCTGACACATTCTTTAATTACATCATCCTTTTGTCTTTATCCTGTTACCTTCCTTGGCTTCCATCTTTTGTAAATACTTAAAATTTTAAGTTGGCTAATGAGTTCTCAGTGTATGCACCTGATTAACTTCAGACAACTCTTATTTTCCTCTTCATAAGAGTTACTTTCTTTTGTGTCTTTAGAATTTTATTCCTAAGAGTTTCTCAACTGACTTCCCTTGTGAATTTTAGTCCATAGTCCAGTACTTCCTCTGAATCCTTTGAAATCTGCTCTTAAGATGTATACTACATGTCATACTATATATGGCTGTCCTCTCTGTCATGAATTCTGGTAGGGAGAGATAACGTTCACCTGAAGCTTCCATTATTTTCACCCTAGCCGCTACTTCCTATTTTTTCATAAGACTTATGTCCAGAAAAGAATTTCCCCTTGTTGGTTCTTCCACCTTTGAAGGATTAAATTTTCATTAAGTCAAGAAGCTATAAACTCTTGTGATTTTTGGCAGAGAAAGAATTTCAATAGTTTTCTCAATGACTGATATCCTCCATCCCTGCTAAATGGTGTTTTTTTTGGTGCCAGTTGTGTGATCTATTTATTGAACGCTTTATTTGCTTGTTCTGTCTAGTGGTATATGCTAATGACAAAATGGCTTCTTTTTCTCTCTTGCCTGTTGATTGATATTCACCCATATATTCTCAACCTTTGGTTCCTTGAGTTTTTTCCTCAGTATACTTTGTTTCATATATCCTTCATTATATCTCTCCTGATTCTTTGGAATAATTTATACCTAGTTAGAAACAAATTTCAGTCATGTGTCTCACTCCACTAAATCTTAGTGATACCCCTGTAGTCACATTTGCCCCTTGTATTAGGAACTCTATTTCGTTTTGCTTGTTGCATACACTTTTCATTTTTATATAGCTATTTCTAGCTATGCTGTTTAATATAGTCTTCTTGATTTTTGTTTCCTGGAAACTTCTGGTTCAACTGTGTAGTATATGATAATATTGCATCCTACAAATCCTTAGTTAACTTTTTTCACAGAAGGTAGAAATAAGAGGAGATATTGGAGGAGGGTCAAGAGGCAGTGACCTTAAGGCTATGGTAGTAGAGAGACAAGGCAATGGAGATGGTCCTCTGGCAATCTTTGTAAAGAGAATTTCAGCTCTGGTTAGGAGTTACTCTTGTATTTTAATCTGTGGTTTGGAAATCCACGTTCTATTCTCTGACACCACCTTAGTCAGCTATTCACTTTTTGTACCTTTCTTCACACTGGTACAATGATGGTAACAGATGAGGGCCTAGAATTGTGTAACTCTTATTCCTCTGTTAGTAAGGGATCCCACTTTTCCTTTCCTACAAGCTTTGTGTACTTCTTTTTGTTTTCATCTAGTGAGGATCGTCTACAGAAATTTATTCATGTATTTGTCCCAGATGGGTGTGGACTTTTAAATAATGTAAACTAAGAACTCACTGAGGATCACAGAAATCACTTTAAGAAGCTGCTAAAGAAGAAACTCAAACTTAGGCTTTGCTGAAAATCACTTGCTCAAGAGCTTGTCCAGCTGTATTCTGACACATTTAGCCTTTCTAATCATCTATACCATATGCTATGTCTTTTTTGTTCCCATATGAATACTTTTTTCCCCATAAGAAACAATATAAATACCCAAATTAGCTATAAAGGACATATGAAGAAAGATGCTATCTGTAACCAGAGAAAGAACTGACAAATAGATGTATAGAGTAATTTTATTTGTGTCTAATAGCAACTGGTAGCCATCTCTAGGGTAGGTGAGGGAGACGGGGCAGGGGAGGAGGACAGAAGATAAAAAAGAAATTTACATGATAATTTTGTTATATACTTGAAAGGAAGAACAAGCTGTGCATCATAGATTTGCAGTTTCATATACATTCATCTCTTTTTGTTGTACTATGTAATAGAAATGCTTGCTTTATTCCATAAATTAGAAATAAAATTTAATAATATAAAAGAAGCTACTCATAGTTCAGAAACCTGCCATTTAGTTATGCTGTGCAATGGAAAATATTTTTTTCGCCTGTACATAGGTTCTCTCTTCCTAAGCAACACTCTTATTCTTTCCTTTTGCAAACATACTGTGGATTTCTTATCTGAATCCTAGAGTCAACTCTATTAAAAGCCCATACACTAAGCCTCCTATCACATACCCAGGGGTTAGCTTCTTCCAATGTGCTTAACATTGGTACTGAAAGTACCTCCTGGTGCTCCTTAAATAGACCTGAAGAATGACTTGCAGCTGTATACCCTTGCAGTCTCAGACACTGCATGCTAGCCTCTTTTGCCAGAATCCTCATTATCTGACAGATATTTCTTTCCTCTATCCTAGAGTATTATGGTAGGTAGGAGAGTACAATAGATGATAATGACAGCCCTCTGAAAAAACCTGAGCTATGAAGTCAGACTTTTATTAAAGGATTATAGACTCCATCTAGTGATATATAGTATCCTTTAGTGGCCTTTTTTTCATTAACAGATACCTTATTTTGACTGCTGTGATCCATCTCCCAGTTCAGATGCCACTGATGTATGAATTTCTACCTGTATTAGTGAGGCTAAGGGATGTATCAAGCCAGTATTATTATTGTTTTATTATTATTATTATTATCACTTTTATTGTTATTATTTATTGTTTGCTGTAAACATAAGTTCAGCACCCATTTGGGAAGACTTTTTTTTACTAAGCAAAAGAAACACTAGTATTAAGCACAGTTTATTTTGATCATTTTTTTCTTGCATGTTAAAAGTTGATATTGTTCTTTGAAGCATAGCTTTTTGTAGCCTCATAATTTAACATACCAAAAGTTCAATATGTCTAGTTTTGTTTTTACCCCTTTCTTTTACTTCTGCAAAAGGTCACCTTCTCTGTAGCTTCTATAAAGTTCTTTCTAAGGATATTTATTAGTATCTCGGCTGAGCAGATCCTAAGATAACTGTCACCTGACCATATGCTATTTTAAAGTTAATTATGAAAACCAGCCCAACATAGATTTCCCCTCAGACAATAGTCACCTACGTCTGAGGCTGTCAAAAGTCTTGAATACTTGCTGAGACTGAACTGCCACAAAAACCGATCATGGGAGTGAAAAAAGTCTCTCTTCAAGGTCAGACACATGCAGGTATGTGCTGGAGTCAGCTTGTAATGCTAAAGGAGAGCTGATTGTTAAAATTACAGTAGGAGCATTGAAAACAATGACAATAACAACACACCCTTGGAAATCAGCAAATGTTACAAATGAACTTGACTTATTGATTGTCTAGACTTGAGAAAATAATGGAGAAAATATTAATAATATAGATAAAACTTAAATGTATGTCATAGGTACAATTTTTATTTTTTGGGAAAAAAAAAGTTGGTTGTTAAACATTTACCAGCACACCACTGGACATGTGCCCTGATCAATTAACATTTAGAGAAGATTACCATGAGAAATGTGATTACCATGAGTAATATGATCTAGTATATTAGTGTTTTTAAATCTTCATGCTCAGTAGAAGAGCAGAGCCTGATAAGTGACATCAGAATCACAGCTTTTTGTCTATGTAAACAAGAGTAATATAGCTAGGTTGGTGCAATAAATAGAGCACTGGATTAGAAGTCAGGAATATCTGAATTCAAATCCTTCCTCATACAGTTACTAGTTGTGTGACCCTGGGCAAGTCACTTAACCTTTGTTTGCTTCAGTTTCCTCAGATGTAAAATAGAGATAATAATAGAACCTGCATCCCAGGGTTGTTGTGAGGATAAGAAGAAAGAATATTTGTAAAGTAATTTGCAAACTTTAAAGTGCCATATAAATGTTGTCAATTATTATTTCACAGTATGCATTGCTGTCAAAGAACTGTCCTATGAGCCTCACATGGATACTGGTGCTTATTTTGGTGTGAAGAAAGCTAATGAAATAACAGGAACAATTTATGGGCCAGGTGAAGTGGGAAGGTATGAGTGAACACTCCAATAATCCTATAACTATTACAATCAAGAAAATTGTGGTGCTGACCTGGGGAAATTTGGGCTATTTTCCCCTCAGATGTATTGCTCTAAGATCCATCTGTAGACCCTCTGGACAGGAAGAGTATAAAAACAATTTTTAGGATTCTATAGGGGGGCTCATGAGACCCCAGGGAACTTCCTTGGTGACTTCTTTGTGACCTTCTTGACAATAGTTTTTATTTGTTTCCATCTTTCTGAACCTTTTTAACCACTTTGAGAACTGCTTCTACATAAAGGTATTGTAATATGGGTGATGGGGTTTTTTTTATTTTGGGGTTTTTTGTTGGTTTTTTTTTTTTTAGCAAAAAGACTGCTTGCTTGAATCCTCGGGGCGTGAGTGATCCATTAGGTCAGAGGTAGGAGAGGTATTCAGAAATGCCTCCAGGTTCAACAGAACATGTTCTTCAGCTCAAAGTACCCAGTGTAGGATATTGGTCACTTTTATTTTATTTTTATTGAATAGTCATTGAATAATCAACCAGATGTAATATATATTTCAATAACTCATAACCTTCAATAAATTAAACTATTATGTGAGCTATATGTTGAATTTTTCTTTCTTTTCTGTTTTTGTCAGTAATATGGAAATAACATTAACCATATAACTAAATTGAGGACATTTGCTGCTAAATGTTGGGGAATAGGCAGAAAATCCTGATCATCCCTGCAAACTCTTCTAATTAGGCTTATTATAGCTTTGCAGCTGCTACATACAGTAGTATGTACTGTAGGTATTCAGACAGTAGGTAGCTACTTACCTGGGAGGTGTATGTGTTGGGAGTAACTTTCCACTAGTTGATACTATCTCTCTTTCTTTCTCATTAGATACACAGACACATACACACACACTCTATTTATTTATATATATATATGTATATATTCATATACACATGTACACATATACAGACATCTATACATATATAATCTATATCTATCATTGCACATAAATCATAAATTATAGGTTTGGACAGCAGGTATACATATCATAGTCATATTGCTATATGAATAAGAAATTAATATATTGTTTTATACTGTCTAGCTAAAAAGAGGGAAATAGAATAAAATCTCCCTTTTATTCAGGTCATGGTAGGGAGTAGCGTATCACAGTGGTCAAGGGGTCAAGGTAGAAAATGAGAGATGACTCCTGATCAGTTAAAATTTTGGAAGACAAGTAAGTTTTAGGGTTTTAGGGATTGTCCCTTAACTGCAAGAAAGTTGTGACTAGAAAAGCAATTGAATCTCACGTTTTGATCATGAGAGTTGTAAATGACCAGCAATAAATATAACATTTCAAAGAACAAAGTTATTTGGAGAAATTACTTTTGAAACCTGACTTAAGCAAATATTCTTCAACACAGCTTAACAATTTTGCAGTAATCAAGAAAGATTTAATTTTTGCAGCAATTGTCAAATGATTACTAGAACTTGGAGAGGTAGTCAGATCATTGATGCACATGGGTATCAGTTTATATCATTGTTTTATACCAAAATCATCTTTACAGTTTTTAATTGATGATCTCTTTCTATGAGAAGAGCACCACACTATGCTCAAAAGAAGGTGTGAAAATGTCAAGAAATTGCTTCTGTCATACTGAAGAACTTTTACTTATCCCTTGGCATCTAGATGTGCTTTGCCAAAAGAATTAACAAGAAAAACACTATCACTTTCTTGGATCATGGTATTTAGATCATAAAAGGATTTTAAAGATAATTTAGTCAAACCCATTCATTTTACAGATAAGGAAACAGAAGCCTAGGGAGGTTAAATGAATTGCCCAGTGTCACACAGGTAGAAAGAATCAGAGCTGGCATTCAAACTCAGATTGCCAATGTCACATCTAGTACTAATACAATGCTGCCTCTTTCAAAAGCTCTCTGTTTGCTGTGAACAATGAGAAAGGAAAAGAAGGCTTGTAAAGAAACTATAAAAATTGTATTACTAATTTCATTTTTGAATATATGATTAAATTCATGGGATATCTCCATGTACAAGATGAGGATAATTAAGTGATTTTTTTCCCAGTGATCCTTTAAAAAATCTGTGTTTTCTTCATTTAGTACCAACACAAAGGATGTTAGAAAGAAAGTACTTTAGAGATCCATTTAATTCAGGTCTAGCATTTGGTATGCAGAACAACTTTAAATGAGTTAAAATGACTTCCCCATGATCGTACAAAGATACCTAGTCTAGAGTTCTTTCCATAAATCTCACTTCATTTTATAATAATGGTATGGTTCTTTTTTTTTCTTTATTAATTTGTTTTCTTTTATTACATGACTTGCTGTGACCAAAAATATCATTGCTTGGTGACTTCCTACCTTGTAATAATGAATCCCTCTGCACCTAATCCAGTAGAATGTAAACCCCTTGAGATTAGGACTTTTTTAATTTAATTTTCATTTTTGTAGACTCTGTGCCTAGAATAGTGCCTAGAGCACAGTAGGTGTTTAAATTAAATCAATTGAATTTAATGAGGAACATCTGCAGATACTAGACCTATAATTCTTACCAGACATGCCTTGACAGGACCTATGAGGTTTAGCACTCTGCTGGCACATCTCTCAAAAATTTAGGCTCCCTTGAATACATCAGGTTAAGACTTTGGTAAAGGTGTTGTCAATACAATTTTGAAGGATTTATGATGAAAGCTGCTGCCTGTCTCCAGAAAAAGAACTGGTGGATCCTGGATGCAGATTGAAGGATATTTTTTTTTCTTAAGCTTTCTTTATTTTTCTAATTGTTTGGTTTTGGTCTATGCTTCCTTTCATAGCATTGACTTAAATTGAAATGTGTTTTGTGTGACTACAAAGTATAACCTATGTCAATTGCTTTGCCTTCTGAGTGGGGTGGTGGAGGGGGTAGAGAGGGAGAGAATTTAGAACTCAAATTTTGAAAAAAATAATGTTAAAACTGTTTGTTTTACATGTAATTGGGGAAAAAATAAAATATTTTTTAAAAAGACTGTCAGTAGTTTGTCCTTTTTCATACAATTCTATGTAAAGTTGCTTCAAATTACAATGGATCTGTGAACCCATTGATGTGGGTATTGCTTTGGTCAGTATGAATGATAATCCCTGCATGCCTTCTCATCATATGAAAGTGTTGTCCATGTTTCCCCATAGATTATTCATAGGAAGCTAAGTTTTCCTATCTTTTTACATTCTGTAGTGTAACACCAAGACTGTCTGTCAGACCTCACTCTAGTTTCATGGCCTACTGTTCTATTCATATTTTTCCTGCAAACTATTTAAAACCAAGAGATATTGTGTCATAGTGGTTAGAGAGCTGGCCTTGGAGAAAAGAAGACCTGGGTTCAAATCCTGCCTTTGACACATACTGACTGTGTGATGCTGGGTATGTTGCAGAGATGGTGTTGACTTCTATTAGTAGACATAGTTTTCTCATAGAAGGTTGCCTATATCAATGAAATCACAGATGCAGTGCCTGTACCCATTTATATTTACCATGTCAGTCAGTCCATAAGCATTTATTAAATGCCTACTGTGTGCTAGACAAAAGACAGTCCTTGTTCTTAAGGAGCTCATGGTCTAATGGGGCATGTGTCTTGACCCTGCCATATGAGGTTATCTATGATTTTGAATATTCCTAGATATAAGTACTGATGGACTAACTTGATGGACTACCTATACAACAGCATATCAGAGTCTGGAAAACAAGTTTTCTTCTATTTTATTTTTCTTTTATGAACTGGTAAGCTGATTTCTTCTGAGTAATTATAGATCTCACTGAAGAGGCCCGGCAATATTCTGAGGTTTGATGCATTTCAATATAGTTATCATCTGAAAAGAGGAGTACATATATATAGTAATGTCAATTACAGGTCATCTCTTTTCCATTGGGTCCTAGGCAGATATCCATCATTTAAAGATTTAAAAATAACTTCTAAGTAGGTCTAAAATTTTGGCCTTATGCTTCCAATATATACTAAGACTGATTGAGAGAACTGTTTAATTTATAAAGATGTATTTTCTGAAATTACTAATTTCCATTAGTAAATTACTTCCTTGGGCATAATATATTTGCTTTAGAGGTTTAAGTAAGTTAAAATTCACAAGTCTTTGACAGGGTGAATAGTTTACTCCCATTTTACTGATAGCATCAGATTTGTTCAATTGCTTATTGATCTTCTAGTATAATTATATATGAATCAATTAATATGTGAAGCTCAATTACATGATATTAAACAGAGAACATTTACATAGACATACTCTATAATTTGTGTACCTCTCTAATATGCAATATGAATATGAGCAATGATTAAAGCATGTAAGAGAGTTGACAGCAACTGACGATTAGAAATTGTTTTGTGATAGAAAGTTAAAAATTCATGGAACAAAAGTAGATACAATTAAGATCTCCATTATGTTTTTGCAGCAAGATCCTGCAATGTCAATATTTGCAGTCATAAAAAGGAGGGAGAGGTCTCCTGGGGAAAAAAAAAAGTAATGCTAAGAATTAGTTTCATTGTTCATTTGTTTTAGTTGTGTCTAACTCTTCACAATCCCATGTGGGGTTTTCTTGGTGAAGATACTGGAGTGATTTGCCATTTCCTTCTCTAGTTCATTTTATAGATGAGGAAACAGGCAAAAAAGGTTAGGTGACTTGCCTAGGGTCACATAGCTAATAAGTATATGAGGTCAGATTTGAATTCAAGAAGATTAGGCTTTCTGACTCCAGGCCTGGCACTCTATCTACTGTGTCATCTGGCTGCCCATAAGAAATAATAGATCAACTAAAAAATGAGGCACAAATTAAAATGGTGTGTGTGTATGTGTGTGTGTGTGTGTGTGTGTGTTGCCTTTGCATCTTCCTCAGGTTACATATTAAAAGACAGATTTGTTTGTTTTGCATATGTAATAGCCAGCTTCAGGTCAACATCTAAACCTTTGAGATGAGACTAATTTTTATCTTTATAACATAAGTATAGATCCAATAGAGTAAAGGGATAATTCAATACATTTAAGAGTTAAAAGGAATGGAACCCATATGATAGCATCATAATGGATGTAGAATCATGAAATGCTTTGTTGGATAAAGTAACTCTTCTTTTAAAAGCATCAGTCATGAAAAAGACCAATACTCGGTGGTACAAACATGAAACAAAAGACATGATGCAAATCGAATTTTAGATGGGTACTATTCATTTCATTGATGTTTTCTTAGGTATGTTCCATTTTTTACCTGTAACATTTTTCACATTTTTTACAAGTCCTACATCTTTATTAAGTTGCTAGCTTATGTTCGCACATGTCCTTTAAGAGAGAAATAGCTAGTGATTATTAACACAAGTTAGGGTCCATTGTTGCTTAGTTTTGGCATAGACCAAATACACATATATTTAAATTATAATAGCTAGCATTCATACAGACCTTTAAAGTTGGCAAAGTGCTTTACATATATTGTCATTTCATCCTCATGAAAACTGTGGGAGCTTAGTGTTATTATCATAACTATTTTATAGATTATATAGATTAGATTTTGTAGATTAGAAATCTGAGGTTAAGCAGCGATAAATGACATAGCTAGTAAGTGTCTGAGGTGAGATCTGAACTCCAATCTTCCTGACTCCAAGGTCAGCACTTCATATACTTCTTTATCCCTTCTTGTGTTATCTATAAGGATTCATAGTTGGTTGATTTTTAATGTGGGGAGCCAGATCAGAGATATGAAAAGTTTTCCCATTCTCATAGATTTACACCGACACAAAGGATGTTAGAAAGAAAGTGCTTTAGAGATCCATTTAGTTCAGTTCTAGCATTTGGTATCCAGAACAACTTTAAATGAGATAAGTGATTTCCCCATGATCATACAAAGATACCTAGTCTAGAGTTCTTTCCATGAATCTCACTTCATGTTATAATAATGGCATGATTCTTTTTTCTCTTTTTTTTGGTCTTTATTAATTTGTTTGTTTACATTTAGTTTACAAGATTCAGTTCCACAATCCCTTGAGTTTCAAATTTTCTCCCCCTCCATCCCCCCCACCCCACCCCCCACCATGGCAGCATACAGTCAAGTATAGGATCTGCAAATACTTCCACATTCGACATTAGTCAGGTTATATAGAAGGATTGTAATGGATGGAATGAACAATGGAAAGAGGAAACAAAACCAAACAAGAAAAAGAATGAGAGCAGGTAGTTTGCTTCAATCTGCATTCAAACTGTTCTTTCTAGTTCTTTCTTTGAATGTAGATAATGGCATGGTTCTTAATTCTCGAGGTAGTACATTTCCAACTGGGATTAATACTTGGGCCTTGAAAATTTAGTATACCTAAGACTGTGTTATGTCCCACTTCAAATGACTTCTCATATATCAAAAGCAGTGGTCAACACCAAGAGTAAGTATATCAAATAAAAAAGTCACAATGATGTTCTTTTATTTCATTATAGCCTTACTAAACTGTTGGCTATGAGGAATGTTGTGCCATTGTATTTACCTTGATTTTAGAAAAATATTTGAGGAAGTCTCTCATGTTCTTGTAGTACAAATGTGGAGAAATGTAGGCTAGATAAGAATGCAAGTAGAAGGATTCTGAAATTCATAAAATGCCGAGAACCCATTAATGGTTCAGTGTCAACTTAAAAGTTTTCCAGTAGATTTCTCTAAGGACATATCTTTAGCCTTCTTCTTTTTAACATTTTTATCAATGTCTTGAAGAAATAGTTAATGCCATTATCAGATTTACAGATGACAGCTGAGAGTTACGGCTTACTGGTTGGATGACAGATTCAGGACCCCTTCCTCTCTATTCTCCCTCCCCCAAATGTTGACAAATTAAGCATTAGTCATAATCTAATGACACAATTTAATAGGCAAAGTCTTAGCATTTGGTTCAGAAAATGAAACCTAGAAGTATGAGATAAGGAAAGCATGGTTATAGAAAAGTTTACCTGAAAAATCCTGGAGATTTTGGTGAACCACAAGATAAAAATGAATCAATAATGTAATATGGCAGCCAGGAAAAGTTAATGGTGACACAGAGAGTTAGTGATAGAGCCTAGAATAGACTTCAGGTCTCTTGATGCCTAATTTAGTGTTCTTTCCAAAAGTCTTACTTTATGCCATAGGAATTGCATGGACTTGGACTCTTGAGGTTCAACATTTCCAGTGAGAATTTATAGTAAGATCTTGGGAATTAGGTTGGTAAGCATAGCTTCCAGGAGTGGGCAAATGTTTTAAGAAAGGGATAGTCCCTCTATACTTAGTTTAGAATATATCTGCAGTATTGTGTTCAGTTTGACACACCACTATTTAGGAATGTCATTTATAGTCATTGATAGTCAATCAGTTAAATACTTATTTCTGCATTGTGCTAAACACTAGGGATAAAAAAGAAACAAAAAAAGAGAGTTTCTACTCTTAAAGGGGGCAGCCTAGATGTTGACACGGCTTGTGTTCATTCTACATGAAGATCATTTGAAGAAAATGGCTTGGTAAGCCTTAAGAAATCATTAAATGATAACTATCCAAACATAGTAAAAGGACTATCACATAGAGAGAACACGACATAGAGGAAAGAGTACTGGATTTAAAAGTCAAAAAGATTTGTGCTCAAAACTCTTCTCAGATTATGAGAGTGCCTTATGTGGTGTGTGTGTGTGTGTGTGTGTGTGTGTGTGTGTGTGTGTGTATACTCACATATGACCCTGGTAAGTTTTCTTAACCTCATTGTGCCTCTGTTTCTTCATCTGGAAATGGATTTGATATACAGGCTTCTAGCATAGTTTATAGAGTGCTGAATTTGGGATTGAGGAAATATGAGTTCAAATGCTTCCTCAAATAGTTAAAGGCTGAGCTTCTTGGGAAAGTCACTTTAGTTTCCTCATCTGTAAAATGGGGAAGATATTAGTACCTCCTCTAAGAATTGTTAGGAAGATCAAAGGAGGTAATATGTTATAAAGTGCTTTGTAAGTTTTAAATTGTCATTAAAATACTTTTGTTATTGTTCTAATTAATTAGAACTATAATTAGAGTAACAATTAGTATAGTATAATTAAATATAATAGTGTTATTATAATTATAATGATAATAACAATTTAGATTCTATAGGTCAGTATTTAAAGGCTCACCTGATATCAAGCCCAATTGAGAAATTCTACATGTGTATAATTATTTTACTATCTACCTTCCCAAAAGTCTTATTGTGAGGATCAAATGGATAGATATATAAGGCTCCTTGAAAACTTTAAAGTGCTATAGAAATAAAATGGAGTGGTGGTAGTAGTGGTGGTAGTAGTAGTAGTAGTAGTAGTAGTAGTGGTAGTGGTAGAGGTAATGGTAGTGGTAGGGTAGTGTTGATGATGGTGATCCCAATAGTAGTAGTAGTAATAATAGTAGTGACAAATCATTGAATTATAAATGCAGTGTTGGTTTTAGATCCAAATCACCACTTATCCAAATAGGGATACTTGGTTATGGGCAGAATACTGTAGTTCAACTGTTGGTGAATTGACTAATATCTTTTACAAAAAAAGTAAATGGCAAATGGTCTAACAAATTTATCCTTAATTATTTCATTGATGGCTGATATTCTCAATAGAGATTGCTAGTATATATCAAAGGTGTTTACTGATTTTATTGAAATAATAAATTTTGCTAGTATAATAAGGTTTTGGTTTTTTTGGCATGCCCAAGGGAACAGAATGTCTTATCCCTGAAGCAGGCCCTTGGCATCTCTCACATGGATGGCTCTCTGTGTTAGGTAATGGACATCCACAAAGCAAAGCCCTATTGTGCTAGAATATTATGAATAAAAGCAAAATTGTATTTCTGGGATTAATAAATCAAGTTCACAAATAGATGGAGAAATGTGACCAGACAGTAATTTGTCAGACAAAGACCTAAGGATTTTCACGGATTATACATTCAGCGTGAGCAGAATGATATAGTGTACGAGAAATGAATTATGTCTTAATCTTCACTGAAACAAATAACATTTAGGATTAGGGAAGTTATAGTCAGTAGTCCCCCCTCTGCCATAGTCATGGCATATTGAAGTGTTGGGTACAGTCTGGGGTCCCCAACTGAAGGAAAAAACAGACAGTAAAGAACTTCTAGAGGAGATAAGGGCTTTGAGTTTATGACATGTAAGGATTGGTTTGAAGAACTTTGACCTGTCGAAGAGAAGTCTAGGGGAATATTGTAGGAGGTATATGACTTTAAGTATCTAAAGAGTTGTCATAGAGAATAGGGATTGAACTTATTCTACTAAATCCCAAAAACAAAACTAGGAACACTGGGTGGAAGTTCCACAAAGTCAAGTTTAGTTTGTTTTTAAAGAAAAATGCATGGTCAGTAAATTAGCATTTATCAAGCAATTACTATCTGCCAAGTGTTGTTCTAAGCACTGGGGAAACAAAGAGAGGAAAAACAAACAGTCCTTGCTCTCAAGTTGCTCATGATATAATTGGCAAGACAACATGTAAACAACTATGTACAACAAGATATATAGATATATACAAGATAAATTAGAGATAATCTTAATGAGAAAGCATTAAGATTAAGGAGCACTGGGAAGCTTCTGGCAGAGGGGTTGTAGGAAGCCAGAGAATTTAGGAGGCAGAGATAAGGAAAGGGAGAATTCAGGCATGGAAGACAGCCAGTGAAAACTATTGTTGTGTGTGAGGAACAGGAAGGAGTCCAGTGTCAGTAGATCACAGAGTAAATTGAGAAGAGAAGGGGGTAAGAAGACTGAAAAAGTAGGTAAAGGGCAAATTATGGAGGGCTTTAAAAGCCAAACAGAGGACTTCATATGTAATCCTAGAGGTAACAGGGAATCAATGGAATTTCTTGAGTGGAATGGGGGAGGAGAGGGACACAATCAGATAAGTGTGACCCATTGCCACCAACAGGCATATATGCATGGGAACGCTGAAGTGGCAGTACTCCTCAGATCATTGCAGCCCAGCCCTCACAGCCATCATCTGGGGAAGGAACTCCTGTAAAGAGGAGACCAGTCATCTCTACCTACTTAGTCAACTAATTACCACACACAAGCCAGCTTAGCTGAAACAGCAAGGTACCCTGAGGAAAAGAGAAGGCAGTATGTGCCAGGAAGGTTAAATCACCACTACCACATTTATCACCATCTTTCTATGAACCCTGATGGAGATAGCCCAGGATACCCAAGGGTCTTGCTATCCTTGGAGTAGTTTGCTTCTAGTCCAGTGCCCTCTGCCATCATGCTAGGAAACAACATTTGCAGAGATGCAGCCTGGCAACTGCTCCTCTAGGTGCTACAGCCAAGCTACTGAAGACCCAGAAAGGAAAGTTATTTTCCACCAAAGTCCTTGTCATTCTTAAATATTTCAACATCAGAAACATCATTTTGTCAGTGAAAATGATATTGAAGAAGAAGCATTAACATCTGTTTCTCCACTGTATTCTAAGGATCATGGAACTTTTCCATTTCTCTAGCAGCTGAAACCCTCCAGAGGTGTTGTCCCTCCTATTAAAATATGAACACTTTGAGAGCACAACTTATTTTTGTATTTCCTTTTGTGTCCCCAGGGCTCAGTATAATGCTTTGTACAAAGTAAGTGTTTATTATTGCTATTATCATAATATTTATATTAAATAATATCAACATATCAATAGCAGCAGCAATAACAATGCTAAGTACTAAACTCTTTCTGCTGGCAGGGGATCAGAGATAGGTTATTCCATTGACTGCTGGTTTCCTGACCTGGACTCTTGTTGCCTATAGGGAATCTTTCATTCCTGCAGGAGATCGAAGATACCATTCCAAATATCGTGGCTGTCTCCTGACCTGGCCTGTTTCTGCCTGCAGTGGATCAGATAGAAACCATTGTTGTGCCAGTCTTCTGATTTGGCCTCTTCCTGTAAGCAGGAGATTGAGAATGCCATTCCATTAAATGCTGGTCTCTTGACCTGGCTGCTTCCTTCTTGCAGGGGGTCAGAGACACCTTTCCAAGTGGCACGCTAGTCTCTGGACCTAAACTTTGCCTGTTTATAGGGAACTCCTCCTGTCTACTGAGATTAAAAGAGATAAAATTCCATTGCTTGCTATTCTCCTGACCAAGCCTTTTCTGCCAGCAGGGGATAGAGAAACTCCATCCCTTCCTATATCTTCTGCCTATCTCCTAGCCAGTCCAGTCTTTGGGCATAGGAGTTCCCCCAACTAATCCTCTTACCTGATCTCTCTAATACTCTAAGAAGAGTCCATAATAAGGCCAAATATCTAGTGATAACAATAATCCACCTTAACTCATTCCTCAAAGATTTACATATTTCTACCCCATTATTCCCTCCCCATCCCAGTAGTTCTAAAACCGCAGCTGCAGTTATTAAAACTCTGTATTTGCCACTCTCCACAACTGACTGTTGCCTTATTCCTATCTCCCTCCAACATCTCCCCACTAGAAGTAACTAGCAGTTACTCACTGCTTTTACCATGCTTTCTGGAATGGCTACTCCTTATGCAAAAACTTACTTTCATACTAAATATTTTTTCTCTTTTCAACTTGTAACTCTCATGGAGTCCTAGCTCCTTCCTGATGACACAGCCTCCCTGACCACCCTTTCCAGAATTGTTTATACTTTCACTTTTTTTTTTTCCAACTTAATGATCAAGGTAAGGTAATTGGAATACTCCTGCCTCCCCACAATCACATGCAGGTTCTCTCTACCTCTGCAACTCAATAATGTCTCCTCCCTTGATATTCACTCAATCCATATCTATCACCCAATCAAAATATTGTTATCATGATTTGTTATCTACCAACTTCCAGGCCACTCCCCTTCTTTAGAGTGGAACTGTTGGTTCACAGTTTCTCCCCTCCTCAACTCCTACCTTCATACTAGGGAACATGAACAGACATATTGAAACTCCCTCAAACATCCTTACTTTCCAGTTCTAGAACTTGCTCATTTCCCATCATCTCTTCTACTCCACCTCAACGGCACATAGAGATGGCTATACCCTTGATCTTACCATGATGATCCACAGATGCGCCACTTCTGTGTCCCAGAAATTTTTTTTTTACTTTATTTTTCTTGTTTGTGTGTGTTTTCTTTTTCTATGTTTTCCGTGACTTCACATGTATCAATTACATCATTTCTTGCCTTATCAAAAGGTGAGGGAGGAGCAGAAGGGAGGAAGAGAACTTGAAACTCAACATTTTTTAATATTTATTGATTTTCTAAAATGTAATCGGGGGATGTTTAACAAAATAAAAATATTTATAAAACAGTAATCCCTCATCAACCTCCTATAGCTCCCCTTGTTTCTACCCTCTCAGCTGAGAAACTTTCTTCACATTTCATTTAAAAAGTTGAAGACATTCACTGAAATCTTCATCCAGCTGACTCTGTCCTGGGCCCTCTTCTCTTTTCATACTATTTCCTTTGGTGATTTTATCATCTCTAATCAGATGATTCTGGAATCTACTTATCTAGAGCTCTTCTAATTTTAAGTATCATCTTTCCAACAGTTTTGGACATTTGACCTTGCAGACATCTTAACCTCATCATGAACAAAACTGAACTCATTATTTTTCTTTCTAAAAATTCTACCTCTTTCTAACTTTCCTATTTCTGTTTCATAAATATTTTTTTTATTTTGTTAAAAATCCCCCAATTACATTTTAGAAAATCAATAAGTATTAAAAAAGGTTGAGTTTCAAGTTCTCTACCTCCCTTCTGCTCCTCCCCCACCTTTTGATAAGGCAAGAAATATGATATCAATGATAAATGTGAAGTCACAGAAAACAGAAAAAGAAAACACACACACAAACAAGAAAAATAAAGTAAAAAAAAATTCTTCAGTCTCCACCCAGAGTTCATCAGTTTTCTCTCTGGATATAGATAATATTGTTCATCATGGGTCCTTTGTAATTGTCTTGATTAGAGCAACTAAGCCTTTCACAGTTGGTCATTGTTACAATATTGTTCTTATTGTAAACAGTGTACTGGTTCTGCTGGCTTCACTTTACATCACTTCACATAAGACTTCCAAGTGTTTCTGAAACATCTTGCTAATGATTTCTTATAGCATAGTAGTATTCCATTATATTCATTACAATCATAATTTGTTCAGCCACTCCCCAATTAATAGGCATCCCTTCAATTTCCAATTCTTTGCCACCACAAAAAACCACTGATATAAATGTTTTTGTACAAATAGGTCCTTTTCCCTTAATCTCTTTGGGATACAGAACTAGTAGTGGTATTTCTGGGCCAAAGAGTATGTATAGTTTTATAGCCCTTTGGGTATAGTTCCAAATTGTTCTCCAGAATGCTTGAACCATTTCATAACTCCACCAACAGTGCATTAGTGTCCCAATTTTTCCACATCCCTGCAGAATTTTCCATGTTCCTTTTCTGTCATGTTAGCCAATCTGATAAGTATGAGGTGTTCTTTATTACCATTAAGGGTATCATCCTTCCTATTACCTTGGCTTAGTGCCTAAGTCTCATCCTTAACTCTTCACTCTCCTCTCTCCCCCCATAATTAAGCTCTTGCCATAATCTGCTAATTTTACTTTATTGGCATTTCTGGTATATGCCCCCTTCTTTCCACTGACACTAACTACCAACACAATAATGCACGCCATCCTCACCCCACACCTGGACTATTGAAGTAGTTTCGGTTTGGTATCCCTGACACAAGTCTCTTTCCACCCTAGTCCATCTTTCACTCAGTTGTCAAAGTAATTTTCCTAAAGCTCAGGTCTAATTGTCAGCCCCGATACACAATAAATTCCAGTGGTTCCCTATTGCTTTCAGGATCAAATGCAAAATCCTGTTTGATGTTTAAAGCCCTTCATGATCTGCCCCCTCCAACCTTTCCAATTTTCTTAAAACTTACTCCCCTTCTCTGTAACCCAGTGACAATTATTTCTTTGTTGTTCCTTTTATAAGACATACTTTGTCCTGACTCCAGGCATTTACATTCTCTGTCCCTCATATCTAGAATACCAGAGTACCCTTCCTCCTCTCTGCCTCCTGGCTTCCCTGGTTTACTTCCAAGTCCCAGCTAAAATCCCACCTTCCACAGGAAGCCTTTTCCTATAGAGGCCGCTGGTGGTACAGTGCATAGAATGTTGGACTTGGAGTCAGAGAGACCTGAATTCAAATTTGACCTCAGACACTCACTATTGTGTGACCCTAGACAAGTCACTTAACTTATGGATGCCTTGGTTTCATCAATTATAAAGTAGAGATAATGATAGTAACTATCTCACAGGATTGTTGTGATCAAACAAAATATTTGTAAAAGAATTAACCCAATGCTTGAACTTAGAAGGCAATGTATGAATACTTATCCACTTATTTTCTCCCTAACATTCCTTAATTCTGGCCTCATTTATTCAAAGCTGTTTGAAGGCCTTTTCCCTCATTATGTGAGCTCTCAACATTGGGAATATTTTTTGGCTTTCTTCTGGCTCCCAGAATTTAGTATGCTCTTAAATGCTGGTTGATTGACTAATAAATGCATTCATTCATTCATCCATTCATTCATTCATATAAGCAAGCAATACTGTCCTCAAAGAGCTTATAGACTAAGAAGTGAAAACAACACAGATAGGAGATCTAGAATTATAAAGGGAGTGGCAGATAAAGATAAGTCCAAGCCTCATGCATCAGCCTAGGATTCCAGGAGTGGGAGTCTGCCTTTCAGTGAGGGGAGGGAGAAGGTCAACGTGTAGATGATATGCTTTAGAGTTGAACTGGTAGTCATTCATTGTTCATGGCTAAGCAGTGATAACATAACAAAAATGATGACACTACCTAAGTGAATTTATAGATTTAGAGCTATACTAATAAAACTCTAAAAAAGCTATTTTATAGCACTAAGAAGAATAAATTTTATTTGTAGAAACAGAAAGCCAAAAATTTCAGGGGAAATGAAGAAAAAAAATGCAGGAATCCTAGGATTATTAGTTCTCAAATATACTCCAATGTAATAGTCATCAAAACAATTTGGATCTGGCTGAAGAAAGAGAAAACTATGTCACTGAAAAGAGATGTAAGCAACACTGTGAAGGAAAAACAAAACAAAACGCAGTAGCCAGTGTTCAATAAACCCAAGGGCACATAAGGAAATGATTGTGGTATAAAAACAATAACAACATAAAGACGATAATTTTTTAAAAGAATAATTTCTTGGGAGAATAACCCAATTTCCTTTCCAACTGATTAGCAGGTTCCTGAACTAAGCTGACTACATGCCCCACTCAGGTTCTAGGGATAATTTTGTGGGTCAAGATAAATTTTCTGTTATTGTTTTGGGATAATAAAAAAAAGTGGGAAGAAAGGGGGTCTATCAGCACTAGATCTCAAACTATAAAACTCCAGTCATTAAAGTGATTTGGTACTTGTTAAAAAAGAGAGAGAAATGTCTAGCAGTGGGCTGGATTACAATATACAGAAACAAATATACACAGTAGCATTCTGATGGTACTAGAATATCAGGATAGCCAAGGTCATGGTTTCCTGGTGCTTCTCAAACAATTCAAAGGTGCCAAATTTTCTCATTGGAAGACTGTAAACTATCCTTAGAAAAGAAGTTGGGTGGTCCTGCAAAGAGAAAATAAGATAGTGCAAGCAAATTCCCCTGGAGAGTAAGAGAAGGAGATCTTAGTAGGAGGTAGCTAACCTGCAGCTACCCTGTTGCCTGGAATGTTGGTCATCAACCAGTGGATATGATTTAGCATTTACTTCTGTGTGCCCTTCAGGTAGATGAACAGAAAAATCCACAGTGAATCCTTGTTTACCTCACATTGTATGTCACCTGGGGTAAGGAGGTGAGAAGTGATCTCATTCTACTGAAATATAAGTGTCAGATCATATTCTCTTCAATCATAGCAAGTACTCAATAGGACCTAAGGCATGAATGTAATATTCAGGAACAAGTTTGATAGAGGCCACAATATTCAGACACTGCAGGAGACAATAGTCCTCTCCCAAGCAAACTTCACCTCAAGTGATTCAGGAGCCAATGGAGGCAGAGGGAGAAGAGAATTCACTTTGGCTCTGCCCCATCCTAGTTCTACAAGATCTTACTTTTAAGGAGCTGCAGGCTCTGGAGCATTTTTGTCTTAGTGATCTGAGTAGACTTAACACCAATGAGGACGTCAGTCCTCATGTTCTAGAGAGCTCAAGTAGCTGTGAAAACTGTGGTACTTCTCTCCCTTTTCTCTAGTATGCTTGCATTCCTACTGATGTCCTCCTTGGGTATTGGCCCCTGCAGGGCAGCCCTTAAGCTTGGGAAGTGCAGGTTTAGAAGCCTATGCAACTCAGCTTTCTGTATAACAGGGTTTTCCGACGGGTCTCCACCACCTTGCTATAGGCCAGCTCCACTCTCAGAGAAGACCGTGACTAGGCATGTTCCTGGGAATGTTGCACTGTAGTGATTGGGGATCTCCTTCTTTAGATTAGTCTGGGGTTCCATTACAGGCCAGTTCTGACCCTTTTTATATTCTTCTCTGATGTCCCTTTCCCCTTCAAAATTATATGATCAGAATTTTCATAGCAATAGTATTTGTAAATAGAAGAAAATGGAAGCAATCTAAATGTCCAACAATAAGGAAATTATTAACTAAGTGGTATATTAAAGTAGAAATTAGAGACAGCACAGCAAAGTGGTTAGTTACCTATCTTTGTAGTCAAATAAGCCTGGGTTCAAGTCTACTTCTGACATATACTAGCTCTGTGCCCATACACTATTATTATTATTATTGCAGGACTTTAGTCATAAGCCTAAGAAGAAAAGTTAAAAATTAATTGAAGATCTAGACAGTGATGGGAATTTCTACAATGACAATGAAATTACAAAATGTCAATGGAATAATTGTTTTTAACAAGAAGATAATAATGTAAGGGATGATTCAAAATTTCTGAGATTTTGTGCATTGAAATTTGTTTATTTAAATGTAAATAGTTACAAAACAAATTTAATTACTCATATTTATCATATTAAATTTATAACAAATCATTACAAAACTCACAAGAACAATGTATTACTTGGCTTT
The DNA here is from genome assembly GCF_028583685.1 of Petaurus breviceps papuanus. Taxonomy (NCBI): domain Eukaryota; kingdom Metazoa; phylum Chordata; class Mammalia; order Diprotodontia; family Petauridae; genus Petaurus; species Petaurus breviceps. Next base: position 12,609,986 of record NW_027187372.1, read on the forward strand.
TCTCAATAAACATTGTTTTAAGTACTAACAACCTCCTAATGAGGTTACAAGCAATCAGTGAAGCAAACCATTCGTTTGAGAGCTATGCTGTCAACACAGGTGCAATTTAATTTCTTTAGTTATTCCATATACTTTATGAGCTTTAAAAAAGGAAGTTACCTTCACATAAATTACTCTGTTTAATGAATAGCATAGAATATGACCTGGAGAAACACAAGAAAAAAAATGGCCAAATTTTCTGCTTTTTTTCAAGTGATTTAAAGATATAGAAAATGTATATATGTCCTACTTTTTTATTGTTTTTATTAATGGCTAACTTTGATAGAGATAACTCTGAATTTTCTTTTCAAGCTTTACATTATCCCACAAAATCTTCTTTTGAAGTAAAGACCTTTGATTTAATACTTGCAGCACTACTTTGTCTGATCTTTTCTTCTTTCAGTATACAATCTTATTGGGATAGAAGAGACCTCAAGAGATCAGTTCCCTTTTTGCCCTGCCTCTAAGTTATATTATGCTTAAATCATGCATAGGAGATGGTTTTCTAATCAAATTTTATTTTGTTGTTTTTTTTTTAATTTGTCATCAATAGTCTATGCCCTTCTATAACACTCTATCCTATTTACCAACAACCTCTAAATTCAGGAAAGTATTTCTTGTTTTACTTGGGGTTGGATAATTCCCAGTCAGGGATGTTGTACCGAAGATACCTGCTTTTGGTGAGAGATAAGACCAGATGATCTCTGAGGTCCTTTTTCTTTGTAATAGTTAATGGTTCAAGCATCCCTTTGATTGACTCATGTTTCTCTCATCGTGGATTCTTTTTTTTTAACCAATTATCTAATGATTGTGTTGTGGTGGAAAGCATACTGGACATGGTGTCAAGAGAACTGTAAGTAAATTTCTTGATTTCTGGAATTTACTAGCTTTGTCACTTTGGATAAGTCACCTTCTCTACTGGACTTCCAGTAAAATGGAAATAATATACATTAGCACCATCTAATTTAAAGTAGTAGTTATTTTTAAAAGGGCAAAAAAGAGCTATTTCTAAACCTTTAGATACCATAGAAATGTGAATCATTATCAGATTTTATTTATTATTATTTTTTTAATTTTTGGAGAATCAGTAAGCTTCCTATCAGCCTTGTCTCTTTTAGCTTAAGAAAAATCAAATCTTTTCCTATTACTGAAAATTTCCCATCCTTTAGACTTTTACCCATTCTTGCTTAGGTTCTCCTGTTTTTCTGTATTTCTCTTTAAATATTGAGTTCAAAGCCAGACAAGGGTTAAGTTGTAGCAAAAATAGAAGAAAAGTTAGAGAATATTTCTTTTTGTTTGTTTTTGTTTTTGCTTTTTGGAGGGGCAATGTTGGAGGGTTAAGTGACTTGCTCAAGGTGACATGGCTAGTATGTGTTAAGTGTCTGAGGCTGGATTTGAACGCAGGCCCTCCTGACTCCAGGGCTGGCCACTGCACCACCTAGCCACCCCTAGAGAATATTTTTAATTGAGTCATTCATGACATAGAGATTACACATTGACAATAGATCCTTCAGGAATCTCAATGGAAATGAAAGAAGCACAGAATATCTGCTGAAAGTGACAGTCATACAGAGGTTCCCAAAGTGGGAAGTACTGCCCCCTAGGAGAACACTGGACAGCATGGGGCAGGGGGCGGGGGGGGGGATGATAGTAGCCTTGGGTGAAATTGTGGGACATTGAAAAAAAATAAGGGGGTAGTGGAAGCATAAGTAAAGAAGAGAAGATAAGAAAACTCTTAAAAACCATTCGTAAATGTTTCGTTGTGTAACAGAGGTATAATTGTAGTGATGACATTATTTTCCAAATAAACACACAAAGTGCAAGTTATAACTGATCAATGGTCTGGATGTGTGAAGAATTCCAGCTCCTTTTGCCCTCTTGGGTAAATGCCTGTGCTTAGGGGATACTTATTAAGATCTTAATCCTATGAGTGCTGACCAGGTCAGATTTCACATGTGTTTTAGTGTGTCATAGATCAGGATAAAAGGAACCTAGCTAGTCATATTTTATACTGACACATTTTTTTTTCTACTTAATTTGACACCAATTTGACCTTTAATTTGACTCTAATAAAGCATTCACCATCTTGTTTCAATACCTCATTGTTGCATGGAGGTGACTTTGAGGTTAAATCAGTAGAGCTTAAATACTGGCAGGCTCTACCATGATGGAAAGGCTTTAAATGTAGTCCTGGCAACAGACCAAATCTGTTTTCTGAGGACCAATCTAACTAAATATGTAGAGGCATATTACCATCAGGGTGATTAATAGACGATGCATTGAGGGAGGGGGGATGGGCATGGTAATACATTAAGCAAAGAAACCAAAGTTTTAAATGGTCTTCAGTTCTTTATTGCCTAATTCCTTTTCTTCAGTGATGGTGGCATAGGGGCAAAGAAGAGGACTTTAAAATCATCAATAAACTTTCATTTGACTACTAGCATTTTATACATGAGATTTTTTTTTCCAATGACCAATAAATGGAAGTTTATTTGGAGGAGACAAATTATATAAATGTGATATTCCTGCTAGAAAAATGAAACCAGAAGAAATAAGGAAATTGTGACTAAATGAAAGGATATTTAAAGCTACTCCTTAGAGAAGCTAAGAAAGGTTTTATTACCCACCTATAGATGACAAGAAAAAAATGACTCATGGGATATTTGGTCATAATATATTAAAACAATAAAAAGTCTTTGCAGAACAATGAATATAAAATACTTGAAGATGATAATGAAGATACGAAGGATGATGATGATTGATGATGATAGCTATCATTTACGTACTGCCTTAAGGTTTTCAAATAACTTAGAAATATCTCATTATTTAAAATTTATTTATTTTTAGTTTTCAACATTCACTTCCTTAAAATTTTGAGTTCTAAATATTCTTCCCCTCTTTCACTTCTTCCTTCCACAAGATGGTGTGCAATCTGATATAGGCTCTCTGTATACATTTATATTAAACATATTTTCACATTAGTCATGTTATAAATAAGAATTAGAACCAATGGGAAGAACTACAAGAAAGAAGAAACTAAACAAAATTTAAAAAGAAAGCAAAGAGTATACTTCAATCTGCATTCAGATTCCATAGTTCTATTTCTGGATGCAGACAGCATTTGCCATCGTGAATCTTTTCTTTTTTTTTTTTTAGTATGGGTTTGATTTTTAATTAATTTTTGGTTGTAGCACATTCAGAAACCTTTTACTGTTGCTACAATTTAAGAAGCGCTGGAGAAGACCGGAAAGATAGGAAAGGGCCAGTTGTGAAGAGCTTTAATGACAAACCAAGGACTTGATATTTGCTGCTGCAGGCAATAGGAAGTGGTTGGAGTTTGAGGGAAGGAGGGTAATGACTGGTCCTGTGTAAAGCTAACATTCAGAGAGATGAGGTGGCCCAGGCAGTAAGTAGAAAAGTTGGAATTCAAACCTGGGTTAAAACCAGGTCTCTTTAGTCCATATCATAGTTGCTTCCTTTAGTCCACAGCTCCCTGTGACTTTTCTTTACTCATTATCTGATGGATAATAATCTTATCTATTCCCCTGCTCCCCTTATCTCCCCTGGCCCAGGCCTTTCTCACTTTATTCCTGTGGTAGCTTCTCATCTGTTTTCCTTACCTCCAGTATCTCCACTATAGTCCCTCCCATGATGCATTTATTTTTTATTTTTTTTTAATCAAATGCTTTACTAACTTCTTATTTACATGATTCATTTCTGCAAAATTTTGAGTTACAAATTTTCTCCCTGTTTTTCCCCTACCTACCACACCAAAATAGCGATCCCACTGGATATCCCCTCCTCCAATCTGCTCTCTCCCACATCTTCTCCCATACCCCCTCAAACTTTCAGTAGGGCATGGTGGATCTCCATGCCCCAATGCCTGTATATCTTATTTTCCAGTTACATGTTAAATAATATTGTTAATAGTATATGTGTGTGTGTATATATATATATATATATATATATATATAAACATTTGATTTTAAAACTTTGAATTCCAGATTCATTCCCTTCCTCCCTTGTCACCCACCCTTACTGGGAAGATAAGCAATTCAATATAGGTTGTACATGTGTAGCTATGCAAAACATTTCCATAGTAGATATATTGTGGAAAACTGACTATATTTCCCTCCCTCCTATCCCACCTCCCACTTGTTCTATTCTCTGCTTTGATCCTGTACCTTTTTAAAAGTGGATGCTTCCAACTTCCCTCCCCCAACCTGCCCTCCCTTCCATCATTCCCCCTGTCATCCCCTTCCCCCCTACTCTCCATAGGTTGAGATACCCTATTTAGTGCATTCCCTGCCTAAGCCCAATTCAATGAGATTTTCCCTTACCTCTTCTATATGTTTGCCCCATTCTGTCTTTCCCCATCTCCTCTCATTATTTTCCTTTCTCACCTCTTATTTTCACCTTTTAAATATCATCCTTTCCCATTAAATTGGTCCTGTGCCCTCTATCTATGTATACCTGCACACACATATACATACATTCACATATGTATTCATAAGCGCATATACACTCCTATATAGACTTATATATGTATGTGTGTATGTGTGTGTGTGTATATATATATACACACATACACATTTCTATTCCCTTCAGTTATTCTCATACTGAGAAAACTTTCATAAGTTTTTTTTAATTTTTTTCATGTAAGAATATAAATAGTTCAACTTTGATAAGTTCCTTATGATTTCTTTTCCCTGTTTACCTTTTAATGCTTCTCTTGCTTCTTGTATCTGAATGTCAAATTTTCTATTTAACTCTGGTTTTTTTCTTCAAGAATGCTTGAAAGTCTTCTATTCCACTAAATGACCATATTTTCTCCTGAAACATGATACTCAGTTTTGCTGGGTAGGCTATACTTAGTTTTAATTCCAGCTCCTTTGCTGTCTGGAATATCATAGTACAAGCCCTTCAATCTCTCAGTGTAGAAGCTGCCATATCCTGGGTTATCCTGATTGTGTTTCCACAATATTCAAATTGTTTCTTCCTGGCTGCTTGTAATATTTTCTCCTTCATCTGGGAATTCTGGAACCTGGCTATAATATTCCTAGGAATTTTCTTTTGGGGATCTTTTTCAAGAGGTGATCAGTGTATTCTTTCAACCTCTATTTTGCTCTCTGGGTCTAAAATATCAGGTCAATTTTCCTTGAGAATTTCTTGAAGGATGATTTCTAGGTAATTTTTTTGATCATGTCTTTCAGGAAGTCCAATAATTTTTAAATTATCTCTCCTGGATCTATTTTCCAGGTCAGTGGTTTTCCCAATGAGATATTTCACATGGCCTTCTATTTTTTCATTTGTTTGAATCTGTTTAATAGTATCTTGATTTCTCATAAAGTCACTAGTTTCCATTTGCTTCAATCTAATTCTGAAGGAATGATTCTCTTCAGTGAGCTTTTGAGATTCTTTTTCCAGCTGGCAAATTCGGCTTTTTAAGGCATTCTTCTCCTTATTGCCTTTTTGAGCCTCTTTCGCCATTTGAGTTAATCTATTTTTTAAGGTGTTATTTTCTTCAGTCAGGTTGTTGACTCTCATTTCATAATTTTCTTGCATCATTCTCATTTTTCTTCCCAATTTTTCCTCCACTTCTCTTATCTGCTTCTTAAGGTCCTCTATGGCCTGTAACCAGCTTGTATTTTCCTTTGAAGCTTCTGGTGCAGGAGTTCTGACTTCACTGTCTTCCTCCTGTTCCACGCTTTGGTCCTTTTTGTCCCCAAAATAGGAGTGTAAAATTGTATTGCTCTGCTTAGTTTGCTTCCTTTGCCTGCTAATGTTGTCACTCAATTACTTGATTTTTCGACTTTTTGCCACAGTAGGACTCTGCTACCAGACAAGGGAGCTTCATCCCAAATGCTGGGGTTTTCTCAGCTACTGAAAGTATTAGTCGGGTGCCCTCTCTGAAGCCTCCACATCCTCTGGCAAGCTTGTTTCACACCCCAGGACTTCCACCCTAGACTGCAATCCAGATCCAAGCAGGTTAAAGCAAGAGCAATTCCCTCTAAAACTGGTCACTTGGTTCCCCTACAATCTGTAGGACAGGAGCTGAAGCTGCCACATGGTGGCAGCTCTGGGCACCTCATCAGCTTCTCGCCCTGGGGGCAAAGGCCCACCACACTCCCAACTACTGGATCCTTAGTCCACACTGGATCAAAGTTCACACTGCATTGCCCTCTCACTTCGTCCTTAGCGTCTATGGGTTGATAATTCTGGAAACTGCCACAGCTGCTGTTGATCTGAAGTCCCTCCATCCAGCAGCTGGTCAGGCTGCCCTGGGGTTAAAACCTCTGGCTTGCGCAGGGTTGGTGTTGACTCCCAGAGCCCTGTGCTGGCCGATTCCTGCTGGCCTGCCAGGCTGTTCTGGTGGGAGGTTAGCTTCTCTGTATCACTTTGTGGATTATATAGCTCCAAAGTTTGTTCACAGTCACCTTTAACATGAATTGGAAGGGGTGAGAGCTGAAGCCATGTGGAGGTCCTGTTTCTACTCCGCCATCTTGACTTGCCATCATGAATCTTTTGAAGCTGTCTTAAATCCTTGCATTGCTGAGAAGAGCTAAGTCTATCAAAATTAGTCATTGCAAAATTTTGCTGTTACTGTGTACAGTGTTCTTCTGCTTCTGTTCACTTCACTAAGCATCAGTTCATGTAACATTTTCCAGGTTTTTCTGAAGTCTGCCTGATCATCATTTCTTACAGCACATTACATTCATATACTACAACTTGTTCAGCCAATCCCCAATTGATGGGCATCCCCTCAATTTCCAATTCTTGGCCACCACAAAGAGTTGCTATAAATATTTTTGTACATGTGGGTCCTTTTCCCATTTTTATGATCTCTTGCGGATACAAATTTAGAAGTGGTATTTCTGGTTCAAAGAGCATGCACAGTTTTATAGCCCTTTGAACATAGTTCCAAATTGCTCTCCAGAATGGCAGGATCAGTTCACAACTCCACCAACAATGCATTAGTGTTCCAATTTTCCCACATCTTCTCCAACATTCATCATTTTCCTGTTTTGTCATGTTAGCCAATCTAATAGTTGTGATGTGGCAGCTCAGAATAGTTTTTATTTGCAAGATTTATCTCCTCTTATCCCTATAGTAATGCTGAGAGGTGGGTGCTATTTTTAAGTCCTATTTTACAGACGAGGAAACTGAAACTGAGAGGGGTTAAATGACTTGCCCAGTGTCATAAGGTGGTAAATACCTGAGTCTGGATTTGAATTTAGGACTTTCTGGCTCAAAATCCAATGTTCTATCCACTGTATCACCTATCAGGCTCAAGGAAGATGACCTAAGGAAGAAAAATAGAAAATATTGTAAAAATCATTATTGTATACTTTTCTTGAATAAGGACTCAAGGACATCACAATCTTGGATATGGGTATAGAGGAGATTACAAAATCACTAAAAAGAACAAAGACAGGAAAACCATATGGATTGGCCCACATACATATGGAGGAGATGCATACTACAGGCAACACAATTGTGATTGGATTGACATATATCTTATTTGGAGGAAGGGAAGATAATAAAGATGTGGGGGGAAAAAACTCAGACCTTTTTAAAACAAAAACAAAAGATGACAGAAAGAATATCAATAACTACCTACATGTATTCCTGTTCTTGTAATATAATATTTCATAAGCATCCATCAATATATGAATTAAGGGACCTTCAATGAGGACTACTTGTAGAGAACAAAGTAGGTTATTATAATTAATATTTAATGATGACCTGCATCTTTACAATTGCAAAATTAACTGAATTATGTAGAAAATATAAAACTCTATTTTTTATTGATTATGAAAAGGTATTTATTTGATGAAAAAGAAAACTCTACCTTTATATGCACTTCTGCAACAAAATGTCTCCCAACCATATAACATGATTCAATTTTCTTTAGAAGGTGGAACAAAAGCATCCTGTTAAATAACATTTTATTGTTTGCTCATTTTTCCAGCCTATTTCTTGACTTTTAACTTGATATTAAAATTGGGTTCTGTTAGGGCAGCTAGGTGGCACAGTGAATAGAGAACCAGCTCTGGAGTCAGGAGAACCTGAGTTCAAATTTGACCTCAGACACTTAACACAAAAACTAGCCATGTGACCTTGGGCAAGTCACTTAACCCCAGTTGCCCTCCAAAAAGCAAAAAAAAAAAAAATTGGGTTCTGCTCCTGTGATGGAGGGAATATTGTCCCAAGTTCCAGGTTTCTCATGATGTTGTTTTCAGAGCTAGTTCTGGGAGTCTATAAGTTTTCAGTTTTTCCAAGGTAGTGTAATCTCAGGAAAGTTGTGTTCATTTCTTTCCTGGCTATATACTGTGGTCTGTGAGCAACCACAAACACTCTTTTTCTACCCTGGAACAGTGAACAGAGTCCCCATTTCTCTATTATTGTCAGTTCTAATATTCTTGTGTTCTTCCTCACCCTGGAACTGCGAACCCAGAATAACATATGGGCAATGCAACAGAGTCCTACACCTAGAGCCAGCAAAGAATCCCCTGTAATCTTTTTTTGATCAGTTGCATCACCCCCTCACTGTCTGTGGGCTGAGAGCTTTAAAAGTCACTGACGTTGAATCAGTTGCCCCCAAGTTCTGTGCTAGTTTACTGGGGACAGTTGTTGTTGGCTTCCATCTGGACCATGCTTCACTCTCACCCTCCTAAACAAACCTTCCTCACTGACTTTCTAAGTTGTCTTGCAATGAAAAATAATTTCACCCCATTCTTTTGTTGGTTCTGCCCCTCCAGAATTCATTTCAAGGCATATTTTAGACAAGGGACAAAACAGGGAGATATCTTGCCAAGGATTTTCATCAATGTGATTTAGAAGATCCAATACAGGAAGTAGGTCAAAAAAGGGACTAGATAGATGGAGAGGTCATTCAGATGGCCTCAGTTGTCAATGACATTGCATAGATCGCACCTCACCCTGGTATATAACTAGACATCCTGGAAGAATCCTATAATTAATCAAAGGAGATTTATGTATATATCCACTCAGGAAGGTCCAAGAGGATGAAGAATGTTTATTGTCCAGATTTCTTCATGTACTGAGTTGGGTTTAAACTTCATCAAGAGAAGACACGACTGAATTTCATTTAGAAATTTTCATAACTCTTTTACCTGTCCCAAACTTCTCATTAAAGGCCAATCACTAAACTAAGTCCATGATGGATAGGAGTATTAGAAAGAGATTTTCCTACAGGGGATAACTTTTTCCCCTTGCCCTACCTGCTTGACTGTTCACAGGACTTGGATTAGATTGAAGTCAGCAATTCTATACCCTCTGATGCCATGGAGGACCATTAGTTCTTACCTTCTTACTTTCAATTGCCTCCTAAAATCCTACAGATGGTATTATTTACCATGTGTCAGTACAACAGCACTGTCATCTTGACTATTTTCATAACCTAAGTATTTCTAGGCTTTGCTGTCTTCCTTAAAACAACATGCTTAGGAATTTTAGGCCTTTCATCTGTCTGGTAGATGAACCTTTTTTTTTATATATCTTGTGTTCTCTTGATCCTTAAGAGTTGAAACTGTCTTATTTTTTTCTGTATATATTCCCAGTGATTAATATAGTACTTGATACATAGCCCTTAATGAATGTCTTTTCATTCATTTATTCATCTTTTTATACTAAATTTATACTTGTGTTATTATATGACAACAAATCATGAAATACAACTGCCTGTGAAAAAATAAAAATCACTACCAGAGGTCAATAGAGTATTCCATGATAGATATGAACAGAATACAACATAAAAATCAACGAGCTATTCCAAATTAAAATATTATTAGAAGGTATCATCAAGGAACTATCTAATAGAAAGAGAAGAGGATCAAGAATGAGGAATGATTGGTAGACAGTAAGAATGTTCCACTGGTATCTTTCTAGTGTCGGGAGAAAGAAAGTAAGGCATTGCACATCTTTAGGTGCCTCCCTTACCATCTAGGTTGAACGTATGGGAGAATAATGATGAGAGTCATACAGCATGGTCATACTCTATGATTGTAATTTGTAGTCAAATGAAACTTCTGAATTGAGATAAGAGGTCTATCTGAATAAATGTTATCTCTGTAAGTCCCCTGTAGTAAGGTAGCTTGCTGTAGTGGACAAAAAACTGGCCTCCATCAGGAAACTTACTTTTGAGTCCTAAACTTGCTGGTTGTGTGACCTTGGGCAAGTCAGTTAGACTTTCTGTTCTTCCAGGTAATTTTCTAAGACTATAAGTAGCAGAACAGTTGATAATCCACATTAGTAGAAAGGCTTTCCTCAACAGGTTGAATTTAACTAAAGCACAATAGATTTTGATCCAGCCTCCTATTTTCAACATTGTGTTTCAAGTGTGTTTCTTATAAACAAAATGTTAGATTTTGCTTTCTAATTCATTCTGCTATCTTCTTCCATATTGTGAATGAGTTCATCCCTTTTACATCCATAGATGTCATTGTTAGTTCTATATTTCTATCTAACATGTCCTCATATTTTTTCCCCTCTTTTTATTGTACCTCTCTCTACAAATAAGAAGAAAATGGTAGAGGACAGAAAATTTCCCTGACATTTGTGTTCTTACATGTGAAATAGTATGTCTCCTCTCTGTTTCAGCACTTCTCTTCTTACCCTGCCTCTATTTCCAGGTTTTTTTTGTTTACTCTTTCTTCATTTCATTTTAATCCTCATAAAGGTAATGGGAATTTGAAGATCTTCCCTGCCCCTTGATAGGCTTAATTGAATTTGAGGACCTTCCCTGATTTGAAAATATACTCTTTCCTCTAATAGGCTGAATGTTTCACATGGAGCCTGTGGTGGGAGGCTTGTTTTTTTTTTTTTTCAGGAATGCCCACAATTTGTTACATTGTGATTGAGCAGTGTTTCACAAGGGTTATGATGTTCTCTGACACTGGAGAAGGTTATATATACCCTGATGTGAGGTTTTGCTTTGGGGCTTACTCATGGGAAGAGCTGTATGATTTGGCCAGATGAGACTCTGTGCAGCCATTGAGCCCCCTGGCTTTGAAAACCCGGATGTTGGTGCTTCTCTGTGTGCTAACTAACTAGGTATGATGTAATGGTCAGACAGCTGGAAGTCCTGTCTGTTTCTCTGTTTCTCTGTATTTTCGTCTGCTTGTAACTTCTGTTTGTATTTTCTCTGAAATTCAGGGTGCTGACTTTTTCCCCTGAACTAGGTAAATGATATATGTTTGATTAAAGTAAGATGGTTAACCCCTTTTTGAGTTGCTTTCCTTTAGACAAGCAGATCAAAGAACTTGTGCTAGCAGCCATCCTGGGTATGCTAGGGTGCTTGCTGTTACAATCTTCCCTTTCTACACCTTTCTCCAACATTTGATTATTTGATTGTTTTATTTATGACTATTTCTTTACATATCTTGCCCATTCTATTAGTCTCCTCTTGATCCCTACTTTGTGTTTACTATTTTCCTTTTGAGTTTTATAATGACATCTGTAGGTGTGCATATGTATGTATGTATGTATTATGCAATTGTATTCAATCTTCTTTTATCCGATTCGTTCTAAAGGAAATTTCATAGGATGTCCAATTAAACTACCCTTTCCTTCATGGCTACCTATTCTTGATCTGATGCACCTCTATTATGATGATGTTTTGGTGATATGATGATTTCCTTTTGCTTCCTCCTTAATTCCCCCATATAGTAACCTTTCCCTCATATTTTTAACTTTACCTAATACCACTAAAATGGAGCAAAAGTATCTATAGACCCTTTTGTCATTTTAATTTTTTTCTCTATGACCTTTAAAGATATTCTTTTGAGAAGACATTTGCTTCTTTTCTCTATATTAAAATATAACTAATTCATCTATCCTCACATATTCCTTTTCAAATGTGCATATATATGTAATTCACATGTTTCTCTTCATGTTTGCATTTCCTTTTCCAATATCTACTGAGTTCTGCTATTTATATCAGGAACTCTTATAAATCTACTATTCCATTAAATGTCTAGGTGTTTTCCCCTCCCCCCACCAGAATCATACCTAGTTTTGATGGATAGATTATTCTTAGCCATAAACTTCTATCTTTTGATTTTGAAATATCATATTCCAAACTCTACTATATTTTTAGTGGCAGTTGTTCAGTCTTGTATTATCCAGATTAAACTACCTTGAAATTTGAACTCCTTTTTATCTGTTAGTAATATTTTTCTTTGACCCAGAAACTCTATATTTTGACTATGATGTTCCTGGAAATTTTCATTTTGGAATTTCTTCTTGGAATTGACTAGTGTATTCTTTTTATTTTCAATTCACTTTCTGGTTCTAAGAATCCTGAGTGATTTTAATTTATAAAACCTATAACTATAGTATGCCAACTTATTTCAGATGATGGTTTACAGAAAGTCTGAACATTTTAAAGTTATTTCTTTTTTAACTGTTTTCCAGGTCTTTTTCTTACTTTTGTTATTGATGTAATCAATTATCTAAAAACTTTTCCTTACATTAAGCCATTCTTCCATACTAGATATAAATCTCACTTTAACACAATGTATAACCTTTGTAATACATTCTTGTAGTCTCCTATTTTATTCATGATTTTTGTATCCACATTCATTAATAAAATTGCACTTCATTTTTCTTTCTCTTTTTGTTCTTCCTGGTTTAGATATAAGTTCCATATTTGTTTCATAAAAGGAGTTTGATAGGATTCCTTCTTTGTCTATTATTCTAAATAATTTATGTAATAATAGAATTAGTTGGTCTTTAAGTGTTTGGTAGAATTTAGTCGTAAATCTATCTGGTCCTCATGCTTTACTTTAGGAAGCTTATTTATAGCCTGTTCAATTTATTTTTCTAAAATATATTTATTTAGATATTTAATTTCCTCTTCTGTTAATATGGACAGTTGACATTTTTGTAGATATTCTTTCAGTGCACTTAAATTATTAAATTTATTGTCATATAATTGCACAAAATAAATCCTTATGATTGCTTTGATTTCATCTACATTAATCTATATTCACCTTTTTCATTTTTAATATTAGTGGTTTGGTTTTCTTTCTTTAATCACATTAACCAGTGGTTTATTTTTTTTAAAATCAATTCCTAGTTTTATTTATTTAAATGTTTTTCATATACTCAATTTTGTGAATCTCACCTTTAATTTTTAAGATTTGCAATTTGGTGATTACTTGGGGATTTTAAATTGTCCTTTGATTGCTGCTTTTGCTGAATCCCATAAGTTTTGATATGTTGTCTCATTATTGCCACTCTCTTGAATGTAATATAGGTTTAGTACTGATGTTGCTACATTTTCTATGGTACCTTTTATCATAATGTAGATTCCCTGTTTAATCTCTTTTAATTAAATCTATTTTAGCTTTAATTTTGCCTGAGATCATGATTGCTACCTCTGCTTTTTTTTATCTTAGCTGAAGCATAATAAATCCTACTCCGATCCTTTATTTTAATTCTGTGTTTCTCTCATTTTTAAATGTCTTTCTTGTTAACAACATATTGTCAGATTCTGATTTTCAGTCCATTCTGCTCTCTGTTTCTGTTTTATGGATGAGTTCATCCCATTCACATTCAAAATTATAATCACTAGTTATGTATTGCCCTCCATTCTAGTTTTCCTCTCTATTATTCTTCTCAACTTTTCTTTTTACCCTATCCCTCTTCACAATACCTCCTTAACTCATACCCTTTGTAAGAATCCCTCCCTTATCCTCTCCCCTTATCCTTCTACTTTTTGATCTACATACCCTTCTAAAAGTCCCTCCCTTATTCTGTTCCCTCTTCCTCCAATTTTTTTTTATCAATTTAGAACACTTTTATACCCTTCTAAATGTATACACCATTCCCTCTTTAACCCAATTCTGATGAAAATAATGTTTCACTACTACCAGCCCTCCACCTGATTCCATTCTAACAGCTCTTGTATTCACACCTCATTTGTAGGATATAATTTCTCCATCTTACCTCTCCCTAGCCAGTTTTATTTTTTAGAGTTATCCCATCATACTCAACACAACCTCAAGCTTTCTACATATACTCTTTCAAGCTACCCAAGTAATGATAATATTCTTTTTTTATTTTGTTTTGCTTTTGCTTTTTGGAAGGGGGAAGGCAGGGAGATTGGGGTTAAGTGACTTGCCCAAGGTCACATGGCTAGTAAGTGTTAAGTGTCTGAGGCCAGATTTGAACTCAGAGCCTCCTGACTCCAGGGCCGGTACTCTATTCACTGCACCACCTAGCTTCCCCAATAATATTCTTGAGTACAAATAACATTGTCCCATATAAGAAGTAAACAGTTTGACCTTTTCATATCTCTTATAATTCATCTTTAATGTCTACCTTAAGTTTCTCCTGGATCTTTTATGTCAAATTTTCCAGTGAATTTTTTTTTGTCATGCATGCCTATCAATTTTTTTTTTTAATTTAAGGTTATAGTTAGCTTTCCTGGGCAGTTTTCTTGTTTGTAAACCCAACTCCTTTGCTCTTTGAAAGATAATATTCCACCCCCTTTGGTCTTTTAATATTGAAGCTACTAGATCTTGTGGTATCCTGATTGTAGCTCCCCAGTATTTAAGTTGTTTTTAATCTTGTTTCTTGTAGTATTTTTCTTCTTACTATGTGGGGTATGGGGACCCCAAAAATCCCCTACCCAAAGTTTATAAAAACTTAGAGATGTCTCAAGGTATGAAAAGGAACCTTTATTCAGTTCTCACAAGAAGAGGGCATCACTTCCACCAGGACTGACTGATGGAAGGAGTCATGTTACAGAAGACAAAGCAAAGCTTTATACTTAATACAGTCGAGCTACCTCCCACCACTATCCTTTGCTCCCATTGGCTGGGAAGTGGGCTTACAGTCTAGGTGCCACAAAGACAAAGAACAGGGAAACAGAGTACAGCCGATCCAAATGTACATGTCCCTATTTGGCAAATACTAAAGCAAGGGAGGGGGAAGGGTCCTGAGTTGTATAATTTCTTAGGAAAATCCAGGACTCAGGTCTGTCTGGTCTTACAAAAGGTCTGTCTCTGGTTTCAAGATAATCTTTCTCTCCCTCTTTCCTTACTCTAAGAAGTCTTCACAGAGGGTGTATTCCACTCATTAAAGTAGGAGCTTTGAAACTTGACTGTGATGTTCCTGCAAATTTTCATCTTGGGATCTCTTTCCAGTTGTGATCAATGTACTTTTTTTCTATTTCGATTTTAGTTTCTTGTTCTAGAATTTCAGGGTAATTTTTCTTAATGTTTTATTATAATATCACATCTAGACTCTTTTTTTTTTAATCATAACTTTCAGGTAGTCCAACAATTCTTAGATTGTCTCTCCTCAATCTGTTCTTTAGAGCATTTGTTTTTCTGATGACATCTTTCACATTCTTTTCTATTTTTTCATTCTTTTTATTTTGTTTTTATTATTTTTGGGGTGACTTATAAAGTCATTAGCTTCCCATTGCCAATTCTCATTTTTAAGGAACTATTTTCTTCCTTAAGCTTTTGGATCTTTTTTTCCAAGTTGGTTGACTTTCTTCTCATAATTTTCTTGGTTGTCTTAAATTGCTCTTTTAAAAATATTTTCCCTCAACTTCTCTCTTTTGATTTTTTAATGTCATTTAAAGCTCATCCAAGAACTCTTTTTGGGCTTATGATCATTTAACATTTTCTTTTGAAGTAGTAGTGGCTGTTAAAATTTCACTATCTTATTCTGAGGATGAACCCGGATCTTCTCAATTCCCATAGTAACACTCTTTGGTTGGGTATTTTCTCCTTTGCTTACTCATTCTTTTTAGTGGCTTATTATTATAATCAGGTTCTAGTCTTGATAGTGTAGGGGAAGATACCTTAGGCTTCAGGTTTTTATACTATTGTTTTCTGACTTTTTTCTGGGCACCCAAACTTGGGCATTCCTCTCCACCCCTGTGCCACCACTATAGCCCCCAGCCACACTGTCTCTGAAAAAAGTTCTTGCTCCCTGGAATTGCTTCTGCAGCTGCAAATTTCAGCTCACCTCTCTTCCCTGAAAACAAACCAGACACTCTGTTTTCCTTCAGGTGCCCACAGTCAGCAGGTCCTCTACCCCTCTGCTACTCACTCACTAGGTATATGCATGTTCCTCCTTGCCCACAGCCAGAGACCAGGACCACATCTGGTCAGGACAACTGGGCCTTGTATCCTGTGACACAGCAGAGGGCCCCTCAATCTTCTCCTAGTCAGTTGTCTGACCTCCACACTGTCTGTGAGGTGAAAGCTCCTGAAGCTGAGTCTACAACCTGACTCAGCTGCTTTCAGGGCTTGTTTGTTGATTCAATGGCAGCTGCCTGGAGGTGTTTGCAGTTCATTTGGGACAAACCTTCAACCTAGGTTGGTTGTCTTTCCTAAGGGCATCTCAAGTCATCTTAGGAAGAAAACTGCTTTATGCCAACTTTTAATTATTTCTGCTGCTAAAGTTCGCTTTAAGGAGATATTTTATCTTGCTTGTGGGAGAATTGTAGAGAGCTGGGTATTTCCAGTCTCCTTCCAAGAATCTTATTTCCTGTCATCTTCCCAGAATCCTCTACCAACTAAAGTAATTTAAAGGAAAACAACTTTGAAACTCAAGTTAGCTACTCAATGCAATAATCAAACATGACTTCAGAAGACTGAAGATGATGCATTCTGACTACTCATTGTAGAGAAGTTACAGAGTAGAAGTGCAGAAGGAACCATATATTTTCAGGCATGGCCAATTTGTGAATTTGTAATTGCTTAACTACATTTATTTGTTACAAATAAGGGCTTTGGGTAAGTGGAAGAATTGGTGGGTACTAAAAGCAAAACAAAAAATTAAGAACAGAAAGAAAACAACATCAATGAACACTTTAAAATATTCAGAAGACAAGAAAATTTGAAATTGAGTTCTTTGTATTTTTAAATGTTCGAGCCAAGGTTTATTGAGTTCATATTAAAAAATAAAATGTGAATTAAAAAGTAAGGGAAATCATCATGCTCCAAGAAGTAGAAAAATAGGAAAAGAAACAGTTAAGTACTTCTTTCTGGGTTTATTTTTAACTTTACTTTGGTATTCTTATGCCAGTCAAATACCATTTATTATGACTTCATAAATGTCTGACATTAATTGCATTTCTGATATACCCCTTATGTTTAAGTAAAATTTCCCTCTTCCTGGTACTTGACCACCCTAAAAATGATTTACTCTTTGCTTTCTAAAATGATTCAATTATGTGGTCTATTTTGTTTCTTTCTCAATATCAATATATTTGCTACTAGGAGATTTGTTTAATACATCATATTGAATTATAATAGCTCTTCCAAATATTCACTACCTCAAAACTTTAGTTAGTTGGAAAGTAATTCTCATCAACAAATATCCTCTATTGTTTCTTCAAGTCTTTCTCTCACCCTAATAATTGATTAAAATTTAATTAATACTAATAATGGCTTCCATTTTTTGTTCTACTTTTCATTTTCTTAGCTTTTTTGTGTAGGGTCTTTTTCCTTTCTAATTGTAAATCTTTATCCATAAGAGCAAATTTTGTTTTCTTCTTTTCATTCTTATTTCTAGCCTCCCAAACTTCTTTTTTTTTACCCTATCTTATCTCTACTCTGATGACAAGTATTTTTCTTCCTTTAATGTTTTTTATGCTTTTTCAAGCCTGCTCAGATTTTAATTCTTATGTTCAATTATTATTCTACACAATCTTTGCTTTCCTTAATGTTTTTTTTTCTTTCACTCAAAGGGTTTTCTTCTATTTTCTTGGCTTTCATTGTTTTGTTATTTCTTCTAGTTATGTCTGGTTCTCTCCTGATAGAAGAACCTCCCACTGATATTTATATCATTTTTGTTTACTCCTTACGTTTTTGTCAGACTCAAAACTCAAAAAAAAAAAAAAAAGAAATTCACATCTGCTTGACACACAGATAACATTTTCCTTCTGTTTCATCTTCTAGAGACACCAGGCTTTTCATTGTTCTTGATGGAAGACTAATCCAAATGCCAGAGCCAAGCTGTGTTTTCAGCTTGACAACATAGGGAAGAAATATCTGGAAGGAGGAAGACAATAAAAGGTTGAAAGCTGACATTGGTCAAAGTGAACAGTTGCCTCCATGAACTGAACTCTGGCTTCTTGCAAACTTTTCTTTACATAAAAGTTCCTTTGCTGTTTTACTTTGACAAAAGGGGGAAAAAAAATACAAGACTAAACAAATAAATGTGAAATAACATTTATAGGAAGAGGAAAAAGAACTTCTGGCTGTTAAATTCTTTGGATGATTCTATCTTCATCCAGTTATGAATTTTGAGAATCTAGTTACCAGCTTTTGGCATATTAAATAGTTTTAAAATTAGGATGATGAGTGACAAAAATGTGTTTTCAAATTTATCATCAGCATCAAAATTAATAAACTAAAAAGCATTTATTAGGTGCTAATTATATGCTAAGAATTATCCTAAGTATCCTGAATACAAATAGAAAAATCTAGGCACTTTCTATTCTTTAGGATCTCATACCTTAATTGAGGGAGAAAATAGAAAAATAAGTTAAGCTTGCAGGCTATTTGGAAAGGCTAGCAAGTCTTAAGAATTCAATGATGGCCCTAATGGCAAAAGCCAGGGGTCCATTAGTATATCAGATAATAGTAATGATCTAGAAACTGTAGAGACTGGGTAGATGTTAAGACCTAAAGGATTTGGGTAGCTGTGGCAGGGCAGATAATGTGGCCTGGTCATCCTCCATATCTCTGGGAGGATTGGAGTTGGTAACTTCCACCTTCATCAACCACTCTGACCAATTAGTCCAGATGGGTTCCAAGTGTCCCAGGACAAAGCAAGGGCTCTGAAGGGAAAACAGTGAGGGAATGGTAACCTTAATGGTCTCAGGTCTTCCTGAAACCTGGCTATCCTAGATTTACAATTATAGTTTATTTTTTGAATAGCATTTTACAATTTAAGAATTGCCATCCTCAGGGTGCTGAAAGACAGTAAAATGTCATTATTGCTACCTTACAGGTGAAAAAATTGAGGCGAGTAGAGGTTAAGATAACTTCTTTAGTTTTATATAGCTAGTAAATGGCAGTATCATGAGTCAATTCTAGTTTTACTAACTGCAGGCCTGACACTTTCTACAATACTGTACAGACTTCTAATACAATTCAAACAACATTTTGCAATGTGCCTAGGAGTTTCAACATACTGTATTAGGAAATGTGAACTAAAATATTAAAAAATCACATATAACATAGCTCCTGCTTTTAAATAACATAATTCATAGAAATGAAAGACACAAGCAAATATATATATATATATAATACAAGGGATAGTGTAATAGGACATGAAAAAGCCAGACAAAGAACTCAAAGATTGTTTAAAGGCACAGAATATATTCATCTGGAGAGAAGAAGGGAAGGCTTAATGAAAAGATAAGATTTGGCCATAGCTTTAAATTAAGTGAAATATTCCAGTATTATAGGAAGATAAGAAAACAGTATATACCAGGAGCTAGGGCAGCATTTATGAATTTGCTAAAGGAATGACTGACTGCAGGGGTGGCATGAAATTAAGGAACAGCTTTTTGAATATAGCCATCAGAGTAGTTGCCTGACTTTGACCCCATGGTAGGAACAGATTTGAACCAGTTGGACTTGGTCCTGTGGTTTCTTTGGAAATGCCCTGTAGCTACACTTCTCACCATTCTGACTAGATATCACCACTTCCCCAATCTTCCCCCAGACTTCTCTATGAGCTTTCAACTATTTTGCAAAATAACATATAATAGCTTTAAGATGCTATACCTTCCATGAGACTCCCTCCTTGTTAAAGTGCCTTTAAAAAGTGCCCTCTTGTCCCGCCTGGGCACTTTGTACTTTGGTGCTATATGGTCTCCTGAATTTCAGGTCTTTAATTCAAAACCCATGTTGTTGCTACTTTGGTAGCCCTCTTTATTTCAGTTTCATTTATTTTAGGTGTAACTGTTGAAGAAAAATATTTATGCTAATGCTCTGAAATTTAGGCACAAGTGTAACAGAAACAATTTTGTTAAATCATTAGTAATCAAATATCTAAGCCTTGAGAGAGAAGGAGAGAGAGAAGCCCCAGATGGTATAGTTTTCCCATGCCCTCCAATATGTCTGTATCCCTAGATTATCTGAGGTAAGGTTTATATGAAAATCTTGAACCAGAAAAAAAAATGTTAAAAATACAATTGTGTGTTGCCATTCCAAAATCAAATCTTGATTATGTTTTTTACTGGACCACCCCAGGATATATAGAAAAAGGTTTCTTCTCAGAGATCAGTATCTAAATCCTGAATAGGAAAAAAGGAAATGGCCCTTAGTTGAGTCCTGATGCTAATCACTTCAAGTGGGTGGGGAGGCAATGCTCTTATCTAAACAAGACTTAATTTCTGTCTTTAGTATTAATCTACATTCCAGGGAAAGACCATAACATTTTTTTCTGTCCACTTTCTTAATGAGGAAAAATTTCTAGAAAGGTTTTAGGTTAGAGAAATTTTTTTTTAATCTTTTCAGTTAAACTAAAAGTTTTTTTTTTTAATTAAATATGCTTCCATATATAACAGAGTCATGTGATTATAGGTTTAGGGTTGGAAGGGATCTTCAAAGTCATCTAGTCCTACCTACTCATTTTATAGATAAGGAAACTAAGGGCAGAATGTGTCAAATGACTTTCCTGAAATAACACAGGCTACTGAGTAGAGAGTTGGAATTTAACTCTAGATCCCCTTGATGAGAAAAATAGAGGCCCCTGTTGAGTTTAAGGGGGTTTCCCAGAGCCTGTACCTCAAGGACTCAAGGAGAGCTCAAGGGGGGTCCCAGAGCCCATACCACATCACTACTACCTATGTAAATGGACTGGTCAATGAGATAATGAAATTCAAATGGGTTGCTCAATGAAATTCTGAAAGTAACAGGGGTCTCTCCTCCCTGGACAAATGGGCTGAAAAATGGAATAATGATATGCTTAGATATGCACAAAACTCTGAGCTCCCTCCCCCTTGCCTAGGTGCCCCTGGTTACCTCATGTTCCAGTCCCCCATTACCTCATGTTTCTGACCATGATTGCCTCATCTCCCTGCCCAAGACCTGTTTTCCTCTATGAATCCCTCTATTATCCTAGCTGGGGTGCTACCTCCCTTAAGGAAGTGCTTCTTTGGTGTGTTACCCAGAATAAATGCCTTTACTTGGTTTGGAGACAGCCTAAGCAAATTATTTTGAGATGACACTATGACACATGTACATACCTTGCACATCAACAGTTTGGTGATCTCACACCCTGTCACTGTCATTCTAAATCCAATAATATTCATTAAGTATGGAAAGAAGACAATTGAGATCCAGGTTATGCAAGGTCTTAAATGCCAGGCTAATCACTTTGCATTTTATATTAGAAGCAATTAGGAAATATTATTGAAGATTTTTGAAGTGAGGGTTTGAATGATGAGGTCTATATTATAAAAAGATGATTTTAGTAGTCAAATCAAAGATAAATTGGAGAAGAGACTATGGGTCTCAGTTTCCCATAACAGTCAACTCTTAACAATAGTATAGGTGAGAGATGATAAGGACTTAAAGTAGGCAGCATTAGCAGAGTTAATAATAAAAAATCATTTAAATAGTGCTTTAAGGTTTGCAAAGAACTTTATATATTTTAGCTAATTCAATTCTCAAAAAATCCAATAAGATAAGGTCCTATTATTTTACTGATGAGGAAATGGGGGTACAGAGATATGGAAATTAGGAGAGTGGTGATTTAAGGGGAAAATGAAGAATTTTTTTTGTAGGATATAATAAGTTTGAGGTTCCAAATATATATGCAGATGAACATGTCTAGCAGAGTTGGATATGGGAATTAAGCACAGGGAAGAAGATGGGATGAACATATTCTCTTAGAAGTTATCTCCATAGAAGTGATAATTGAAACCAAAATGGTGCAGAAAAGGCAGGGACTCACCTGAAATTTCTCCCAAATCCCTCTAAATAACTTCAAATAATGACTCAAAACAAATTCTAGAGTAGAAGAACCTACAAAAGGAAAGGATGCAATGATTTTCCAATCCAAGAAAACTTAAAAAGTCTGTAGGAAAGGTCTATCACACCAAGGTGAGACTAGAGGGCAGGCCACATCCCAGCAAAGCATCAGAAGGCTTTTGTGTCAATTGAATGAGTGGCAGCAGTGGCAGTTTCCAGATCTTACTTGAAAGTTGTAATGGAGTCAGATAACTGTTCAGAAGGAGATTACAGGAGTACCTTTGTTCAAACTGGAGTCTGTTGAATTGTCCATACTTGTATCTCAGTTCTGAGTCTCCATCTCAGGGAAAGGAGGAGCATTAAATCACTATAGTTTTTGTCCATGGGCAGCAGAGTTTCTACTATGGCAAAAAGCTCAAAATTCAAGTAATTGAGTGGCAACATGAGCAAGCAAAGGAAGCAAGGAAAGCACAGCAATCTGACTTTACACTCCTAATTTGGGGACAAAAAGGATCAAAGCATGGAACAGGAGGAAGACAATGAAGTCACAACTCCTGCACCAAAAACTTCCAAGAAAAATATGAGTGGGTTACAGGACATAGAGGAGCGTAAGGATTTAGAAAACCAAATAAGAGAAGTGGAGGAAAAATTGGGAAGACAAATGAGAATGATGCAAGAAAATTATGAAATGAGAGTCAACAACCTGACTGAAGAAAATAACACCTTAAAAAAATAGACTAACTCAAAGGGCAAAAGAGAGTCAAAAAAAGGCAATGAGGAGAAGAATGCCTTAAAAAGTCAAATTTGTCAGATGGAAAAAGAATCTCAAAAGCTCACTGAAGAAAATCATTTCTTCAGAATTAGATTGGAGCAAATGGAAGCTAGTGACTTTATGAGAAATCAAGATGCTATTAAACAGATCCAAACAAATGAAAAAATAGAAGGCAATGTGAAATATCTCATTGGGAAAACCACTGACTTGTAAAATAGATCCAGGAGAGACAATTCTAAAATTATTGGACTACCTTAAAGTCATGATCAAAGAAAGAACCTAGAAATCATCCTTCAAGAAATTCTCAAGAAAAATTGCCCTGATTTTTTAGAACCAGAAGGCAAAATAGAGGTTGAAAGAATTCACTGATCACTTCCTGAAAAAGATCCCCCCCAAAAAACTCTGCAGAATATTATAGCCAGGTTCTGGAATGCCAAGATCAAGGAGAAAATATTATAAGCAGCCAGGAATAAACAATTTGAATATTGTAGAAACACAATCAGGATAACACAGAATCTGTCAGCTTCTACACTGAGGGATCAAAGGGCTTGGAATATGATATTCTGGAGGTCAAAGGAGTTGAGATTAAAACCAAGAATCACCTACCCAGCAAAACTGAGCAACATATTTCAGGGGAAAATATGATCATTCAATGGAAGAGAGGACTTTCAAGCATTCATGATGAAAAAACAGAGTTGAATAGAAAATTTGACATTCAGATACAAGAAGCAAGAGAAGCATGAGAAGGTAAACTGGGATAAGAAATCATGAGGAACTTATCAAAGCTGAACTATTTACATTCCCACATGGAAAAGCGATAATTGTAGCTTATGAATCTTTTCTCAGTATGAGAAAAGTTGAAGGGAATAGAAATGTGTGTGTATGTACACATATACACATATATACATATACATATATATACATACATATACACACATATATGTCTATATAGGAGGGTTATATGAGCATATGAATACATATGTGAGTGTGTGTATATATGTGTTCAGGTATGCATAGACAGAGGGCACAGTACCAATTGAATAGGAAGGGGTGATACTTAAAAGGTGAAATTAAGAGGTGAGAGAGCAATATAATGAGAGGAGATGGGGAGAGACAGAATGGGGTAAATTATCTCATATAGAAGAGGCAAGGGAAAATTGCTACAATGGAGGGGAAGAACAGGAAGGCAAAAAGGAATGAGCCAATCTTATTCTCATTGAATTTGTCTTAGGGAGGGAATGACATACACACTAAATAGGGTATTTTACCCTACAGAAGAGTAGGGAGGAAGGGGATGAGAGGGAGGATGAGGAGAAGCAAGAGATGGAGGGGAGGGCCGGTTGGGTGGAAGGAATTTGGAAGCACACACTTTTGAAAAGGGACAGGGTCAAAGTAGAGAATCAAACAAGTAGGGGGTGGGATAGAATGGAGGAAAATATAGTCAGTCTTTTACAATATATCCACTCTGGACATGTTTTGCATAGCTACATAGGTACAACCTATATTGAATTGCTTATCTTCTCAGTAAGGGTGGGTGAGGAGGGAGGAAGGGAAAGAATCTGGAATTCAAAGTTTTAAAAACAAATGTTTAAAAAATATATTATAATTATTATTATTTTACATGTAACTGGGAAATAAGGTATACAGGCACTGGGGCATAGCGATCCACCATGCCCTATTGGAAATTTGGAGGGGGTAAGGGGGAAGATATGGGAGAGAACATATTGGGGTAGGGGATATTCAGTGGGATCACTGTTTTGGGTTGGTAGGTAGGGGAAAATGGGGAAAAAATTTTTAACTCAAAATCTTGTGAAAATGAATGATGTAAACTAAAAAGAAACATAAAATTTAATTAAAAAATAATTATTGGACTACTTGAAAGCCATGATAAAAGGGGGGGGGCAGGCATCATCTTTCAATAAATTATCAAGGAAAACTGTCCTGATATTGTAGAACTAGAGGGTAAAATAGAAATTAAAAGAATACACTGATGACCTCCTGAAGGAGATACCAAAATAAAAAGTCCCAGGAATATTATAGTCAAATTCCAGAGTTCCTATGTCAAGGAGAAAATATTCCAAGCAGCCAAAAAAGAAACAATTCCAATATTGTGGATCCACAGTAGGGATAGCACAAGATTTAGCAGTTTCTACATTAACGGATCAGAGGCCTTGGAATATGATATTCCAAAGGGCAAAAGTACTAGGATTATAACTAAGAATCACCTATTCAGCAAAACTAAGGATGATCTTGGAAGGGGGGGTGCGAGGGAATTGATATTTAATGAAATAGAGGACTTTCAAGCATTCCTGATGAAAAGAACGAAGCTGAATAGGAAATTTAGCTTTCTAATACAAGACTCAACAGAAGCATAAAAAGGTAAACAGGAAAAAGAAATCATAAGGGATTCAGTGAGGTTAAAGTGTTTACATTCCTCCTTGAGTTCTCCTTGAGTTCTTGAGATACAGGCTCTGGGAAAACCCCCTTGAACTCTGATTAAATCATATGAGGCATTTGCATGAGGCAATAAGCCTTACATTGTGGCTTGGCCAAGACCTCCTTACTAGCCTAGCCCTCCATGGTTCATCTACTTTCCACCCTTGAGCCTATCAAAATATCAATCCACCCTTGAACTGGCCTAGCCCACCATTGTCTGTTGGCTCCAGATAGCCTCCAGCAACTTTCCACCCTTAATCACTCATTGATCTCATCTGACTTCTCCTGAGGACCCTCCCCAAATTCCTCCTCTAGATCACCCCTAGATTCCTCCCACAACTTTCTGTATATAAGATCCCATCTTCCCTCCATGTATCAGAGAGCACCATAGAATAACCTAGCACATACTTACTCTGTGTCCAACACAAGTGAACTTTTAATAAACTAATTTTCTTTGGCTGAGAAGACTTGAGTCGAATTCATTTGGCAGAACCCTGTGTGTTGGTATTTTGGGATCTCCAGAGCAACCCTAACCCTCTTTATGGGTAACCTCTTCAATGGAACTTTGCAATTTTAAATTAGGTAAAAATATTTTCTCTGATATGAAAACAAAATATGAAAAGCATAGTGAAACTAATTTTACATTTGCCAAAGTGAATTTAGATTTTACTACTAGGTAAAAAACCAATTACAATATATTACAGAGTTATTTTTTTTAATTTTGTATATTTTTCTAATTTCATTTTAAATTGAAACATTTTTTTCCTAATATATAATTTGTCAGTAACATGGTACTTAATTTAGAATAGGAATATTTATTGCAAAGGTGTACCACAGGGTCTTGAAACTTGTTCCTATAATAAGTGATTATTCTTTTAACAAATTTTAAGAAAGTTAATTTGCTCTAATTCTTTGAAGTTAAAGAATTGGTCTTGGGGATTTCAGAGAACAGATAGGGAGAATATATTCAGTTCAAATCACTTGATTTATAAATTTAAATGAAAACTTTTCTCTTGAATCTGTGTTTAAGTAAAATACAAATGATTAATGTATTGGGTAATGCTTTCCCACTTGATCACCATGTGTCATTCTCATTTGTCTAAGCTTCAGAAGTCAAATCTCTCTCTGGGTGGTCCCAAGAAGCCTCTCTCAAGTGTTAAGCAGGTGAAAAAGTCTTGCCTGATTACCTGACCTGAAGGCATATAGAATGATTAGATCCATGATTAACCAAGGTATTTAAATCTTTAGTGAGAACTCTAGGAGTTTCAGGCTGGTACAGAGTAAAAAGTAAGAAAACTGGAAATGACCTAAAAGAGGTGCAAAGTATACAAACCTTTGAATTTGTGTCACAAATTCTGCACCTTTAAGTTTATCTACCACCAATTGCATACTACTGGCTAGAAGAGCATGGAGTGATACCAAGAAAGAGAAGGAACACAAATACTGGAAAGCTCAAGAATCAGTCAGTTAATTACTCACAGGCATGCATGCAGGGATTTGGCTCTACATATCCATAGTTAAGCAAGGAAAGGTGGTAGCACCTGTGTAAAGACAGATGAGTGCTCTCATTAAGAGTCCATATCTCTGGGTCTCTGCCATTATATCTAATTGTGCTCTCTGGGAAGATTCATAGGAACCAAGTGGAAGGGAGCAGTCAATCAGTGGCTAACACTTACCACAGTCCTGCTTAATGACCACAAGGACATTATCATTAGGAAAATTTGATAACCTTGCATTACTAGATAAGTTGAACCTGGTTAATGACTATGATCAGTAGAGTCTTGCATTTTTTGCCTGTATGATGCTGACTAAAACAGTAATAGGTACATAGGAATGTTTTGATACATAGTTAAGTCAATTAGTAGTCAAACACAGAATTACTTCGGTCATGTAGGACCTGTCAATAAGCCAGGCCTACACTAGTTTTTTTTTTTTCCATGTGAGATATACTAGTGTTAACCAAGAGCTATCTACAGATTGTCTGATTAGATTAAGAAGGAGAATGAATTTTGTATTACACATCTAAATTTCCAAAGGGCTTACCTATATTTCTGTATAGGAAACAGGACACAATTGAGTAGAGTCCTGGACATGTACTCAAGGAAACCTGGGTTTTGGGGCAGCTAGGTGGCACAGTGAAGAGAGCACTGTCCCTGGAGTCAGGAGGATCTGAATTCAAATCTGACCTCAGACAGTTAACACTTACTATCCGTGTGACCTTGGGCAAGTCATTTTAACTCCAATTACCTTGCCCTCCCCCCTCCAAAGAGAAAAAGAAAACCTCAACTCAAATTCCGCCTCCAAAACTTACCAGTTATGTGAATATGGAAAAAATCAATTAACCTCTTTTAGTCTCAGTTTCTATTCTATAAAATGGGAATGGTATTATTTGTAGGAATATTTATCTCACAGAATTATTGTGATCTTATAGCATAGTGTATATATCATACTTTGCAAAATTTAAAGCATTATATAAATGTCAGGTATTGCTATTACCTTCTCATTCTCATCTTTTTCAAATGTGATTGGAAGCAAGATTTCAGTATATGTAGATGATCTGGTTTCAGTACAGTTTACTGGCTGAGCTTTGCGGGAAATCTTAAGATCTGCATTTGTAGCATGGAAATTTGTTCTCTCTTATCTCATGAAAGAAATGGAGCTTCTGATACATAATTCTAGCTACCAGGTCATGTTTTGCATGGTTACCAGCAGATACCGATTTTTTTTAGTCTGTTCTAATATGTTGTGCCATTTCTAAAGTTTAACGTACAATATTCACTGATCACTATCAGAGTTACATGTCACTTTGGTCCATTGTACCTATGTGACCTCTGGATAAAATCTTGAAACTTTCTATTTCTGCCTTTCCTTGGTGAGCATTAAGAGTTTTACACTTATCAAATATGAATGTATTTTCATGTCTTTGAAAAAATATTCCACAAAAGAACTTTATCTTTTGAATTAATGGATTGATTGGTTTTTGGGTGGAACCAAGTAGGTGGAAACCATTAATATACATGAAGGAAGATATTTTAATTTGACTTCTTTAATTTAGAAGTAACATTTAGTTCTATTTTAGAAAGATAAAAATGGAGTTCAGGTTACACAGAACCACAATGGGCTTAAACTATCTGCCCCCAAAATGTCAAAATTTATATTACTTGTTCTTGACATTGTATTAAGGCATGTTCAAAATAGAAAATATTCCATGTGAACTTCAAATATTGTAGCTTTCTCACTATTATTTGGTCTATTTTATGCATCTGCTAAACATGAACAATGTGTAAGTTCATATATCAATGACAGCAATTGTTAACAGTGGCAGTATAAATGTTAGAGTGTTTGGAAATAATTTGTTCAGCAGTGATTAAATCAATAGTTTCCTCCATTAATAACTGGGATTTTTTTGAACATCATTTTTGTGCTTTAGCTTCTGTACTGTTTTCTTGTAATTTTAAAATAGATTTTAGTGATATTAACTGTGAATATTTTGAATAACATGCATGAACATGTAATTGTATTTTAAATGTTGTCATGTTTCAGTACTTAATAAATTATATCTTCTCATTCTAAAGATCAGATTAAGATTATATCTGAGAAGCAGCTAGTAAAGTGTCTTGCTAGTAATCTATTTGTCTCCATGAAACATTTGTGTCAATAATTATGGGGCATTTCTGCCCTTTATATCTTCCAGATTCACAGAGGAGTTGAGCTTCAATAACTTTTGTCTATGTAACTATACTGACCTTTTTATTAATAGTGTACAGGGTTTCTGCTACTTATGAAAGATTCAATTTTGTTTTCTTCATGTTGGACCATCTTGCTACCATGTAGATGATCAGATATTTTTACATTCTCCTCAAGGGTGCTCTCTTGCTTTGATTTCATGATGGCTATAGCAACAAATAGCTGTTAACCATGATTCTCTTTTGGTATAATTGTTCTCCTAGTTGCTACATGCTGTCAGACTCAAAAACTTACTCTAAAAGTGGGCTATTTTTATTTATATCTCTAGGCTAGTACCTCTTTTTTTCAATGATGGCAGTTGGCTTTGGGCTGAGAGCAGCACTGCTATAGGACTCAAATTCCACAGGCTCTTAGACTCTGGGTATTAGACTGTTTCCATCAGGGTGCAAGGGGAGATTTTCATTCAGAGGTTCAGTTTGATCTACCTTTCATATGTTTTAATATGATTCATTATTCTAATTGTTTCCCCAATTTTGATTTTTCTTTCATGCTTGGTATAAGTCCAATTTGATCATAACAAATACTTTGGGGTATATTTTAGGTTTTCTGTTAGTCTTTTATTTAAAATCTTAGAATCAGTATTAATTTATGATACTAATTCATAGTTATTTGTTTCAAGCCTCTATTTTCACGATGAAGACTATGTATATATATATATATATATCATCAAATATTTTGAGAGTGCTTTTTCTATCAATTATTGAGAATAATATTCATAGCATAGTCATTCTTTAAGCTTTTTATAGAACTCACTTTTAAATCTATAGAGAGCAGGACATGTTTTTTTCTTTGGTAGTTTATGCTTTGTTCAATTTCATTTCTGAGTAAAAGTGCTAAGGCTTTATGAATTTTATTAATTTTTTAAAAAAGTTATTTCTATAGTATTTTGTTTTCATTTTATTTCTCTTGTTTTTATAGTTTCTTCATTTTTACAATCTGGTTTTTATCAATGAACTAATTTTTTGGGGGGGCTTCTACATGCTCTTTTAAAAAATTCCTTCATATCTATCTATCATCTATCTATCTATCTATCTATCTATCTATCTATCTATCTATCTATCTATCTATCTATGCATACATACACACATATTTCCTCATAGGACTGCTTTAACTGTATTACAAATATTTTGGTATTTTGTGCATTTTTTCTAAATGTCTTGTGAGATAATGACAAATGAGTGGAAACAAAAATTCAAGTGAGGTGAGACTAGTTAAATTGAACACTCTTTCCCCATGGCCCTATTGGTTTTAATAAACCATCTGCCAACAAAACTATTTCCCTGGGATAAAAAAAATTATCTAATCATAGACCCTGTTTTGTTTCATGTTTCAGAACTATTAGAGGAGAGAGGTTTAAGAATAATAATGTCAAAAAAAATTAGCACTTGGAATTTGTATTACAAATATTTTCTACTATTAACATTTATATTTTCAGTCTAGCTCATTAGATGGAGTTTCATATTCACAGCAGGCTTCATTATGAACTTTACTGAAATAGCACATTAATCAAATTGCACACTGTCATGCAATGCTCTATATTATGGGAATTGATTACTACATATAACCATTGTGCAAAATTCTAAAATAATATAACAAGGTCAGAACTCTAGAACTATATTCTAGCTATTATTGCTATCACCAAAAGCCATATAGAGCATCAAAATGTGTTTTACTTTTTATTATAGACTATGGAAATCTCCCACCATAACAATGCTGGAAGATTCTAGCCTGCTTTTGCAGTTCCACAGTGCAAATACCAAAAGAGAAGAAACAAAAACAGAACCAATTTTGCTTAGAGTGGATCAACTAGACAGCTGACTTTAAATCACAAAATTCAATTATCAGAATGAGTAAACATAGGTTAGCCATAATTTCAAAATGTTATTTGATCCATATAGTTAGTGTCTGAAAATGAGAAACATCTGTTTTTAGCTTTATAATCTATTTTATAATAGTGTATGTTTGAACTAATTCATAACCAGAGATCAACATTCTAAAAATTGTCCTGGATGATAAAAGGTATGTAGATTTGCCACAAATTATTTTGGGTGAGAACCAATATTTAGTCATCAAATTTAGGTGAATGTGTATGATTAGCACAACATATTTAATGTTTTAGTAATAGAGAAAATACCATCATGATTTAGAAATTGTGTTTTCAAAAAAATAATGGTTAAATCTCTTCAAGAATGTGTTGCTTAAACACTTTGCAATGATAGGTGATAATAGACTTAACTCTTCTCAGTAATAGAGCAATCCAAGACAATTCCAAAAGACTCACGATGGAAAATGCTATCCACATGGAGAAAACTATGGGGTCTGAATGCAGATTGAAGTATACTATTTTCACTTTTTTTTTCTTTTTCATGGTTTTCCTCTTTTGTTCTAATTCTTCTTTGACAAAATTACTAATGTGGAAGTATATTTAACATAATTGTTAATATATAACCTGCATCAGATTGCTTGATGTCTTGGAAATGGAGGTAGTTAGGAAAAAACTATTGGAAATCAAAATCTCATAAAAAGGAATGTTGAAAACTATCTGTAAATGTAATTGGGGGAAATGAAATACTATTAAATGGGACAATTTTTTTAATTAAAAAAAAAGAAAAATGGATGATTGTTCAAGAGTCCTGATATTTACCAATATAAGGAAAAACCCCGACATGAGGAAAATGTAAAGGATTTTGGCCTTGGAAGTATTTATAAATTGTCTTTTTTTTTAGTGAATGTTAAAAATTGTTCTTATATTAATTGGGAAAAAATAAAATACTAAATCGCTAATCTTAAAAAATAAGGAATGTGTTGTTTAAAAACTGTTTTATGCCAGGATTAGCAGGGCACACCTGTAATCCCATCTACTTTCGAGTCTGAGGCTGGCGTATTGCTTGACCTTGGGTTCTGTAATTTGCTATGTCAAATATGCTAAGTCCAGCTTCAATATGGTGGGGATCTGGGAGGTCACCCAGATAAGAACTGGGGCAGGTCATACTTTCAATGCAGTTCAGTACCAGAATCAGGTCCCAGCTCCAGCTTCAGTAAAATAAAGAGACACAGTCTTTCAGCAAACAACAACAACAACAAAACCCTCACACATACACACATCAAAACAACAACTTTTTTATTTTTATTTTTCTTGGGAAGAGAGGGCATTGAGTTAGGACAATTGCTAAAATGTCCCAACAAAGCCTAGAGTTGAAGACCCACGTTTAAAAGTTCAAAAACCAAATAAATTTCAGTCATTAAACTTCTGTGTATCCCTGCTGAACATTTTATAGTTTTGTAAAATGGCAGAAAATGCTACACTGGATAATTATTCACAAAAAATCAGTTTCACTGCAAAAAGCTTGTTGCTAAAAGAAATTCAAAAGAATATCGAATCTTGTTGAAATTTAAAACCAAATATTAAACAAGGTTTCCTGGTTTTTCTCAGACCTTTCACTATAATGGCCTTTAGCTTCTTCCCTTATTGTTCTGTTCCTCAGGACAAATGATTCTACTTTTACCCTCTTTCTCTGCCAGTCTGATATGTCCATAAAGGAACCAAGTTTGTAATAAGACAGTTTCATTCAGCTGTTCACAGAGGCCTAGTTTAAAAAAAATAAAATTAATGTTGTAGACTAATTAGAAAAAGAAGTATTGGTTCTTTTTGGCCATGCTATGGGGATGTTTCAATAAGCTCAGTAAATGGGATGGGGGAGGGACAGTGGAAAGCTTTATTATCACTGTGCTTTCTGTGACCAGCTAAAAAGGAAAAAAAAAAAAAAAAAAAAGAGAGATGAAATAGGAAAGAATAAGAGAAACCTATTTAACAATTCTTCCATAAATTTTCTATTCAAGGAACAAATAAATGCATGTTTTTTTTCCTTATTATTATTGACTGCTTGGTACAGAAGATAATTGATTGAAGCGAGATTTTATTGATACATAATTAGTTTTATATTTATATATATTATATGGATATTATATATATATACATATATATATATGAATACTGCAGAACCATTTGTAGGATGTTAATTTGATAAAGAATTAGAAACTTGCAAATAAGAAGATGGCATATAATACTTTATTTTAAAGTAATTTATTTCAACTATCACATTTTTTTCCCCAGGACAACTGTGTTTAGTAGGAAGTAAATACAGAGTAAATTAAGTAATCAGTCAACAAGCACTATTAATCCCTAGCTATATGCTGAGTATGAAAAGAAAAAAAGCAAGAGTTCTTTCTCTGATGGAGCTTATTCTATCAAGGGGTACAGATAAGTATATATGAAATATTAAGAAGATAAATGCAAGATAATTTGCAAAGAAGAAGGAGGGGAGACACTAGTAGCTACAAGAGTCAGGAAAGTAAAGGAGCTAGTTTGTTCTAACAGTCACTCTGTCTCTTATTAATGTAATAAAGTACAAAAAGCAGGGAAAAGGGTATGATGGAGGTATACATGCTATAAGAAAAAAGTGAATAAAAATGAAAATTCTTTAAAGAAAAAATGTACAATTCTAACAAAAATTGTACAAAAAATGTACAATTCTAACAAAATTTTTTTGTGTAGAACAATTTGAAACTATGCTCAAAGGGCTATCAAACTATGAATTCTCCTTCACCCAGAAATACAGCTACTAGATCTGCACCCCCAAAAAGTGAAAGG
The DNA here is from genome assembly GCF_028583685.1 of Petaurus breviceps papuanus. NCBI lineage: Eukaryota > Metazoa > Chordata > Mammalia > Diprotodontia > Petauridae > Petaurus > Petaurus breviceps. The sequence goes on from NW_027187372.1 coordinate 12,643,614, forward strand.
ATCAAACGAAAAGGAAAAGGATATATATGTACAAAAATATTTATTGCAACTTTTTGTGGTGCCAAAGAACTGGAAATTTTGGGGATGCTCATCATCTGGGGAATGGTTGAACAATTTATGGTGTATGATTATGATGGAGTACTATTGTGCTTTCAGAAATTATAAAAGAGGTGATTTCAGAAAAAAAAATATGACAAGAGTTATATTAACTAATGCAAAGCGAAGTAAGAAGAACTGGGAAATGATTTTGCACAGTAACAGCAATGTTATAATGATGATCAAACTGTGAAAGACTTAACCACTCTGATAAACACAATGACCCAAGACAGTTCCAAAGGACTCATGATTAAAAAATGCTGTCTACCTCTAGAGAGAGAACAGATGAACTCTGAGTGTAAATTGAGGCATAATCTTTTTAGTTTTCTTTTTTTGTTATATGGCTGATATGGAAATATGTTTTACTTATTTTCACATATGTCATTAATATCATTTTGCTTGCCTTCTTAGTTGGTGGGGTTTGGTAGGGAGGAGGGAGAGAATTTAGAATTCCAACTTTTTCAAAAGAAAAAATGTTAAAAAACCAATAAATTTTTCAACAAAAAAGACTTACACCAATAATTTCATCAATCAGCTGCTAACTTGGTGATGAATCTCTCAGAACTTAGCCAACACATGTTGTCAATCACTGGGCTTTTTCCTTATATTTAACTTTTCTACTCTTAACACTTGTGTTTTGCTAGTGTAGACTTTCAGAAGTTAAGGTCAACTCAGTGTTAAGTTAATCATGAGTACAAATTTAGTCCTATTCTTTGTCAATATTATCTAAAAATACAAATGTATATCAATCTTAATGTCTGTTAATGCTTATTTTAGTTTGTTTATTATTTCTATATTTTTAAAAGGAAGAAAAAAAGATTTACCATTTTAAATGGGAACATACCTTTTGCTCAAAAATTCTGGGGTTGGAAGGAAAAGGTAGCCATAAAGATCTAAAAGCCAAGGACCACAGAGAAACTGAATGAATAATGATATTTATCATAAGTCTTTAAGTGTCAATGAAATAATTTCCTTTCCTTTTGTAAAAATAAGACCCTGTTCAAGAAGGCAGTGTGTAAAGATGAAAAAAAAAAGTCCACAGCTGTTGCCTTCTAAGAAATTTGGGTTGACTTATTCCTTCACAGGCTTTTCATGACATCTAAAACTGAAACTCTAGAGAAGGGAATAATCTTTAATGGCACATGCAGTTTTGATAGCAACAAATCCAAGGAAAATGGAGAGGGTTTAGTGCCCCCATCATTTAATCATGAGCTCTCTTGGGGTCAGATAATCTATTTTCATTTTGACTCCAATCTTTGCAATAACTTAAAAAAAATTTAAGGGTATTCACTCCATTTATGTTCAAGGTTATAACTGTTATATTTGTTTTTTTTTTCCTCATCATAATCTTTTGTTATATCTTATGAAGAAGTATGATCTAATATTTTACTAGCACCAATACAATACAACTTTATTGTACATTTTTACACATACATACATACTAATAATAGATGGACCAGTAAACAAAACTACAACTTTTTTGGTAAATTTTATTTATCTACTCTCCCATTCTCAGAGATTGGTGCTTTACTTTAGTATCTAACTCCCTTTCTCCTCTTTCTTGATTTCTAAATTGTAATAAAAATAATAGAAACATTCCTTGCCTTCCTTATCTTGTTTTTTTTACTTTAAAATTAAACATATATTTATATCCTTTCATTTCAAAAAATTATTGGTGTGCTTTAGTTGTTAACTAAAATAATGGAACTGTTGTTTTGTTTTCCTCATGTAAAGTTTACATATTAAGCAAGTCAAATTTATTGCTACTTTGATGTCCTTCTATGGCATTGACATTGAGGTAGTATTTAATCATACAATAATCATTTAAATGTGCCTGTTTCTTGTTGAGCTTCTTTCATCATATATATCTACTAATCTTTCGTGGTTAGTTTGAAAAAAGTTAAATGTCAAAATAGCTTTATTGTTTTTTGTTTTCCCTGTATAGAATTTAAATTGAATCAATATGTAGTTATTCTTAGCTTTGAAATTCATTTAACTTGTTAATGATTTTCACGGTAGATTTCCATATCAAAGTCTTTCTCTAGCCTCTTCAACTTCTCTAGGAATACATGAAATGCCTGTTATATTAAATTATCATATTTTATCTTGCAAAAGTAAACTAAATCTATTTGGGTACCTAACTTTTATATAAAGCCAAAATATCTTTGATATCTCTCCATTTTCTATCAGCAGTGCTTCTTGGTTTCAACTTCTGGAACCTCATGCCTCCCCCAGGATAAGTTGATAACATGAAATGTCATCACCATGCAGATTGATTCAGCTTTTCAATACTCAACACCTCAGTTTAATCAGCTACTTCTCTGCTCTCATTTGATGGCCGGAGGGCAGAGCAATAAATTCCTCCCAAAGCTTTCTTTTATAGAAGACTCAGAATTTTTCAGGTAACTCTCTTCTCCATCATCAGCTCTACTTGTTTCAACTCCATGAACTTCATACTCTTATGCAGTTATCATCCTTGTGCTTACCACCTCCACTTTTCAGTTTCTTTTTGTAACTTATCTTTGCTTATTAGATTGTAAGTTCCTTGAGGGCAAGGCCCATATTTATTTCTCTTACTTATATCCCCAATGCTTGGTATGATGCCTGCCCCATAGTAACTACTTAATAAATATTTATTGAATTGAATGAACTTATTATGTATCATACTACAATCCTTACTACTCATCTATTTCAGTGAAAATCCCTGTGTCAGGGCAGCCAGGTAGCACAGCGAGTAAGAGCACCGGCTCCAGTGTTGGGATAACCTGGGGAACAAATCCCGGGCTCAAACACTTAGTACCCACCCAGAAACACCTGGCCGTGCAACCTTGAGCAAGTTACTTAACCCTGATTGCTTTAAAAAAAAATCCCTGTGCCACCTATATTGATAATTAATAATTCTGGACATTTTTTTTAAGATTTTGTGGTCAGACACTTTTAAAATGTTTTTCAGGGAATTAAAAAACCTATGTGTTATTTTTCCATGCTTAATCTCTAGTTTTATTACTTTTGCTTATAAGGTATCAAGTTTTCTTCCTATTTATTTTTTATCTTGTTTTGCTGAGTATTTTTCATTACTTCAAATAAGATAATTCAAATTCTCTGTGAATCCATATTTATCTACATTACACATGGATAATTCCAGGCTTTTGCCTTCCATTATCATCTTGTCATTCCCCCCTCCCTTGAATACTCATGTTAGTTCTTTCCTTATTGATATAAGACCCTTACTTATTTTATTTAGAATTATTATTATTCATGATAATGAGTCTAATATAGTTTCATTTTTCTTTCTATTGGTTCTGTTAATTTGCTGTTTATTTCTTCTGTCTTCTCTTCTGTTTCTTTAACCCACCAATTTCATTCATTGTGCTGAACCTTCCTTCCTTCTTTCCTTCCTTCCTTCCTTCCTTCCTTCCTACCTTCCTTCCTTCCTTCCTTCCTTCCTTCCTTCCTTCCTTCCTTCCTTCCTTCCTTCCTTCCTTCCTTTCTTCTTCCCTCCCTCACTCACCTTTTTCTTTCCTCTCTTCACTTCTTTCTCTGTGAGACAATTTTCTTTTGTGTGGGTTTTTTTTGGTTATTTTGAGTTTTTTTAGGATAATGTTGGGGAGCTAAACTTATTTATGTCTGTATAATGCACTATCTTGCTCAAATTCAACCCAATCCTTTAGCATCTGATGTCTAGCAGAAAGTAACCTGAACTCAGAATTAGATAACACTTTTTTTTTGTAAGCAATTGGGGTTAAGTAACTTGCTCAAGGTTACACGGCCAGTTATTTCTGGGTGTGGTGCTAAGTATCTGAGCCTGGATTTGATCCCCAGGTCATCCCAACACTGGAGCTGGTGCTCTTACTTGCTGAGCCACCTGGCCGCCCCTAGATAACACTTTCTAGATGCACCTTAATTACTAATTACTATCTGTATGTCCAGGATCAAATAAATTCATTTCCCTATTATTTGTCAAATAAGGACTTTGGACTATATAGTTTCTGAGGTGTTTTACACATCTAAAACTTCTAGACATCTAGAGTAATTGGGTAGCTACAGGATTTGGTCAATAATTACAAAGGTGACATTTATGGATGTCTTTCATAAAACATACTTTGATACTTCAAGGATTTGTGATCTGTCCAAGGGTAGTTTTTCACTGATGTACATTCCAAAGAAACCCTAACTTAAGTTGGCTTTCAAGAATTACTGAAGCTAGGAGAGAAGGCCATCATGGTGGCAAGTTGATCCACCAATTGCAAGGGCCATTCCCAGGTCTATCACTGAAGGGATAGACTGAATGGGATCTGTTGGAGCTGGGTAAGAGACAAATGCAGGGCCTGTGGCAGTAGCTACTCCTGGGACTATTAACCCACAAACTGGAAATTTAAAAAGCATCTATCTGAACATCCAGGGACCAGGATGGCAGACTGAACCCCGACTGCTCCGATCCCCTCCTCTGACCCTGAAAACACAGAAATTATTGCCCCAGAGCAAAATTTTAAAATACTGAAGGCTTAGGGGTCCTAGAGGAAGGGTGTGGCTAAGGCCCTGCCTCAAAATGGGTAAAAGACAGACTACAAAGACAAAGACTCTAGAATCCTATTATTGTGAGCAGGAGGAACCAAATTCAGAATGAGACAGCATTGACTCCATACCCACAGCTGAAGCCTCAGCAGAGAATATGAACTGGTCTCAAGCCCAGAAAGTGTTCTTAGAAGAGCTCAAGAAGGACTGTGAGGGTGGCTAGGTCGTGCAATGAGTAAGAGCGTTGGCCCCAGAGTCAGGAGGACCCTGGATCACTTCCAGGCTCAGATACTTAACACACACACACACACACACACACACACACACACACACACAAACGGGCCATGTAACCGTGGGCAAGTTACTTAACCCCAATTGCTTAAAAAAAAAAACTATGAAAATCAACTTAGAGAGGTAGAAGATAAAATGACTAATTCTTTAAAATCAAAATTGCAAAAATAGAAAAACTTTTTAATGAAGAAAGTGTCTCCTTAAAAATAAAAATGTGTGAACTAAAAATGGAATCTGAACATATGGAAAAGGAGCTTCAAAAATTAACCAAGGAAAATAATTCACTAAAAATTAGAATCAACCAAATTGAAGTTAATGGCTCTATGAGGCATCAAGAATCAGTCAAACAAAATATCAAGATTGAAAAATTAGAAAAAGAGGTAAAATATCTCAATGAAAAATAACTAACCTGGAAAACATATGCAGGAGAGATAATCTAAGAATTATTGGTCTACTGGAAAATCATGATGAAAAAAATAGCCCGGACAACATCTTCCAAGAGCTCATCAAGGAAAACTGCCCTGAAATCCTAGAACCAGAGGGTAAAAGTGAAATTGAGAGAATCCACTGGACACCTCCTGAAAGAGATCCCAAATTGAAAACTCCATAAAATGTTGTAGCCAAATTCCAGAATTATCAGGTAAAGGAGAAAATACTGCAAGCAGCCAGAAAGAAACAATTCAAATATCACAGAACTACAGTGATGATTGCACAGGGTCTGGCAGCTTCTACACTGAAAGAATGGAGGAACTGAAATATGATATTTCACAAGACAAAATAGCTTGAGTTACAACCAAGGATCAGCTCTACAGAGAAACTGAGCATAATCTTTCAGGCAAAGGGATGATTATTCAATGATAAAAGGGATTTCCAGACCTTCCTGATGAAAAAGCCAGAGCTCAATGGAAAATTCAATCTCCAATTACAAGACTCAAGAGAGACATAAAAAGGTAAATAGGGAAAACACACACACAACTTGTTATTTAATAAGATCAAACTGTTTACATCCCTATGTGGGAAGATGATAGCTGTTAATATTGAGAATTGTATACTTATTACAACATTTTAAAAGGATATAAGTAAATAGAGGGAAGGGTAAAAATTAAACAAAGAGCTAAGAAAAATGGGGGAGTGGTTAGAAGGTAGGGAAGAGGTAGTAAAGGGGAAGGATAGGAAAAGGAAGGGGGGCTTATAAGGAGGTGGTCAAATGGAAAACTGAGAAGGGGAAGGGAGAAGGGGAAAAATAAAAGCATGAACAGGGAAAGGAATAGGATGGAGCGAAAGACAAAGATAGTAATCATAACTGTCAATGTGAATGAGATGAACTCTCCCATAAAATGGAAGTGGATAGCAGAATGGATTAAAAACCAGAATCCTACAATATGCTGTTTACAAGAAACACATTTGAAACAGGGATACTCAAGAGGTAAAGGTAAAAGGCTGGAGGAAAATATATCATGCTTCAGCAAAAGTGAAAAAAGCAGGGGTAGCAATCCTTATCTCAGACAAAGCAAAAGCAAAAATAGATCTAATTAAAAGATATAAGGAAGGAAACTATATCCTGCTTAAAGACACCATTGAAAATGAAGCAATATCATTACTAAACATTTATGCACCAAGCAGTACAGCATTCAAATTCCTAGAGGAGAAATTAAAGGAGTTAGAGGAAGAAATAGAGAGCAAAACCTACAAGTAGGGGACCTCAATCTCCCCCTCTCTGAACTTGATAAATCTAACCTCAAAATAAACAAGTAAGAAGTTGAGGAGGTAAATAGAATCTTGGAGAAGATAGATATAGTAGATATCTGGAGAAAACTGAATGGGAATAAAAAGGAATATACCTTCTTCTCAGCAGTACATGACACTTACACAAAAATTGACCATGTACTAGGACATAAACACCTCACAATTCAGTGCAGAAAGGCAGAAATATTAAATGTATCCTCAGATCATGATGCAATAAAAATGATATGTAATAAAGGGACATGGAAGGATAGACTAAAAACCAATTTGAAAGTAAATAATCCTAAAGAATAAGTGAGTCAAACAAGAAATTATAGAAACAATCAGTAATTTCATTCAAGAGAATGACAAATAATGAGACAACATACCATTGTAGGATGCAGCAAAAGCAGTTCTTAGGGAAAGTTTTACATACATAAGGTAATGCATATTACATATGAATACATAAGTAAAATAGAGAAAATGGAGGTCAATATATTGGGCATACAACTGAAAAGCTAGAAAAAGAACAAATTGAAAATCCACAATTACATACTAAACTAGAAATAATGAAAACCAAAGAAGAGATTAATAAAATTGAAATTAATAAAACTATTGAACTAATAAATAAAACTAAGAGCTGGTTTTATTAAAAAATCAATGAAATTGATAGACTTTTAGCCAATATAAAAAAAAGAAGAAAACCAGATTACAGGCATCAAAAATGAAAAGGGTGAATCTACCTTCAATGAAGAGGAAATTAAAATAATAATTAGGAATTATTTTGCCCAATTGTATACACATAAATTTGGCAATCTTAGTTAAATGAATGAATATTTACAAAAATATAAGTTGCCCAGATTACCAGAAGAGGAAGTAAATTATTTAAATAAGCCCATCTCAGAAAAAGAAATCAAACAAGCCATCAATGAACTCCCTAGGAAAAAATCTCCAAGGCCAGATGGATTTACTAACAAATTCTATCAAACATTTAAAAAACAATTGATTCCAATACTCTACAAACTATTTGGGAAAATCTGTGGAGGAGGAGTCCTACCAAACTCTTTTTATGATACAAATATGGTACTGGTATCCAAATCAGGAAGACAAAACAGAGAAAGAAAATTATAGACAAATTTCCCTCATGAATATAGATGCAAAAAATTTAAATAAAATATAAGCAAAAAGACTACAGCAACTTATCACAAGAATAATACACTTTGATAAGGTAGGATTTATTCCAGGAATGCAAGGATGGTTCAATACTAGGAAAACCATCAGTATAATTGATCATATCAACAATAAAGCTAGCAGAAACCATATGATTATCTCAATAGATGCCAAAAAGGCTTTTGACAAAATAAAACACACATTCTTATTAAAAACACTAGAAAGTATAGGAATAAATGTAGTCTTCCTTAAAATAATAGGTAGCATTTATTTAAAGCCATCAGCAAGTATTATATGTAATGGGAATAAGCTAGAAGAATTTCCAATAAGATCAGGGGTGAAATAAGGGTATCCACTATCACCCCTCTTATTCAATATGATACTAGAAATGTTAGCAATAGCCATTAGAAAAAAAAAGAAATTGAAGGAATCAAAGGAGGCAAAGAAGAGACTAAGCTATCACTCTTTGTAGATGATATGATGATACATTTAGAGAATCCTAGAGAATCAAGCAAAAAACTACTTGAGACAATAAATAAATTTGGCAAAGCTGCAGGATATAAAATAAACCCAAATAAATCCTCAGCATTCCTATATATTTCTAACAAAATTTAACAGCAAGAGATAGAAAGAGAAATACCATTTAAAGTTACTGTAGACAATATAAAACATTTGGGAATCTACCTGCCAAAACAAACCCAGGACCTATGTGAACACAACTACAAAACACTTTTCACACAAATAATGTCAGATCTAACTAATTGGAAAACATGAATTACTTGTGGCTGGGTCTAGCTAATATTATAAAAATGACAATTTTACCTAAATTAAATTACATATTTAGTGCCTTACCACTCAATCTACCAAAAAATTACTTTATAGAGCTAGAAAAAAATAGTAAAAATTTCATTTGGAAGAACAAAAGGTCCAGAATATAAAGGGAATTAATGAAAAGAAATGCTAGGGAATGTGGCCTAGCCATACCAGATTTTAATATATATTATAAAGCAGCAGTCCTCAAAACTACTTGGTACTGGCTGAGGAATAGATTAGTGGATCAATGGAATAGATTGGGTACATGAGACTCAGCAGTCAATGACTATAATAATTTACTGTTTGACAAACCCAAAGACCTCAGTTTTGGGGATAAGAACTCACTAATTGACAAAAACTGCTGGAAAACTGGAATATAGTATGGCAGAAACTGGGCATAGACCATTATCTAACACCATATACCAAAATCAACTCTAAATGGGTGCATTATCTATGTATAAAGGCTGACACTGTAAGCAATCTGGAAAAGCAAGGAATAGTGTATCTGTCAGATTTGTGGAGAAGGGAGTATTTTATGACCAAACAAGAGTTAGAGAGCATTATAAAATGCAAAATGGGGAGTTAGATTTTATATTACAAGAAGGGACCCTGGAGTCTTGTTCACTATTCAGTGCACTCCAGTGCCAAGGGATCTTACTCCCATCAGTCCCAACCCAGTCCTCAACCCACCTCCGGACACTGATCAAACTCCGCATGGGCCCCTTAAACCACACTCTACCATAACCCCTGCAGGTTCAGGGATTACTTTGGCAAACCCCAGGCTACATACCCACTCTTATACTTTTCATGTTCTTGGTACTGTTTTCTCTTTCCTAAATTCCTCGGATCCCAGCCTAACTTCTGACTGCTGGTTTTTCTTGAACCCTGCCCCTCCTTATTTTGTTGGGCTAGGTTTAAATTCATCAAAGGGTTTGAGTGATCATGAAATTCAGTATTGGAAGCCCACACTCACCGGCACTGATCTCCCTGCCTGCTGTAACCTTGGCTCCCCCAAGCTTACATTAGGAGATGTGCAGTGACAAGCCTGGTGTATTAAATCTAGGAGCTACACCCTCCAGCAGTCATCTTATAAAAAAACCTTTGTGCTTTGGTGGTAGAGGTTTTTCCCAAACAGGAATTTTCACCAAATGTTTTCTTACCCCTAAAAATGCTTGATTTGCCTGTACCTTAGGCTTAACTGCTTGTGTACAGGAATGCCTCCTTGCTGGTAACTCCCCTGAATTCTGAATTTTTGTTCATGTCTTTCCACAGATATACATATTTATTCAGGAGAGGTGGCTCATGAACATTTTGGGCTACAAGCCTGCTATAAAATAACAGTCCCTATTTTAGTCCCTATCTTAGTTGGTCTAGGCATAGCAGGTTCAGCAGCAGTGGGAACCATGGCCCTAGTACAATAAAACAGTCATTTTGAAGCCCTCACCTCCCAAGTCGACACAGATATCCAAGACTTGGAGAGCCAAATCTCCTACTTGGAAACCTCCCTATATTCCCTGGCCAAAGTGGTTCTCCAAAACCGCCAAGTTTTAGACCTCCTGTTTCTCAAGAAAGGTGGCCTTTGTATGGCCCTTAGAGAAACCTGCTTTTTTTATGTCACCCACTCTGGGGTGCTTCAGGAATCTCTTGCTACTGTATGTCAACGTTTGGCTGACAGAGAGGCTCATCATCAACAATCTATGTCTTGGTACCAATTTTTTTTTTAACTGGTCCCCCTGGCTCACATCACTTATAACTTCCCTTATAGGACTATTTGCTTTGTTGTCATTGGGGTTGCTATTGACCCCCTGCCTTATTAACTGTCTAACTACCTATGTTAGACAAAGGATTCAAGCTGTTAAGCTGTTTGCCCTCTGAACTGCCTATGCCCCTGGACTCACATGAGTCCGAGATACAACTATAAACCAGTAAAAAGGGGGGAGTGAAGTGCCCACCAGAAATTATACGCTAGAGCTCCCTTAAATCTGCTAGAGGGGACCCCTACTGGGTTCCTTGGAAACCACCTAATAGGCTCCAATAGTAAAGAAATGTTTCACCTCTGTTGCTAGAAACATACCACAGATTCCCACAGATTCAGGTCTTTTTTGCTTCAGTAGAAATAATACTCATGCTTTGTTTCAATAGAATAATACTGAGAATGTTTTGCTTGAACAGAAAAAATACTGAGAATATTTTGCTTCAATAGATACAATGCTAACCCCTTAGAAACATATTCTGTTGCTAGCAATCACATTGTCTATAAAATTATGTCTAACAGAAAGCTCGTGACTGTCTTTCGGTCTGAGAGGCAGTCCCGGGCGGTTAATAAACACTCCTATCAAATTATAATTGGCCTAGCTGTCCTGTTATATCTTGGTGTCCATTACAGTATAAAATGCAAAATGGATAATTTTGATTACATTAAATTGAAAAGTTTCTGTACAAACAAAGCCAATGTAACCAAGATTAAGAGGGAAGTGGGAAAGAATTTTTATAACCAGTGTCTCTGATAAAGGCCTCATTTCTAAAATATACAGAGAATTGAGTCAAATATATAAGAATGCAAGCCATTCTCAAATTGATAAATGGTCAAAGGATATGAACAGGCAGTTTTCAGAGGAAGAAATTAAAGATCTCTATAAGCATATGAAAAATGGTCTAATTCACTAGTGATTAGAGAAATGCAAATCAAAACAACTCTGAAGTACCACATCTCACCAGTTAGATTGGCTAAGACAAAACAGGAAAATGACAAATGCCGGAGAGGATGTGGAAAAACTGGAACACTAATGCATTGCTGGTGGAGTTGTGAACTGATTCAAACATTCTGGAGAGCAATCTAGAACTATGCCCGAAGGGCTATAAATAATTGCATACCTTTTGACCCAGTAATACCACTTCTAGCACTGTATCCCAAAGAGATCATACAAGTGGGAGGAAGAACTGTAAGTACAAAAATATTTATAGCAGCTCTCTTTGTGGTGGCAAAGAATTGGAAATTAAGGGGATGCCCATCAATTAGGGAATGGCTAAATAAGTTGCAGTATATGAATGTAATGGAATATTATTGTGGCATAAGAAATGAAGAGCAGACAGACTTCATACTTACCTGGAGAGACTTACACAAAATGATGCTGAGTGAGAAGAGCAGAACCAGGAGAAATCTGTACACAATCTCAGACACAACTGTATGACCAACTTTGATAGACTGGACTCTTCTCAGCAATGCAAGGTTGTAAGACAACTCCAAAAGACTCATGATGGAAAAAGATATCTACATTCAGAGAAAGAATTAGAGAGAACAGAGTTTGAGTGCAGATTGAAGCAAACTACCTGCTCTCTCTGTTTTTCTTGTTTGGTTTTGTTTCTTCTTTCCCATTGTTCATTCCATCAGTTACAATCCTTCTTTACAACCTGACTAAAGTCTAATGTGAAAGTATTTGCAGATCCTATACATGATTGCATGCCGCCATGGGTGGGGCGGGGAGGAGGAGAGAGAGGGGGAGAAAATTTGAAACTCAAGGGAATGTGGAACTGAATCTTGTAAACTAAAAGTAAGCAAACAAATTAATAAAGATAAAATTTTACTTTAAAAAAAAGAATTGCTGAAGCTGAAAAATAATTTACCTCTTGGTTCTCAAGGTGACAAGTCACTGTGACTTAGCTAATCTGATTCTTAAATAAAAGATGTATGATCTATCACTAAGCCCATATTTAAACTCTTTCCAGTTCAGTAGGAACTCTTTGAACTTTTATTTCACCACCAGAGTCTTTGAAAACCCAGGATCACTTCCACTACATAGTGAAGCATTGGAACTGGATGCTAGTTGCTGATCATACAACTAGAGACTTTCTATTCTGTCAATAAATTACTGTATTTTTGGTAAAGAAAATTGCCTCATTTTAATTAGTTTATAAACTGATGTTGTGCTGGTATACTGGATTCCAAAATAATGAAAACCATTTGAGTTTTAACTCTTCTAAGTAACAAGTAAAGGGAAGCAACAAATAGAGACACCAGGGAAATATAAGTTGAAAGTTTTACTCTAGTGGCATGATGGATATTTGCTTCAGGCTAGAAATGTGACTTTGAAAAGAATGGCACCTTTTATTTACTTTTACTAAATTTTTCCTAATTAGCCAAATATCATTTCTGACAACTGGAGATAGATACTGGCTCTCTTCTCCATTTCAGCCAACTTTAATTTGAGAAGAACTGAGGGAGCAAAGACTGCTGTTTCATGAACAATATTGAGATTGTGAAGGTCACTAGAATAAATAAGGGTTATAACCCAGTCAACTAGTACCTACATAACTTCCAAATTATTCTCAACTATTCATTTTCTCTCATTCTTCATATTCATTCAATTCATAATTCTCGTCAATTCTACTTCTAAAATATGTTCACCTTCTCCAAACTCATAGTCATTTCTAGTCCTTATTCTCTTTCTCACATAGACTTTTACAGTAGTCTACTAATTAAACTTCTTGCCCTTCTGCTTATTTATTCTCTCTTTATTAAAGTAATGCATAATGATATTCTTAAAACACACTTCTTACATTCTTACTTCCTTGTTCAAGAAACTCCAATGGCTACTTGTTGCCCCTAGGTTTCAGTACAAATTTTTCCAAACGGTACTTAGAACCATTCTGGTTCTACCATCTTTCCATTATCACCACAGTTGTCACCTATGAGATAGAAAAGAAATTCCACAGATGTTTTCTCCAGTCCTCATGAACCCTCAGATCTACTCAAAATAGGAATTATGAGCAGAAGTAAAGGAATAATAATGGTCTTCCCACCCCTGGCCTAGGCAGAGTACCAAATATTTTACTTATTTTTTTATAATTTTTTTTTGTGATTTTTTTTGGAGGGAGGAAGGTAGGGTAATTGGGGTTAAGTGACTTGCCCAAGGTCACATGGTGAGTTTTTTCTGTTAAGTGTCTGAGGCCAGATTTGAACTCAGGTCCTCCTGACTCCAAGGCCAGAGCTCTATTCACTGCACCACCTTGCTGCCCCAGTACGAAACATTTTAAAAGTAATGGAAATATAGTAAGAAAAGTAGAGGGTAATATGTGGAAACTTTTTCCAGTCATTTCTAAACATGAAGAGTAATGATAAAAGTGTTTATTTGTGCCATTTGTAATGTCATTTGAAAAAGAATATCTAGCTGACAAGTGATAGCACTTCGAAAGAGAATGTTTGTTTTAATGCATAAGTTCAATCCATTTGTTTGTAAAACTACCCTCTGTAAGTAAAATTTCATAGGCTAGAACTTAAGCAAGATTACAGTACAAATCATATTAATGGAAATACACATTATAAAACAATATTTAAAAAAGTATCAGGAAGATCTCTCAGGATCATAGATTTTGAGGTGGAAAGACCTTAGAAGTCATTGAGCCCAAATCATATATTATGCAGACAAGGAAACTAAGGCCAAGAGGTTAAATGATTTGCCTAGGACCACAAATTTAATAAATGTCCTAGGCAATATTCAAATCCATGTCTCCCTGACTCCAGGTCAAACACATTCTCCTCTATAGCATGCTTAATATGTCTGTACAGCTCATTGTATTTAAATATTTATTTCAATTTGGTATCTTTTAATATAGTTTTATAAAATATGCTAATAAAAACCTTGTGCTAATGTTTTAATAAAGGTTAATTTTTTTAAATGCAAAATTCCTATGAATAAAACAACTCTTGACCTTTAGTCACAAGAACCTTAAAAATGAAAGACTAATTAATTTATTACATGAGCTATCAACAACACATTCTAGTAGTATGAATACCAAATTGCAGACATAAGATTCTTCATATTGATGTAAGTTTATTAAAAGATATAAAATTTCCCTTATGTACTCTTTTGGCTGCATTTCATAAGTTTTGGTTTGTTGTCTTTCTTTTTAATGAAATTATTTTTTCTACAATTTTTTCTTTAACCCACTCATTCTGTAGGATTAGATTATTTAGATTCCAATTAATTTTTAATCTACTTTTCCATGGCCCTTTATTGAGTGTAATTTTCATTGCATTATGATCAGAAAAGGGTGGATTTAATATTTTTGCTATTCTGCATTTAGTTGTGAAGTTTTTATGCTCTAATATGTAGTCAATTTTTGTGAAGATGCCATGTACAGCTAAAAAAATTATATTCCTTTCTATTCATACTCATTATTTTCTAGAGGTCTATAATATATAACTTTTCTAAAATTCTATTCATCTCCTTAACTCCTTTGTTGTTTATTTATTGTTAGATTAACCTAGTTCTGAGAGGGGAAGGTCAAGGTCCCTTATTAGTATCATCTTATTGTTGATTTCCTCCTGTAACTCATTTAACTTTTCATTTAAGAATCTGCATGCCATAAAATTTGGTGCATATATGCTTATTATTGTTGTTGCTTATTTTTCTGTGATATCTTTTAGCAAGATGTAGTTTCCCCATTTATCTCTTTTAAAAGTTTTATTTTTTGCATTTGCTTTGTCTGAGATCATGATTGCTACTCCCTGATTTTTTAAATTCAGCTTAAGCATAATAGATTCTGCTCTGGCCCTTTATTTTTACTCTGTGTGCCTCTCTGCTTCAAGTGTCTTTCTTGTAAACAACATATTGTTGAATTCTTGTTTCTAGTTTGATCTGCTACCCAGCTTGCATTTTATGGATGTGTCCATCCCATTCACATTCAGTTATGATTACTACCTGTGCATTTCATTCCATCCTATTATCCTCTTATTTAAAATTTTCTCTCTCTCCTTTTACCCTGTCCCTTCTCACCTCTCTCCTGTTTCTGACCACTGCCTTCCTCAATCTCCCTTCCCTTCTGTCAGCCCACTACCCTTTCTTTTCACCTTCCCCTTCTACCTCCCTTTAGAGTAAGATAGATTTCTATATCCAATTGAGTATGTATGTTAGTCTCTTTCTGAGCCAAATCAGATGACAGTAAGGTTCAAACAGTTCTTACTTTTTTAAAAAATTCTTTTGACTTTGTTTTGTTGTTTCTTGATGTCTCATGGAGTTATTAGCTTCTACTTTCCTAATTCTGATTTTTAAGGAATTATTTTCTTCAGTAAAATTTTGTACCTCTTTTACTGCCTGGCCAGTTCTGCTTTTTTTTAGAAACTGTTGTTTTCCATTATTTTATTGTTCTTTGCCTCTAAAGAACTTAAAAAAAACCACCTCAAACTACATTCTGCAGCAACAAAGCCAAAATAAGGTCAAGTGAAACAATTTTACAGCACAAGAAACTTGTGGGGTTGACAGAAAAGGTCTGTCTCACCAGGGTGGTGGTCAGGCCTAGAGTACAATGTGGTACAGGCTGTGTACCAGCAAGAGAGTACCTAGAAATGGCTACAGCAATGGTAACAGTAGCACCAAAAGGTCTCACCCACAGATGGCAAGGGGCTGGACAACTGGTCAAAAGAAGATTACTGGCACTAGATGCAGAACCCTGTTGCATTGCCTGTATACAGTTCCAGATCATAGTCCCAGAGCAAAGAGGAGTGACAGCAGGGGAACAGGGTCCTTGGTTACAGTCCCAAAATGGAAAAGAGTGCTTCTCATTGCTCACAGACCAGAGCACAAACCAGGAGAGCAATGACCATGCCTCTCCTTAGATCATATTATCTTGGAAGAACCAAAAAATTATAGAACCCCAGAACTATCTCTGCAAACAAAAGCAAGAAATCTGAATTTTAAAACAGTACCCTCTACACCTTGGGAGTCCAGCTTTAACATAAAGTAAAAATTCAAGAAATAGGCTAGGAAAATGAACCACAACCAAAAAACAAACAAAAAACCTCTAACCATAGAAAGTTACTATGGTGACAGGGAAGATCAAGACATAAACTCAGAAAAAGACAATGAAGTTCTTGCCTCCACTCTGTCATCTTGGCTCTGCCTCCAACAGGTCTTTCTTGATTCCTCCATTTACCAGTATCTCTCTATTTTAAAATTATTTTGCATAATGTGTAAACTTTATATGTACTTCTCTTCATATATGATTTATGTCTTTGGTAGAATGTAAGCATATTCTGGGTAGGGACTTTTAAATTATTTTTACCTTATAGCTAGTTTTATATGTCTTTAACAATCTGATTTGGTTGATATGTTCTCTGGGTATCCATATCGGCCTTTTTAACACTCCACCTGCTCCTTTTTTCTCATTGAGATAGTTTCCTTTACACTCTCAGAACTTTATTGTTGAAGGCTTTCTATATCTCTTTAGCTAACTTCTGGTGAATTATATTCCATGGTAGCTTACCTCACTTTTGTCTGAATCTTTTGAATGTTCTCATCAAATCTAGGGGCATATCGAATTATCCTTTGATTCTATATTTTATAATGAATTCTAAAATGGACTGATTAATTCCCCTCAAGATTCCACTCATTCATAATTCAGTTCCTTCTTACTGGTTGGAAAGAATTTGAGAATATTAGGATATTAGCAACCCATGTCATTCCCACTAACTTTTTTTAAAGGATATAATCATATGCCAGTATTACTTGTTTTGCTTTTTTGCAGAGAGATATCTACTGTATCAGATGTTTATATATAGGAATATATACTTGGCTACCCCTAAAAGTGTTTGAAATTAGAGGTGTTTGTTTTAACCAAAAACAAACAAACAAACAAACTACTTCCTCTTGAATGGTCCCCATCTTGGGTAGGTAGAGCTTCACAAAAGATAGCTTTATTTTTTGACTCCTCTAATCAGTTGTCCCATGGGTATCACTTTACCTTAGTTAATATCTTCATTCTATCCTTTCCTCAACAATAGATGGGCATTTGGAACTTGCCAAGATAGCGATAGTGAAATTGCCAGATGATGCTGCCTCTGATGAAAATTTCCTTCTGTTCCTTACCAAGCCTCATTTTCTCCTAAGCAATACCAATGCTTAGCCTTACTGTGCCCAGGGGAATCTATGGGTTATGATTTGATATGATTTTTATCCTCTCTTTGGGAAGTTATGGAATAAAAAATCAATAAAATTTTCTATCCTTTCTCTGTCTCTGTCTCTCTCTGTCCCTCTCTCTGTCTCTCTCTTTCTCACTCCATTTACTCTTGCTTTGCATTCACAATAATGAAATATATATATATATATATATATAAATCAGAAATTGTTATGCTCAGTGACACATTTTATATTATGTCAGCATCTCAATACTAATTAAAAAGAAATTTAAACAAATTTTAAAGTCCAAATAAGTTTGTGTTCAGTATAGGTACTCTGCAAAGTGGGAAGCAAAATAGTATAAGGAACAGAGAGGCAAATTACTTTTCTGAGTATCTCTTTTCAATGAAGGGAAAAATACTTCAATTACCAATTTTCTCCAGATGTACCTTTATTCACCCTCAGTCTGCTCTAGGGAAATCTGCAGTTTGATCTGTTGTTGTTAGGATAGAGGCCCAGTAGTTGTACAAAGTTAGTTTCTCACCAGGCTCCACTAAGCTCTTTCCCACCTCATTCCCACCCCTGGTCCCATCTTGATCCTGTCTCCCTTGAGTGCCTTGTCTTATCTTGCCTCCTGTGAAATTTCATCACCAGAGTGAGAGGAAGGCAATGCTAGCTCTGCATGGTACAATCCCTCCTTAGTGTGTGAAACATAACAAACTTAAGATTTCTAACCCAAGTTTCAAGACTAATCTTCAGTCTGTAATTCTTGTATATTTCCTTGACAGAGTGGGTAAAAGGAACTACACCACTATATCATGACTTATTGAAAGGCTGTTTCCTTAATTCTTCATCCATTTCTTGCTATCTATATAGTCTGTAGTATACATCCCAGGCAATTGATCCTCATCCACATGCTATCCATGATGCTTATCCTCTCTGTTTTAATGGATTTCTTCATATGAGTATATCTGCTTAATAAGTGTAATAACTGGTGTTTATATTGAACTTTAAGTTTTTCAATGTACCTTATATTTATACTCACAACAACCCTGGGAGGTTTGTGCTATTATTATCCTTATTTTGTTGAAGAAGCTGAGACAAACAAGTTAAATGACAGCTCAGGGTCATATAGCTGCTGAGAGTCTAAAGCTATATTTGAACGTTAGTCATCATGGCCTCAGAACTGGCATTTTATCTACTGCTCTATATAGCTGCTTATTAGTTACTATACATTCCTTCCCTTTACCCATTCTTCAACTCTTCTGTTCCTTTTGAATATTGTACCCTTCCAGAGCTGTGTTAGAATACCTATGTCATATCACATCAAGTCTCAGTGACACTTGCAGAGAAATCTGCTTACTTGTGTTGGGTTTTCTAATGCAACATAGACATGCTATTATTTAGCCATGTGTACTCCATTTTGTGCTTATGAAATTGATTTTTTTGAGCCCAAGAATGAGACTTTACATTTATCTTTATTAAATTTTATTCTACTAGATTCCATCCACTATCATTATGGTATCATGCTACATAGGCTATTTCCAAAAGACCTACTTTCTCAGATCCATGTGATTAGATAAAGCAAAGAATCAGAATATATTTGGAAAATGTTATTAATTACCTCTGGAAGCCTTAAAAAGTTCTGTTTTCAAGGTGTGGGGGGAAACTTTTCCAATGATCATTTAACTGATTACAAGAAGTTTAGGAGGCAAATGTATGATTTCTTGAAAGGAAAGAAGAGTAAGACAAGTGCCTTTCTCCATTGCTCTTATAAATAAACCCATCAAGCATTTATTAAACACTTACTACATGTTAGGCACTATTACAAACACTGGACATACAAATGCAAACAAAAAGATAGCCCCTACCTTAGGAAGATTTCATTCTAAATGGTGAAGACAACCTATTTAAGAGAGGGAGAGAGAGAGAGAGAAGGAGAGAGAGAGAGAGAGAGAGAGAGAGAGAGAGAGAGAGAGAGAG